>NW_027411977.1:123370347-123970347 GCF_047663935.1 Musca autumnalis
GAAAAATATAACAATTTTAAATTTGGTCGATATTTTAATTCCTTGAGGACATATATATTTCGCAAAGTAGCCTACATATGGAAAAAACTACTGACCTTTCCTCTGATGTAAATTGCAATAAAGTGTTTGCTTGATAACGGGCCTACTGCCTAATATATAATGGTTTCTGTGTAGAGAACCACATTTTAATCCCATGCTACTTATTGTAGGACGCCCTTATTTGGTATGCCAAAATTCATATCTCGACGAGATAAAGCGATTTAGCGATGTGTGTCCGTCCATTAAAAATTGTAAACAAGCTTAAGGCCGCAATTATGGACCGATTGTAACGAATTTTTTAAGGAGATTGGGTTCGGGCCAGAATATAAATGATTAGTTTTTGGTTATGATCGTGAAATGTTCAGGGAATGAAATGGACCAAAAACAAAATTTTAATGAATTTTGTAGCGGCTCTGTAGGTCAAAATAGTAACCCACAAAATTTTAAACAAAATTTGAGTTTATGATGAAGAAGAAGCGTACAAACCAACGTGAGGATCAGATAATACTTAGCGGGTTAAATGGACTGAAACTTTTGTGTGAAATAGGTAAAAATTTCGATAACGTAGCGGTTAAACAACGGAAGTAGTAGTACTACATAAGTGGGTTTCATTACATTTTAGTTTGTGTGAACTAAATTTTCCTTTCCTGCTACAAAAATGTCTTTGTCATGCTAGATAACTTTTTGGTTTTGGTCATAAGTATTATACATTACATCTCTGATATTAGATAATTAAATTTTCACAATCATTGAAAAGAAGTTCCGTGGGGAGCGATTGTCCAGGGATAGTGGTATAGGGTATGCCATGGTCGGCTTCGTCCGACTATAGACTTTTCTTACTTGTTTCAAACAAAAAATTATTTTTTTGACAAAAATATGTGCTTATTTTGGCTCAACATCGAAACTATAAAACCAATCTGTATGATTGTAGTCTCATTTGATTCGCCGAGAAGTTTTAATCCACAACAAATTTTTATGTAATTTTATGGCCTCTAAATGGGCCTTAATTTTGAAAAAAAGTTGACTTATATTCAATAATTTATCAATTTTATGTACATTCCGCGAATTCTGTGTAACATTTTGCAGGTATTATGCAATTTACTCTCTGAAGTCACTTCGAGAGAACTTTTTTGTAACAATTGTGCTCATTAAAATAATTAGCGTTTTTATAATATTTTCTTTCTTAAAAACCGAAACAACCAAAAATTGGCTCGCGACCAGATTCCTACTGGGAATTTTTTTCTTAACCTACATATCAAAAATCGTTGATGTAGCGCGAAAAAATGTATCCTTTTCTTCTGAAATGGAATATGAAATAATTGACAATATTCGTGATATACACTTTCATACGGGAAAAATTTGCCTCATCGAAATAATGGTTTTGGAGTTGATTTAGCCATGTCCGTCCGTCTGTCTGGAACGGATCAACCGATGCGGTCCATAATTTAGCTTTCGTAATATTTTGTTCAAACTTAGTTTAAGTTCGAAGATGGGTCATATCGGTTCACTCCTTCGGGTACATCCCCCACAAAAGGTCGAAAATGTTCGAAAAAATCGTGCGCACGATAACTCTTGAAGGGAGTAACCAATTTCGTCCATACTTTTCACATCGTGAAATTTTTACCAGACATAGATGAGGTTCCAATATGGACTCTATCGGTCCACTACCTCGGGTACCTCCCACACAAAATTTCAGAAAATTTCAGTTTAGGTCCTTCTCTTGAATCGCTTTGATTTTTGTTGTAGCAACTCCCAGCAAAATGTTCGATGCCAAAGATGCCATTCCATCATGGGTGCAAGTGATCTGACATGTCATCTTTTTAGCACCTTCATCGATGAATTTTATATAAGCGTGGACCCCAAAAGATGCTATTAATTTTTGGATCCAAAGCATGTCATTTACACCAATGCTTTGACACGTCATTTTCACGAATGCTTTGGCATGTCATTTCCACCAATGCTTTGGCATGTCATTTTCACTAACCCTTTGCAATGGCATTAGCATTACGACGAGAGTTTTAACAACGTTGGTTGTGATTTCGAGTCTCCGACAACATCAAGCCTGTTGTAAATAATTAATCTAATGTATTTAGAAAAACGTGTATAAATAAAAACACAAAATGCATCTCTATTGGATCGACGGAATGACTTCCAATGCTGATGAAAAGATCGGATTTTTCACGACTTCCCTTGGATGGGTTCAAATGCTGATGAAAGGATCGTATATTTTACGACTTCCTTTGCATTGGTTCAAGCGCTAATAAAAAGATCGGACTTCGTTTGAACCAATGCAAAATATGTCATGAAATCACGTCATCGCTTGGAACCCCTTCCTTCAAATTTTGCTGGGACTTGTATTCGCTGCCCCCATTACGACGGTACAAGTTTTATCAGGGGCAACTCCTTCCTGATGGCTGGAGCACACTATAACTCACGAACTTATCAACTGATTTGGTCCGAAATTTGGCCTTCGTATTATTTTGTCCAAATTTAGTTTAAGTTCGAAGAAGGGCAATATCGGTCCACAAATTCCGGTACCTCCCCCCAAAAATGAAAAAAATTTCTCTAATATGGTACACTCTAAATTCGTTTGAAAAAAGCAACCGGTTTCGTCCAAGCTTTGGATCTAATAATAGTTTTTCCAAATTCGATAAAAATAATTCCCAAAAGAATAATCACTTCCAAAATGGACAGTGTCGATAAATCCTTCATGTAATTCCTCCGCAACACTTTTGAGCATTAATCCTAATCCACATTTTTGTCGGCAAGATCTAATGTCCAAAAAGGGCCATAACATTCTGAAACCTTCCTTAATACATAATATTTTGGGGAAAAGGATTTTGGTTTTATAGACGATATTCGATCTCTCCGTAGATGAAAGTTTCAATTCACATATGCTGAGGGTATATCTCTGTCGGCGAAGCCGACTGATATTATTTTACTTGTTTATCATGTTTTTCACATATGCTTTCTAACCGAGGAGAACAAAAATTAGTAATTTATGTCAGAATAATCTAAGTTTAAGACTAATGTCCTTAAAATGTGTTTAAATCTAATATATAGATATTCAAAACATATACACGGTGCTCTTGAATCAAATTTAAATGGAAGGTGCTTACACCTGAGAAGTTTTTGCGGATTCTGAAACTACAATGTGCATAGATGAGAAAAATTAAAAAAACAAAAAAAATCGCCGGAGCGCTTTTCAAATAAACCGCGATTCAAGTTGATATTTTTAGGGGTTGTTTAGGTTTTTGCGATTTTCCTTGGGAGGTTTTCCACAAACTATTGCCTCTAGGCCAGTGCAAAATACCGCACATCTATATCCAGAACCTAATGTTATTCAAACAGCACCTGGTCAACCATAGGTTACTATCGTAACAATATTAATGGTTCGACAAAAATCGTCTTTTTGGAAAATATTTGGATTTTGATATCGGTTATAACGACAAAACATACGAAGAAGAAACATTTTGCACATTTTGCCCTTCTTTTATTGAATTTTTCAAACACAAAGAAGCGATTAGGAATATGATCTAATAAAATAACCAGCATATGTATGTGCAAAATGTTCGAAGTTGGGGTTAAACAACTGAACTACGACCAACAACCAATGACGATTTGTAACAAACAAATTCGACTGATGTCTTTCATAGAATAGCGTTGTGTGAGAAACTGAAAACACAATTCAGTTCAAGACAAAATCTTGCGAATTGCGGCACATTGTGTTCTTTATAATATGATTTTTTTAGCGAAGTTCTTACTAACTATACCCTACACCACTATATGGGGCTAACAAGTTTGTAACGCTTCGAAATAATGGTCATAGACCCATACTTATACAGTTAAAATCGCTTATAACGTCGGTCAAGGGACCGACGGAATTCGTCGCTATAACCGATATGTCGTTATAAGCGATAGGGCTATAAAAGGCCCCAGAGATTTGGGACTTATGGATATGGTCGTTTTAACCGATATGACGTTATAAACGACGACGTTATAAGCGATTTCGACAGTTTATACCAAATGGTCGGATAATATTTAGGAGTCGGAATTCAACGTTTTATTCGTTTTATAATTTACAATAATACGGGATATCCTTATAGGAGAAAGTAAATTTCCTACAAGTCAAAGAGAAAATCGTATGCAGAATATTTTCTGACAAAATATATGTATGCATGATAAAAAATAGGTTTGATTTCATTAGGAAACGAGAGACAGGGGGCGAGATGGATGTAATCCTGAAAACTATTAAAGAACTGTAGGACGATATGGGGAAGATGATTAAAATAGCAACGAAACTCACCTAATACAAGTCTGTATTTCCAATAAATTTGCCCTAATCCATACCCAGCAAAATTTGAAGGAAGGGGTTCCATGCGATGACGTGATTTCATGGCATCTTTTGCATTGGTTCAAACGAATTCATGAAATATCCGATCTTTTCATTAACATTTGAACAAATGCAAAGGAAATCGTGAAAGATCCGATCATTTCATCGGCATTTGAACCCATGCAAAGGAAGTCGTGAAAGATCCGATCTTGCATTTTTGTTTTTTTTTTGTTTTTATTTATACGCATTTTTCTAAAAATATAAGATTAATTATTTACAATAGGCTTGATGTTGTCGGAGACTGGAAATCGCAACCAACGTTGTTAAAACTCTCTTCGTAATGATAATGTCATTGCAAAGGGTAGATGAAAATGACATGCCAAAGCATTGGTGAAAAAGACATATCAAAGCATTGGTGTAAATGACATGCTTTGGATCCGAAAATGAATAGCATCTTTTGGGGTCCAAGCTCATTTAAAATTCATCGATGAAGATGCTAAAAAGATGACATGCCAGATCACCTTCACCCATGATTGAATGACATCTTTGGCATCGAATATTTTGCTGGGTAAATACTACTGAGAAGAAATCATAAGGAATGGAAAATCAGTAAGAGACTACAACTACCATCCATTTTGTGTTTCTACGATAGGTAATGTAGCTACGAGCAAACATCCTCAAATTTATGTTCCATAACTTGATAATTTTAATTGATAATGAATGTTGTCATACCAACCATATCCCCCGCAATCTGGCAATCACATTCACAAACTAGTAAGGAAGGGATCAAAGTCGGGCGTGGCCGACTATGATACCCTACAGTAATGTAAATATATGAAATAATTTGGGAGTTATATCCCAATCTTGACCGATTCGATATAATTTGGCACATTTATTTCTAGACCAAATTCCGTTACACATTCCAAATTTCATCACAGTTGGACAGATATAACACGTTTCGTGCATCTAATACCTAAATAGGACATATGTAGCGTGTTTCGTGCGCAAATATTTTAAATCGGCCGAAAATATATGTGGGATCTATATCAAAAACTGAACCGATTTCGATATAATTGGCCACACTTATTTCTAGACTAAATACTGACACACATTTGAAATTTCATTGAAATCGGACATTTATATCGTGTTTTGTGCAGTAAATACGTTAAATCGGCGAAAATATATATGAGAGCTCTACGTTTATATAGTTCCTTTCGTTCTTCTCGTTTCTTTAACGTTGATGTTTATTCGCTGCAGTTTATTTATTTTTATGTCAAATCATCCACTAAACCATGAACACATTTCGGTCTCGAACTATTTGGAACGAAGGAAACAAGAGAAAAATTCGATGAACTATTTGGGTTTTAAAACTATTTGAAATGAAAAGAACGATGAAAGAGGGAGATTTGTAGAACTATGTATATCTGTCTCGGAACTATGGAACTATATTAAGGAACTAGTTCCTTTTAGGAAAAGGAACTGAAAGATCAATCCGCTGCGGGAACTAGATTGCCCAAATCTAGTGATTTGTGCTCGATAATATATGGGACCTATATCCAAATCTGAAGCAATTTCAATATCATTTGCTGAACTTTTTTCTGGCCGGAATTCGGTGACATTCTCAATATTGCAGCAAAAATTGGACCGAAAATAGGAGCTATATCCAAATCTGAACCGATTTCAATATAATTTTGCATACTTTTCTAGTCCGAATTCGGTGACATTTTCTAAATTGCATTAAAATTGGACAGAATTTGCGTCTTTTGTTCACCATGTACTACAAATCAGGCGAATATACATACATATATGTCGAAAACAGAAAATCCTTTGCAATTCCATTTGAAAAAAATTAAAAAAATTTTTTGCGAGCACATCTACAGTTTTTGGTATAGAGGTTAAGAAAAATATTCTGGTTCCAAATATGTTCGCTTTCACAAAATTGGACAATGCGCGCAAAAGTTATAGCGGTTTTTATTTTCATATAAAGAAAAAATATTTAAAAATATCTTATTTGTTGTTATGAGAAAATGTATGCATAAATCGTTAACAGCATTTCATATCTATTCGTAGATGGTTAAATAGTTATTAAATTTATTATTATTTTTGTGGAAAATCAACAAAAAATACAAAAAATTTGAAGAAAATCCAAATTATCCTGTCCCAGAGTCCGTACAAACCCTCAAAAAATAAATTAAAAAATATATGCGGAATCTAGACAATGCGTAGAAAAATATGATACCAAATTTATAGGGATTGGGTACATAAATTGCATATTATAGCAACAACAAACGAGAAAAACTTATTGTTGGAAAATATTGTTGCAAATATATTTTTTGGTTTTATTCGAAAAATTAGAAAAAATATTTGGGAGTTCTCCAACTATTTCGCTAAAATCCCATACAATAATTAATGTGTACTGCTAAAACTTCATCAAGAAATATGGTTTACCATCGTGAAAGCTTATTTGCTTACTGTGATAACTTATAAAGATAGGAAAATAAGAGTAATATGGAAATTACAATCATTCAAAAAATGTGGAAATTAAAAAGCCTATTATTCGCGAATTAGTTAAAATCAGTTGATGCGCATCCGTTTTTGGATACAGCAAATCAATCTCTTTCAATATTCAATATCGATGTTTTACTCAGCGGACAATATGTGCCGCCAGTTGCATCACACAATGCAAGAAACCTTAAAGTGGGTAAAAATCGCGCAATTTGCATAGGATTTTGATGCGTCTATATACAATGTCTATATACAAATATTTCAAACAGATTCTTCAAGAACCGCGGATGTGCCTCCACACTCTTTTTTTGGTAAAAAAACCATATTATTCGCGAATCTCTGTAATTTATGACACGCGTTTTCGCAAATATTATAATCGCGTATAAAGGATTCCATTTACTTAAAAAAACTTAAAGAAAATCGCGGTAAAATACGCGGATCTGTCAAAATAAATTTTTGCTGATTTTCCTATTTTCAGGGTATCTATATCCGCGGTTTTAGTGGATGGATTCGATCGCGGATGGGCTCATTAGATCCGTCGCGTAAAAAAACTAAATTCACGCGGGGTCCAAAGGAAATTGAATGGCACTTGTAAATTTTAAACGCAAAAAATAGGTTTTTTAAAAAAATTCCCGCATCAAATATTGGCCTTTAGACTCCAATTACTAGGATGCTGTAAGGAGCACACTCATGAGATATGCATTAAACAACGTAAAATCACGAGCTTTATAATCCTATTATGAGATTTGAATATTATCTTGTTGCGCGTCCGAATTATTAAAACAATTCAAAAACCCCGAAATTCCAGCATCAATTTTGGGTGGATGCAGTGGATATATCGAAAAATGATACACTAGTATCATATTTCCCTTGAAGTATTCTTTGTGTCTTTCTTTGGGCATATGTTTATAAAATCTAAGGTTAAGCCAGAAATCGGAATGGAGCATAAAAAACTTGTTGGCTTCAACCCATTTTTACCTATTTTTCTACATTGATGCCAACACAGCTTCCACGTAAATTAATTTAAATGGGGATTCCTCATAAAACACTTCATCTTAAAGAATGTAATTCATACTAAATAGAATATGTTAACAGTTCGCGAATTCTGAATGGGTAAAACTCGGATTCATCGATTGTAAAACATTTTTGGTTTTCGCCATATGTACACGCAGAAAAATTTATGTTAGAAATATGTTTGGATCCAAACAAATATATGTTTGGGACCGGTTGCAAACAAATATATGTTTGGATCCAAACATAATATGTTTGGCAACATTTTGTAACATATCTTAATTTGATGTGTTTGGGTAAAACATATTTTTTATGTTAGAACATTTTTTTCATGGGTGGATAGAAGATGTTTGTCAACGAGAGTAATAACAGTACTCTCGGGGCTGTGGAATGCTGTTTTATAATGAAGAGTTGTGTGTATTGTATAATAGACGATGTAGACGCGAAGAAGGGGGCTTTGGTATGCGTCAAACTCGTGTGTTTCTTGTTTAGTTGTTGTTAACCAAATTAGCAGGAGAAGAAGAAAAGAAGAAATAATATGAATTAAATTTGTTTCCTTTCTTCAGTGTTTTAGATGCCTTTGTAGAGTCAAGACGGTAAAGTGAGTGAATAAATCAGTGTTTTGTGTTTTCTTAAAGAAATTGTGCTTTTTAGTAAATTAAATGCCCAATACATTTTATAATTGAATCGGAAAGTTGAATGGAATTATTTTATTGGACAAGGAAGAAATCGCATTTAATATTGGTAATTACATACATACATATGGTAAATTTCAAATTTCCTTTACAATTACATAGAAAAAAAATTAAAAACTTTTTTGGCGAGCACATCCGCCATTTTTGGTACATGGGTTAAGAAAAAAATCGTGGTTTCAAATCTGTTCGCGTTCACAAAATTGGATGCTGCACTCAAAAGTTATATGCGGTTTTACTCTCTTGTAAAGAAAAAATATTTAAAAATTCCTATTGAGTTGTAATAAGAACATGTATATATCGATCGTTAGCAGAATGTGATATCTATCCGTAGATGCTAAAATAGTTGCTAAATTTATTTTTATTTTCGCGGTAAACAAAAAATATTGAAGAAATCTTGGAATAAATTTTATTTATTCTAAATCAAAGTCCAAAAAATCTCTAAAAAAATAATTTAAAAATACGTACAGAATCTAGACAACGCCTAGAAAAATGTGAGACCAAAATTATAAAGATCGCGTTTATAACTTGCATATTACAGCAACAACAAAGAACGGAAACTTATTGTTGGAAATTATTTCAAAAATATATTTTTGGTTAAATACGAAAAATTTGAAAAATAAATGTTGGGAGTTATTCTATTATTTCGCTAAATTTCGATCCAAATCCTGAAGTATTTTGCTTAAACTTCTACGAGAAAAGTAATTAGTCATCGTGAAAGTATATTTGCTTTCTGTGATAAGCTATAGAAATAAGAAGTAGAGAGTAATATTGAAATTACAACCAAAGAAAAAACACAAAAATTAAAAGGCGTGTAATTCGCGAATCCGTTGAAATCAGTTGGGGTGCATGTGCTTTTCAGATACAGGGAGTCCATGTCTATCAATATGCATGGATTTTCCCATGTTTCATTCAGCGGCCAAAGTGTGCCATCAGGTGCATCTTACTATTCAAAAAACCTTCAAGTGGGCAAAAATTACGGGATGTGCATATGATTATAAGGTGCATCCGATTTCAATGGCCCCCTATTAAAAATACGTCAATATAAATTATTTTAGACAGATTCGTCAAGAACTGCA
The DNA here is from genome assembly GCF_047663935.1 of Musca autumnalis. NCBI lineage: Eukaryota > Metazoa > Arthropoda > Insecta > Diptera > Muscidae > Musca > Musca autumnalis. Next base: position 123,380,007 of record NW_027411977.1, read on the forward strand.
GATGTGCCACCACATTCTATTTTGGGATGAATAGGGATATTACTCCCGAATCTTTGTAATTTGTGACACACCTTTTTGGCAAATATAATAATCGCGTATAAAGGATTACATTTATGTAAAAATAATCAAAGAAAATCGCGGTTCAATTCGCGGAATTGTTAAAAATATATTTTTGCGGATTTTCCTACTTTCAAGGTATCTATGTCCGGCGTTTTAGTGGATGGATTTGACCGCGGAAGAGCTCATTAGATCCGGCACGTAAAAAAACTAAAATCACGCGGGATTCAGGGGTACCTGTACGACAGTTGTAAATTTTAAAGCCAAAAAATAGGTTTTTTCAGAAAATTTACGGACCAAATTTTCGCCTTTGGACTTCTATTACTAGGAAGCTGTACGGAGCACACTCATGAGATATACATCGAACTACGTGGAATCGCGAGTTCTACAATCCTATAAACTAGTTTCGATTATTATCTAGTTGCACCATCTAATTATAAGAAAAATTCGAAAAACACTGAAATCAAAACTTCAAAATGTCAGCATCGATTTTAGGGGGATACAGTGTATATATCGAAAAGTCATACACTAGAACCATATTGCCTAAGGGGTATTATTTAGTTCTTTCTTTGAGCATAGGTTTGAATTTTCTGTGGTTTGGCCAGAAATCAAGAAAGAACACAAAAAAACTTGTAAACTTCAACACATTTTTCCCATTTTTTTATATTACCACCAGCGCAGCTTCCACGAAAATGATTCGTTATGGTCCATATTATGAGATCGTAGCTAAAACACTTCAATATATATAAATGTATTCATATTTTATAAAATATATTAACAGTTCGCGACTTATTAAATGGTGAAACTCAACTTCAACGATTGTAAAACTTTTTTGAATATTACCATATGTATATTTGAAATATGGCATATCCATATTTGTTTATTACATTACATAATCATTTGATTCTAGATGCAGATTCCCTGCTGATGATTTTAACTATGAGGACAATTTTTTTATTTCACAACTAAGGAGAAGCGTTCAACTACGTTTCTATATATTTTTCCTTTTTAAAAGTGTGACTATTTACAAATTATTTCAATCAGTTTTTCTTTTATTAAAGTGTGTTATGTATTTCTTTGGAATTTTGTATGTACCTATGTGTTTGTTGTTCTTTTGCCTTTCAATAAAAAACCACAACATTTGTGTGTATACTATAGAGATAGCCAGTGAGTTCTTACTGAGAGCAAGTGAGCACACATTTTAAAGTGTTTTACATTGAATTTTACGCTCCCTTGCTCTCAGTAAGCGCCCACTGGTGCATGTGTTTGTTTTTTTTTTCGTGCCTTTTGGGTTTGTATTTTTTTGCACCCAAACATAAAATTGTTTCCACCCAAACATATCTTTGTTTGCACCCAAACATATATATCTTTGCACCCAAACATATATATGTTTGCACCCAAACATATATTTGTTTGCAGACCCAAACATATATTATGTTTGGGACTGTTGCAAACATATATATGTTTGCTGCAAAATATGTTTGGGACATATGTTAGAGAGGCCGTTTTTTGCGTGTATATGCGAGCTATACATGGACATACGAGCTGACGGACGGACATACATAAATTGACTCAGAAAGTGATTCTATGTATATCCCTAAAAGGAAATATCGGTCTATCTCGCTTCCTTTTACACGTTACATGCAAATGCACAAACACATAATACCTCTTACCACAATGTTGTGTGGGGTATAAAAACGTCAGTTCCAATAGCCTCGCATCAATTTGGAATTTCGAACATTTGTACAGCCAATGTTACTTTACTAATCCCCTTCTCCCTACGTATCTTCGGAGATGTTCACAAATAAAAGTTGTGACAACAGCATTGGCGCTTTTATTTCGAAATGCTCACAAGTTTCTTTCTTAAATCTATTGTTTTATGTTCCACTTGAAAGCACCGTTGGTCATCATAATTTGTTATAGAAATTTGTTGAATCAAGTCATAATTTTAAGACGAGACATATAGACGCCTGTCTTATCGTATCGTTGATATCAGTTGAAATTGATTTTGGTTAACGTTTCATGGAGATACATACGACTTGATTTAAAAATAGTAAATTTATTTTATTATGTCTTTTTTAATTGTTTTATGAAATCGACTATAAACCAGTTCTAAAAACAAGGAATTCGAACAGAGACAGTGAATGTGTTGGAGTAGAGGGTGTTGTATAATGCTAATGACAACTAATTTAATTTTATTTTATGAGTTAAAAAAGAATATTTTTAAAATATATTTTGAGATACAGAGAACAGTTTTTGCGACATTTTACCTGTTTTCTGTCGGCTCTTTTGGGAGTTTGTTTATATATAATATAATATAGTAGTTTTTTAGTTTTCAAGGCTGTTTGGTTCGAATATTAGACAGTAAATAAAATAAGCATCAAACCAATCATGTATTATCAACAGATTGTTGTCCATCACAAAATATTCTAACGTTGCGGACCAATCGTCAACGATTTTGGTAATACGCATACGTTGCTAATGTTTCTTTAGTAAAATACTTTGCATGTGAAGTATGTCGTTGAAGCATGAACATGCACACTTAAGTCATCGATAGCCTCCCACACACTTTGGCTGACGTTAATGACACCTAAGTGTGCCTTACATCAAATGGTATTATCTCTAATGTTCGTTTTATTGCTTCGTTAATTTATTATGATTGAACGCTTGATTTAAGTGTATTTTCTCCCACTATCAATTGCATCTAAAGAGGCAATAATTAGCAACATGTTAATAAGCCAATAACCGAAACCAATTATGTTAACATTAATTTATATTTCAATTAGTTATTCTTAACAGATTTATTATAGAATAACAAATAAGTTAGAGCTATCTAATGAGAATTAGCTTAGGCAATTAATGCTAAAAGCTTTGGGAAATAAAATGGGGCAGTGGCGCAAAAAAAAAAATATTTGCCTTTATCTTATCCTCCTACCAATCCTTGGGAGAGAGAAGGCAAAGACTACTGATAAGGTGGTATAACCACATCTAACACCGTCACCAAGAAAATGCGGTATTCCACATCGTGACAAAGGAAATTCCACCCCAAAGCGGTACTTTTGGGCATGTACTGTCATAAAACTTATAATTTGTCTTCGGGATACTTACTTAGCTGGCCATCTACAGAAGCCGAACTAAAAAAAGATCTGCTAAGATAAAATATCGCGCTTTCTGATTTCGTCTTCCATTTGTTTACTCCATCGAAGCCTTGACCTTCCAGTTCTGCTTGTACCGTCATGCGGACCGTATTTATACGCCTTTTAAGCGGGTTCATCATCGCTCATTCTTATGACATGGCCTAGCAAACGCAATCCTTGTATCCCGATACGTTTAACTAAACTGATGTCGTTGTGTAGCAGATACAGCTCGTGGTTCCTACGACGTCGATATTTACCGTAAACGCAGATTGGTCCGTAGATCTTTCTATGATTTTTTTCTCTCAAACACACTAAGCACTGCAAGTACCCAGGCTTTGGAACCATACATCAGCACGGGTAGTACCAGTGTTTTGTAAAGCGTTGTTTTTGTTTGACGAGATGTGGCTTTGTTTTTAAATCTCTTACTTAAGCCGAAGTAGCATCTGTTAGCCAATACAATTCTTCTTTATTCACAACTAATGTTGTTTGTTATGTTCATGGCGGTGCCGAGGTAGACGAAGTCTTCTTCTACCTCAAAATTATAGGAATCAACTTCTAAAGTTGGTCCGAGCTATATGGACGCATTTCGTGTCGACACCATTAACTTGGTCTTTTCGCCGTTTACGGCCAGACCCACTTTAGCTGATTCTCATTCGACCTTCTTAAAGGTAACAGTTACATCCTTTACTGATCGCTCCGTGCTGTCAATGTCGTCAGCAAAAGCAAGTATCATGTGGCTGTTGCTGTAAAATGTGTCACTTCTTTTGACATTTGCATCTCGAATAACCTTTTCCAGCAGGATGTTGAACAGATCACTCGAAAGGCTGTCTCCCTGTCTGAAACCTCTTTTGTTTGGAGAGGTTATTTCCTGTTTTAGCTGAGGACTTAGTATATAGTCTATTACAAAGCCGAATGAGCTTTGCGGGGATACCAATTTCAGGTATGGCTCTTAATGCATTTGAAAGAAGGGGGCTGTCGCAGGCTGCTTTGTAAACGACAAAGAGGTACCGCATTGTAATTGGTATGGTCCAAGTATTCCATTCACCATGTGCTTATGTCGTTCGCATAATATCCATACACTATTTTGTAGGCAATAGGGAGAAGACTTATGCCCCTATAGTTAGAGCATATAGTCTTATCTCCTTTCTTGTGGACCGGACACAGAATGCTCATGTTTCAATCCTCGGATAGGCGTTCTTCCTGCCAAGTGGTGCTAACTAGCTGATGCATACCCCTTATCAGTGTGTCGCCTCCATCGGCTCCTGCTGCCTTATTATTCTTTAGCCGTTTTATTGCTGTCTTAACCTCATCTTGGCCAGTCGGTATACATTCAGTGACATCTTCTGGGATTAGACCTATAAATTTCCAAAGGACGCAATTCAGCGAAAATATTGATGTGTAACATCGTAATAGGAGTCGCGGGACAGCATACAGTATAATTCAAGACGATACAAGATTTGTTTTAAACTGCACTTTTGCCACAAATTTTGAAATTACAAATATGAATCGGTGTGAACTCGTTGATATGAGAGAAGTCTCCTTTGCCCTTGTGGATGTTTGGGGAACATTCTATGTATACATATAGATACAAAATTAATTAATTCAGGAATCTTGGAGGTTGGAGCGTTTATTTTAAAAAGTCGTTTATACCCTTCACCATTTAATATTCTTAATTAAAATGGAATAATTAGTTTAATTTCCTGTCCACAATTTTATATGCAAACATTCTCCGACAACGGATAACACAAATGCCTAAATTATCTTATCTAACCTAAAAAATGTGTTCAGTCAGGTGGTAACTTTATATGAGAGATATACCAAAGTGTGGACCTACATATGTTGACAATTTTTGTTGGAAAAGTTTTGTGACTGCAGGGAACATCAAATGTCAAATTACGGGTAGTTTCGTCAAACATGTTTCTAAAACCTTCAAAATACAGAAAATGGGGAGGTACCGTTATATGGTGGCTATGCCAACACATGGACAGTTTTAGGTGAAGAAGTGTTGCCATAAATAGGAATTTCTATTGTCAAATTCTCAAAATACCGAAAATCGGGAGGTATGCATTGTATTGACAGTTTTTGGTGGTGAAGTGTTGTCATAAATAGGAACTTCAAATGTCAAATTCTCAAAATACCAAAAATCGGGAGGTATGCATTTATAGAACCTATCGTGAGGTACGCATTTATGAAGCCTTTACCAAAAAGTGAAACTTTATTGAATATTTTTAGGGAAAAAGTTTTGTGGCCATTGGGAATCTCAAATGTCAAAAATCGGGTAGTTCCGTCATATAATAAAGTTAAAACCCTTAAAATGCAGAAAACCGGGAGGTACCGTTATATAGAGGCTATACCTAAACATGGACCTATGTTGACGCGTTTTAGTGGAGAAATTTCGTGTCCACAGGGAACCTTACATGTTAAACTACAGCTAGTTCGGTTAAAAATTGTGGCTAAAATCCTGAAATACCGTAAATCGGGAGTTACCAAAATTTCAGTGTCCTAACTCCATTTTTGACATACTCCAATTGATATACGGTCCATCCCAGCTCACAAATAATAAATTAAAAATCCAATATTGAATATTTACGTCCTTTTCGAAATACTTCTCTCTTATGTCTTATGTGTTTTTTCGGACCTTTATTAATTTAGCTCCACAAACTCAAATATGCATTTTGACCCCAATGAAATGAAACTGTGGAAATAAGGACACGGTTTTGTTGACAGTCAGAGAAGTTGTATGAAATATGTTGTACAATATAAATCTCATTTAAACATCTTAATATCAAATCAATTAATTCTTTTCCACGTAAACTCCTCTAAGTTTCTCTAATGTTTTTATAAGAATGTAAATTAAAAATTTGCAACACAGTTTTATGTTTGAAACTCATTAATGATGTTAGCGTATGTGTGGGAAGTACCATTATTGGCATGACGATATCTCTCAACATAACGAAAGTTATACCAATCACAAAAAAGATTAGCATCACAAGTTTCTGATTATAATGGTTATCATTTGATTTCAAATAATCATCAATAAAAATTGCCGTTAATTTCAATCAAATACACTAAAACGCCGCAGGTCACCCTACTGAAACTATTAATCTTTTTTAGTGCTGATCAGAGATGGGAAGGAAAACCCCCACATATAATAACAACAGCAACAACAAAATATGATGATCATAAAATCTAATGAAAACCGTTTGATCAGTGGTTACTCCATAATGATTGAATGCCAACAAACAACAAATCGAAATAACAAAATTGATTAATATGTATATGTACGTACGAATGGCACAACAACACCAACATAAATCGTAACAGTTTGTTAGCAGGGGTAGGAAATACACAGCAACAGTTCACAGGTAAGGAAATCCCGACAGTAAATACCTACCAACAATTTGTAATGAACCGTAGAGCGTTAGAAAAAAAAGCGGCGATCACCATCAAAAAAATTTGGATTTATTGCTGCTGCCGATGATAATAATGAAAAAGCTGAGAAAAGTGTTAGAAATAATTTGATGTTATAAACAACGCCACCTTCACGGTATCATTTGAAATTATGAAAAATTACTACAAATTCAACAATACTATAGCTGGGGCAACCTTTAATGGACTAGAAACGAGGTGAGAGAAGAAAACCGAATTTCATACAATTTGGTTACTTGTATACAATTGTTAGTGAATTGATGCAATGACTGACGCCGCACAATGATTCATAAAGCGATTTTCTTGGCAAAAAAAAAAAACAATTTTTTGTCGTTACCCATTGTTAATTTCTATATGACATCGATAGCACTATGCAACACAAACATATGTATTAACCATATTCTGACAACGCAGCGTGATAGAAGACCAAAAATGAGAAGAACGTGTCCCGGCGTTTTTCCCTATCATTTCGACGTTCGCGGTTATGGGCCTCCAAAGACGTGAACCCTTGATGACAAAACGGATTATTTTTTTAGTCTCATATCTTCTAAACCGCTAATTTGGTTTCACTTGAGGAAGCAAAGTTGTAGCTCTCGTCTTAATAAATAACAATTGTAAAGTCAAGAAATCCATTCAACCCCATATTCAAGGTCCAAATCTTCAACATCAAATTTCAGTTATATTTTTTTTCTCGGATTTTGGTCTACAGATATCAAGCCGATACAAATTTAACCAAACTACCAACGACAAAAATTTGCATCAGATCTCAATAAACATCTTTTTAGAACATACCAACTCTATATAAACGGTTATTAATGGTCAAAATAGCAATGCAAATTCGATTTTTATCCTCTTTTCTCGGTTTCTGCTCCATATATATTAAACCATTCAAAATTAACAAGTAGGAAAAGCGTTAAGTTCGGTCGGGCCGAACTTTTTATACCCTCCACCACAAATTTCAGCCATTTCGGTGGATTAATGTGGCCACAACCTTAAAAATACCGAAAATCGGAAGTTACCGTTCTATGGGGGCTATATGATGGCGCGGACCTATACCTACAAATTTTTGGGGGGAAGTTTTATATCCCCAACGAAGACTAAATACCAAATTTCAGCCATCTCGGTGTGATAATGAGGCCAAAACCTTCAAAATACCGAAAATCGGGAGATATCGTCCTATGGAGGCTATATCAAAACGTGGACCTATATAAACATTTTATGGTCGAAATGTTTCTTAGCCTCTGGAAACACAAAATACAAAGTTGCAACCGAATCTGTTGTCAAATGGGACTAATACATTCAAAATATATAAAAATGACGCGTACTTTATATGGGGCGTTATATGGGGGCTATACCAAAACGTGGACCTATATAAACCAACTTTGGTAGGAATATTTTTTGGCCTCTGGAGACACAAAATACCAAATAACAACCAATTCGGTGGTAAAATGGGACAAAATACCAAAAGTCCTACGTACAAATAATAGATTTCCCCAAAATTTCATCCACCTACGTCAATCCGTTCGGACGCTAGAGTGATTTCCACAGACGGACAGACAGACGGACGGACATGGCTATATCGATGTAGAATTGCACGATGTAGAATATATATAGTTTGTGGGGTCTACAATTATTATTTCGAGTAGTTACAAACGTAGTGACAAACTTAATATACCCCCATCCTATGGTGGAGGGTATAAAAAGAACAATCAACCACAATAATATATCAAAGATATCAGTAAACAACTTTCTGGAACATTCGAACCGTCTATGAACGATTCTTAAAGGCGAGAGAAAAAATGTTGAAAGAAATTTTACCTTAACGGTTTTGACATTGAAAATGAAGTTTGATGGATCTTATGTGATCCCAATTTTGTTCTTTTTGAGAAAAGTTACAAAGCTTGATATCAAAGCTTCAAACACTTGGAGGCATATAACCGCGAAAGTTTATGAGATGGAGACAAACGGCGAGACTCGGGTCTTCCCTTTTGTCGTCTTCTATGCGGTGTCAGAATATGGTTAATTAAACATGACTCAAAAAATTACACACAGTGTAGTAATCATATTGAAACTAAGGAAACTAAAAAAGGGAGGGCTATAGTCAGACGGGGCCGACCATGTGATACCCTACACAACTTCAGCTGGGCACTAGTTTTCCACGGAATTTATTTTATATGATTGCAACACGTTATGATATTGATAAAATTAATTGATATGTTTGCATCATTTATTATTAACATAATTTGCATCAAAGGAGAGGTCAAGAGTTGGTTTTCAAGATTCGTGTTCGTAAATTGTCGGAATATGCCACCAGAATTTAAAATTTGGACCAAAAATTAAATTTGGATATTTTTTTCACAATAATCACGACGATTTTTCAAAATTATTGGTATTTTCCTTGACCAAACTCCTTACTTTGTGCAAAAATGTTCAGTATTAAAATATAACTGCGACCTTTATCGTGATTATGGTTACACTACACACAATTAAAACTGTGGGATCCCTGTGTAACTAGGCTGTAACTATGTTGTCTGTCCACGTACATCAGCATAATTGGCATCAATGAAAAAGTCACGAGTTCCACTTCTAAATATAACTCACGTAGGTGCAACGTATCTTCCAGGAATAAAGATATAGTCATTATACTAACAATTTCAACAATTTTCACACAAAGGTATTAGTCCATTTCACCCGCTAAACCCAAAACTTACTTCAAATTTCACCGATCATTGCCACCTACAGAGCCGCTACAAAATCGGATAAAAATTTTAATCCCCTAAATATTTCATGCTTATTGCCAAAAACTAATCGTTTCTTTTCTGGTCGAAATTGCGGAATGGAGATTGATAACAATTTCAATGGACGGAAAGACGGACAGAAAATCGTTTTATCCAATCGAGATATGAATTTTGGGGGTCTACGACGAGTATTTTGAGGTGTTACATGAATTTTCGGAAAAACAAATAAATCCTTCCACATTTTGGTGTAGGGTACAAAAACATAAGTTGGGTCATGGCGAAAATTAAAAAAAAAATATCCAAACTTATCCAACAACAACGAACGACATTTCATTTTTATTTATAAAGATTTATTGGGGTTTGATCTTTGTTACACCCTTCGCATTTAGGATAAATAGGGTAATTACACTTTGATACCACCAAAAATGTGCCACATCGAAATTCATGGTTTTTGACTCCAAGTGTGTTTGAACCAAATTAGTTTGAGACAATTTGGAGACAAATCAACCGATTCGAACCAAATTTTGCACTTCGCAATAATTCTACCCAAACTAATCTGTCTTAATAAAGGGTGTTTTTTTAAGGCCGATAGAACTTGAAATTGTAAACAATAACACAAAAAATTAAATTGTAATCAATTTTTTTTTATTCGAAAGATCAATACGTGACATTAACATTTGAAAATGATTTCGGGCATATGGGCACCGCGGCTGTTCTTGACGAAGTGCATTCTGGACGTCCAATTTTTGGCCACTTTTTCGAGCACTGCTGGCCGTATGTCACGAATAACACGAACAATGCTGGCCTCCAAGGCATCAATTGTTGCTGGTTTATCAGCATAAACCAGTGACTTCACGTAGCCCCACAGGAAATAATCGAGAGGTGTCAAATCGCACGACCTTGGAAGCCAATTGACAGGTCCACTTCTCGAAATCAACTTATCGCCAAATTTTGATTTCAATAAGTCGATGGTTGCGTTCGCCGTATGGCACGTAGCGCCATCCTGTTGAAACCACATCTCCTCCGGATCAATGTCATCCATATTTTCAAACAAAAAATCATTGATCATGGTGCGGTAACGATCTCCATTGACCATAACGCGAGCTCCGGCCTCATTTTTGAAGAAATAAGGTCCGATGATGCCACCAGCGTGAAAACCGCACCATACGGTGCATTTTTCTGGATGTAATGGAGTCTGTAGGTTCTCTTGTGGATTGGTCTCACTCCATATGCGGCAATTTTGCTTTTAACAAACCCGTTAAGCCAAAAATGCGCCTCATCGCTGAACACAATTTTGCGATAAAACAACGGGTCATTTGCCAACTGCTCTAGAGCGAATCGACGACTGATTTTCAAAGTAAATTTGGATAATTTCGTAGCGTTGTTCAAGCGTGAGTCTATTTATGATGATTTGTCAGAGTATACTGAAACAAATAAAGAAAAAGTTTTATCAAAATTTAATTTTTTGTGTTATTTTACAATTTAAAGTTCTATCTAGCTTAAAAAAACACCCTTTACAATTGTTGCCGTTTTAATATTTTAAAACAACGAATTTAAGAGGTAAGCCTGGGAAGACTTTTATGTTGATTGTCATTGTAATTCAAGAACACATAACAGTGCACTTTAGGTCATTTGGACAGATTGTAGGCAAAAAGTAGATTTTTGCACTTTTAATAACGCGAGTTTTATAATTTTATCTGAAGAAAGAACATGTCAAATTATAGGGATATGTGCAATTTGTTTTCAAAAATATTCAAAATTCTCGGTATAATTCGAAGTCATGCAGTCTTGCATTTTAAGTATAAAGTGTCTTTGACAATATTACTGACAACAATGTGGGGTATCTTCTTATGAAAAAACAAGTGAGCAAAGGCTATAGTCGGGACGGGGCCGACCATGTGATACCCTACACCACTACCCCTGTGCATAAGCTTTTCACTGGTAAACATTTCTTTTAGGGAATATAAACCGACTACACCAAAAATAATATGCCTCTCTGTCTCTGGGACCCCCATAAGCAACCAAAATTTCGTGACCATCCGATCAAAATTACGACCTGTAGCTTGATTGAAAAAAAAATTGAAGAATTGGATGCATTACCGACTATTGTGGTATCTCCCTTGTTGGACCACCTTCAATAGGCTTCTTCCTATGTGGGACCCGCATCAACTCCCAAAAAATTCGTGACGATCCGATTAAAATTGCGACCTGTAGCGTGATTACAAACAAATCGGAAAATGGGATGCATTACCGACTATTGCGATATCTCTGTTGTTTGAGCAGCTACGACAACCTACTTTACATCGTTGTAAAGGTGATATTTTCTACTTTCCTTGCCAGGTTTTGCTTTTGATATACCTCTTAAAGAAACAGAGATATTGGCTTTGAAATAAAACATAGACCTTTTCTCCAAATAAGTTTTTGCCCATTCAGACCCTTGAATATTATCCGACCATCATTAAAATCAGTAGGCTTCTTCCTCTGTGGGTCCCCCATTAACCCCTAAACTTTCGTGACGATCCGATCAAAATTGCGACCTTTTGCGTGATTACAAAAGAAATCGGAAATGGGATGCATAACCGACTATTGCCATATCTCTGCTTTTTGACTACCTATGACAACCTAATTTACATCGTTGTAAAGGTGATATTTTCTACTTTCTTTGCCAGATTTTGCTTTTGATATACCTCTTAAAGAAACAGAGATATTGGCTTTGAAATAAAACGTTGACCTTTTTCCAAATAAGTGTTTGCCCATTTCAGACCCCTGAATATTATCCGACCATCATCAAAATCAATAGGCTTCTTTCTTTTTGGGACTTCCATTAACCCCCAAAATTTCATGACCATCCGATCAAAATTGCGACCTGTAGCGTGATTACAAAAAAATCGGAAATGGGATGCATTATCGCCTATTGCCATATCTTTGCTATTTGACCACCTACGACAATCTGCTTTACACCGTTGTAAAGGTGATATTTTCTACTTTCCTTTCCATGTTTTGCTTTTGATATACCTCTTAAAGAAACATAGATATTGGCTTTGAAATAAAATGTTGACTTTTCTCCAAATAAGTGTTTGCCCATTCCGACCCCTAAATATTATCCGACCATCACCAAAATCAATATGCTTCTTCATCTGTGAGACCCCCATTAACCCTGAAATTTTCGTGACGATCCGATCAATATTGCGACCTGTAGCGTGATTTCCAAAAAAATAGAAAAATGGGATGTATTACCGACCATTGCGATATCTCCGTTATTTGGTTACCTACACCGACCTAGTTTGCATCATTGTAAAGACGAGATCTTCTACTTTCATAGTCATGCTTTGCTTTTGGGAAATTTTCAACCAAAGCTGTGATATTTGTCAATATAATTAAAATCGCAAAAATGAAAATTGGGGTTTTATTTGCTACTATTGTGATATCTTCGTTGTTTGATCACCTACGAGCACCTACTTTACATCATTAGAAAGATGATATTTTCTGCTTTCATTGTCAGGTTTTGCTTTTGGTATACCCAATATAGAAGCTGAGATATTGGCTTTGGAAAAAAACGTTGTCTTTTTATCCACCTAAGTTTTTTGCCCTTTCCGACCCCTAAATATTATCCGACCATCACCAAAATCAATAGGCTTCTTCCCCTCCGGGACCCCCATCAACATCCAAAATTTCGTGACGATCCGATCAAAATTGCGGCCTGTAGCGTGATTACAAGGTTTAGATGGACAGACGGACAGACGGACAGACGGACGGACACACATAGCCAGATCGACTCAGCTCGTCGAGACATTCATTTTGATATATATAAGTATGGGTCTACGACCATTATTTCGATGCGTTACAAACTTTTTGGCCAAAACCAACTTATAATACCCTCCCCACATAGTGGTGTAGGGTATAATTAACCCTCATGTGAGTCACTAAGGGGTCTTTTTTGTCCCTTTAAAAAAAACGTTAAAAAATTCCTTTTAAATGTACTCGTATCAGATTAAGTTATTCTACAAAATTATTTGTTATAAAATTTTACTATAGGTCCCCGAATACACCAAAACTCTAAATCGTACCTAAACGCCAGGAATCTGCCAAAAGTAAAATTACGTTTTTGGGTTTTTATCTGAGTTTATTAAGCTTTGTCCACAGAAACCTTCATTCTAGATAGAAGATGTCAAAGACGAAAATATTCTCCATCAAATTTCAATATAAGTCGCTGAATAAATGAAATATGTATTTACAATATATATTAAGGAAATATATACATCGAATTTGCCAACAAAACACCTAAATATTTTTTATGAATAAATTTGTTTTGTTCTTTTTTCGAGTTGATGCATGAAAGTAACATGAAATTTAGTTTTAAATGAAATGTGTTAAAAGAAGAAATATTCTACACAAAATTTAACCGTAAGTCTCTGAATAAACTAGATATCTAAGCAAAACACTTTGTTAAGAAAATGACGTTACAAAATTGGATATTATAGGTAGAAATTATTTGTTAAACTTTTAGACTCTTAATAAAAATTTATTCCATACTGAGTCAAAACCTCCTAAATACTTCACTTTTTGGGGATTGTGTCAAAAGAAGAAATGTTCCAAATCAAATTTCATTATGAGTCTCTGAACAAAAGAAATTTGTAGATATAATATTTAACATCTCCAGAAGCTTTCTTATAATATATATGATTTAGGACCATATTCTACCGTTTTTATTCACATTTCGTTATCTACGGTCACAAAATATGTTTTATTGACCTTTTTTATAATAGATTCTTTCAGAATATTATTTGTGCTCGATCCAAACTGTTTTTGAAATATCTATGGTAAATATATAAAGGGACAATACTGATAACTCAGATCGGACTTTGTAACAACACGTACGGATAAGTCATAGGTTCCTGATATTGTATGTGGAAATGCGGGGATAATCTACGGCTATTGTCCAGTGAATATATCTGACATACGAGTCCAAACATCCAAGAGTTTGGCATGGTCCTAAATACTTTAATGATGAAAGCTACTCCTGCTCTGACAACATTGACTGAATCAATTGCCAGATCGAAACAAAATTTAACATGTGTTCAAGAGATGGAAGTTTCCAAAACACTTAACTTTTTATACCATCCACAATAGGATGGGGGTATATTAAGTTTGTCACTACGTTTGTAACTACTCGAAATAATCATTGTAGACCCCACAAACTATATATGTTCTTGATCAGCGTGCAATTCTACATCGATATAGCCATGTCCGTCCGTCTGTCCGTCTGTGGAAATCACTCTAGCGTCCGAAAGGATTGACGTAGGTGGATGAAATTTTGGGAAAATCTATTATATGTACGTATGACTTTTGGTGTTGAAAGCGGCCTATGTAGGTCCACGCTTTCGTATAGCCCCCATACAAAATGACGCGTGACGCGTCGTCGTTTTAAGGAAGGAATTAAGATATTTGTCCCATTAATTTGGTATTTTGTGCCTCCAGAGACCAAAAAACTTTCCTACCAAAGTAAGTTTATATAGGTCCACGTTTTGGTATAGCCCCCATATAAAGTACGCGTCATTATACCCTCAGCATTTATGCTAACGAGGGTATATACACTTTCATACGGGCAAAATGTGCCTCATCGAAATAATGGTTTTAGACCCCAAGTATGTTTGGACGAAATGTGTTTCAGACAGTTTGGAGTCGATTGAGCAATGTCCGTCCGTCTGTCTGTCTGGCTGCAGCGCACGATAACTCTCGAACGGATGAACCGATTCGGTTCAAATTTTGGCTTTCGTAATATTTTACCCAAACTTAGTTTAAGTTCGAATACGGGCTATATCGGTCCACTCCTTCCGGTACCTCCCCCACAAAAGTTCGAAAATGTTCGGACAATTTGTGCGCACCATAACTCTTGAAGGGAGTAACCGATTTAGTCTGTACTTTGCCCATTGTGAAATGTGTACCAGACTTAATTAAGGCTTCAATATGGATTCAATCGGTCCACTCCTTCGGGTACATCCCGATTCGGTTCAAATTTTGGCTTTCGTAATATTTTACCCAAACTTAGTTTAAGTTCGAAGACGGGCTATATCGGTCCACTCCTTCCGGTACCTCCCCCATAAAAGTTCGAAAATGTTCGGACAATTTGTGCGCACCATAACTCTTGAAGGGAGTAACCGATTTAGTCTGAACTTTGCCCATTGTGAAATGTGTACCAGACTTAATTAAGGCTTCAATATGGATTCAATCGGTCCACTCCTTCGGGTACATCCCACACAAAATTTTGGAAAAGTTCAGTTTAAGGCCATCTCTCGAATCGCTTTGATTTTTGTTTTAGCAACTAGTATTCACGACGGTACAAGTTTCATCAGGGGCAAGTCCATGCTTCCTAAGAAAATAGCCTGAAAGTTGCAAAAAACCCCTATGACACCGTGTGAGGTGGTTGGAGGGCAAGATAACCATAAACTCTTGAAGGGAGTGGCCGAGTTGGTCTATACTTTACACATCCTAATATATCTACCAGATATAGATCAGGTTCAAATATGGACTATATTTGTCCACTCCATCCGGTACCTCCCACACAAAATTTCGGATAAGTTCACTTTAAGACCTGATATTGAATCACTTTGATTTTTGTTGAAGCAACTCGCATTCGCAGCCTCAATTACGATGGTAAAAGTTTTTTTAGGGGCAAGTCCATACTTCTTGAGCAACCAGCCTGAAAAGTGTAAAAACCCCCCTATGGCACCATGTGTTGTGGCTGGAGATCCACTTCCATAACGGTCAATGTCGATCCATTCCTTTTAGTATCTCCTCCGCAAAACTTTTGATCTTTAACCCCCTAAATACATACGTATTTTGGAAAAAAAATTGTTTCAATATACACAGGCTGAGGGTATATCTCTGTCGGCAAAGCGACTGATACTTTTTTACTTGTTTTAATACATTTTGAATGTATTAGTCCCATTTGACAACAGAATCGGTTGTGACTTTGTATTTTGTGTTTCCAGAGGCTAAGAAACATTTCTACCATAAAACTTTTATATAGGTCCACATTTTGATATAGCCCCATAGGACGATATCTTCCGATTTTCGGTATTTTGAAGGTTTTGGCCTCATTATCACACCGAGATGGCTGAAATTTGGTATTTAGTGTTCGTTGGGGGTATGAAACTTTCCCCCAGAAATTTGTAGGTATTGGTCCACGCCATCATATAGCCCCCATAGAACGGTACCTTCCGATTTTCGGTATTCTGAAGGTTGTGGCCACATTAATCCACCGAAATGACTGAAATTTGTGGTGGAGGGTATAAAAAGTTCGGCCCGACCGAACTTAACAATTTTCTTACGTGTTTCTGTTTATACCGCGCTTTTTGTGCTAGGCTAAGAAGTTTCCGAGCTGCCCTCGTATAGTATCTAATTTTGTTACGTCATTTTCTTGACAAAGTGTTTTACATAGATATCAAGTTTGTTCCGGGACTTACAGTGAAATTTTACGTAGAATATTTCTTCCTTTAACATCTTTCTTCTAAAACTAAATTTCATGTTAAATTCATGCATCAACTCGAAAAAAGAACAAAACAATTTTTTTCAAAAGATATTTGGGTGTTATCTTAGCAAAGTTGATTTATATATTTGCAATACACAGTTCATTTATTCGGCGACTTATATTGAAATTAGACGGAGAATATTTTTGTCATTGACGTCTTCTATCTAGAATCTATGTGGGACAAAACTTAATTGAAACAAGTGAGCAAAGGCTATAGTCGGGACGGAGCCGACCATGTGATACCCTACACCACTACCCCTGTGCATAAGCTTTTCACTGGTAAACATTTCTTTTAGGGAATATAATCCGACTACCACCAAAAATAATATGCCTCTTTCTCTCTGGGACCCCCATAAGCAACCAAAATTACGTGACCATCCGATCAAAATTACGACCTGTAGCTTGATTGCAAAAAATGGAAGAATTGGATGCATTACCGACTATTGTGGTATCTCCCTTGTTTGACCACCTTCGCCAACCTGCTTTACACCAATGTAAAGGTAATATTTTCTTCTTCCATAGACAGGCTTTGCCGTTGGTATACCCCTACTAGAAGCCGATATATTCACAAAGAAAAAAACTTTGAATTTGTCTCCAAATGAGTTTTTCCCCATTCCGACCCCTAAATATTATCCGACTATCACCAAAATCAATAGGCTTCTTCCTTTGTGGGGCCCCCATCTACCCCCAAAAATTTTGTCACTATCCGATCAAAATTCCAACTTGTAGCGTGATTACAAAAAATGGAAATATTGGGTATATTACTGAATTTTGCAATATCTCGGTTTGCTCACTTACGCCAACATACTTTGCATCAATATAAACGAGATCTTTTCTTCTGCCTTTTGGAATACTCCAACCAGAAGCGGAGATATTCGCATAAAAAACGTTGACATTTCTCCACATAAGCTTTTCGCTTATTCCGACTCCTGAATATTATCCGACCATCACCAAACTAAATAGGCTTCTTCCTCTGTGGGACCCGCATCAACTCCCAAAAAATTCGTGACGATCCGATGAAAATTGCGACCGATTACAAAAAAACCGTGATTACAAAAAAATTGGAAAATAGGACGCATTATCGACTATTGCCATATCTCTGCTATTTGACCACCTACGACAACCTGCTTTACATCCTTGTAAAGGTGATATTTTCTACTTTCCTTGTCAGGTTTTGCTTTAGATGTACCTCTTAAATAAACAGAGATATTGGCTTTGAAATAAAACGTTGACCTTTCTCCAAATAAGTGTTTGCCCATTCCACCCCTGAATATTATCCGACCATCATCAAAATCAATAGGCTTCTTTCTCTTTGGGACCCCCATTAACCCCCAAAATTTCGTGACGATCCGATCAAAATTGCGACCTGTAGCGTGATTACAAGAAAATCGGAAAATGGGATGCATTATCGACTATTGCCATATCTCTGCTATTTGACCACCTACGACAACCTATTTTACATCGTTGTAAAGGTGATATTTTCTACTTTCCTTGCCAGGTTTTGCTTTTGATGTACCTCTTAAAGAAACAGAGATATTGGCTTTGAAATAAAATGTTGACTTTTCTCCAAATAAGTGTTTGCCCATTCCGACCCCTGAATATTATCCGTCCATCATCAAAATCAATAGGCTTCTTTCTCTTTGGGACCTCCATTAACCCCCAAAATTTCGTGACGATCCGATCAAAATTGCGACCTGTAGCGTGATTACAAGAAAATCGGAAAATGGGATGCATTATCGACTATTGCCATATCTCTGCTATTTGACCACCTACGACAACCTATTTTACATCGTTGTAAAGGTGATATTTTCTACTTTCCTTGCCAGGTTTTGCTTTTGATATACCTCTTAAAGAAACAGAGATATTGGTTTTAAAATAAAATGTTGACTTTTCTCCAAATAAGTGTTTGCCCATTCCGACCCCTAATTATTATCCGACCAACACCAAAATCAATAGGCTTCTTCATCTTTGAGACCCCCATTAACCCTTAAGTTTTCGTGACGATCCGATTAAAATTGCGACCTGTAGCGTGATTTCCAAAAAAATAGAAAAATGGGATGTATTACCGACTATTGCGATATCTCCGTTATTTGGTTACCTACACCGACCTAGTTTGCATCACTGTGAAGACGGGATCTTCTACTTTCATAGTCAGACTTTGCTTTTGGAAAGTTTTCAACCAAAGCTGTGATATTCGTCAATATAGTTTAAATCGCAAAAATGAAAATTGGGGTTTTATTTGCTACTATTGTTATATCTTCGTTGTTTGATTACCTACGAGCGCCTGCTTTACATCATTAGAAAGGTG
Organism: Musca autumnalis; assembly: GCF_047663935.1. Lineage (NCBI taxonomy): Eukaryota > Metazoa > Arthropoda > Insecta > Diptera > Muscidae > Musca > Musca autumnalis. The sequence continues at coordinate 123,399,207 of NW_027411977.1, forward strand.
ATATTTTCTTCTTTCATTGTCAGGTTTTGCTTTTGGTATACCCCGTATAGAAGCTGAGATATTCGCTTTGGAAAAAAACGTTGTCATTTTATCCACCTAAGTTTTTTGCCCTTTCCGACCCCTAAATATTATCCGACCATCACCAAAATCAATAGGCTTCTTCCCCTCCGGGACCCCTATCAACATGCAAAATTTCGTGACGATCCGATCAAAATTGCGACCTGTAGCGTGATTACAAGGTTTAGATGGACAGACGGACAGACGGACGGACGGACGGACGGACGGACGGACACACATAGCCAGATCGACTCAGCTCGTCGAGACATTCATTTTGATATATATATGTATGGGTCTACGACCATTATTTCGATGCGTTACAAACTTTTTGGCCAAAACCAACTTATAATACCCTCCCCACATAGTGGTGTAGGGTATAAAAAGGGGCCAAAAAGATACCCCGCATTGTTGTCAGTAATTTTGCCAAAGACAATTTATACCTAAAATGCAAGGATTTCAAGGAATCTGATGTCGAATATTTCAAAGCCTGTAAAAATGGGCGGAATTTGCCTCGCCTATTTAGGTTACTTCCCGACGTAAACTTTTAAAACGCCGATACACGTGTCTTCTTTTTTTCGGTCCACTTCCATAATCTGTGCGGGGTTTCTTGTAATTTTAAAAAAAGTTCTTTTTTGTTTTGTTTTGTTATAGACTTTTACAAAATTGCGCAACTTTGTCTGAAATTCTGCCACCGGCAATATCTTCAGAAAAGGCTTCAGAATGAACTACTTAATATACTAAGTTGCGATTTTTGAATTATATCACTTTTTTGAAGGTGTCCTCCTTGCAGATTTTTTTTTTTTTTAATTTTTGGTTTGGAGAAGAAATTATAAAACACTAAAAGCCTCCGATTTAACTAAAGAGAAATTTCCTTTAAAGAAATATTCACCATGTGTTGTAAAACATGTACAGTCGTGGTCAGCATTTTTGTTAATTACATCTGTAATACGTTCTAACTAGGGATAATGATTACGCGATTTAGTTATTTGATACCGAACCGCCCAAAACTTAAGGATGCAGTTAACAACAAAAATGTACCTAAGATTTCAATAAACAACTTTCTGCAGACTAAAATCCCATAATGGAAATTGGACCTTGACGATTTTGACCCTGAAGATGAAGTTGAATGGATTTTATGTGTTCTCAATTATTATTCTTTAGGATGAGAGCTACAACCTCCACGAGTAATCTCAAATGCTAAGCGGTTTAGAAGATATGTGCCTGACAAAATGACCACTTTTGACATCTAAGCGTCAGGTCTCTGTGGACCCATAACCGCGAAAGTTGAAGTGATAGAGAAAAACGCCGGGACGCTTTCTTTCTTATTTTTGGTCTTCTATCAAGCTGAGGTGTCAAACTATGGTTATTAATGTTCGTGTCGCATAGTGATATTATATATTAAAATATTTAAAACAGTGCTTAAATTCGCCGCTATCCGCTTGTGCTTAAAAGCGGGCCTGTAAATCCTAACAAATTGTAAGTCTACTCGCGGGATGATAATTTTTGTTCGTTATAATCGTGGTCATTGTAAGAGGTTGAATGTAGAAATATATTAGAAATATTAAAAAAAAAATATTTCGGAACACAAAACTTTGTTCGTCTTAAACGTGGTTTCTTATAACCGATGTTCGCTATATCCAAATTCTACTGTGTAATTCTTTGTTTTAGCTCACTTTTGCATATAAAGCATTAAAAATGTATAAAAAGCCCGTAAGTCTACTGCTATTTGTTTTGTCTTGTTGTGAAAACGCTTTCGCTAGGGTTATAGGGGATTGCCAAAGAAAAACATCTTATGGAGATTGTTTCTTTGGTCCCTCTTATATTTTCAGCCGACGATTGATGTTTGGGTATATAAAGTTATTTGTTGAAGAAGTTATTGAAAAGTAATATCCTCAGAGAATATGTGCGAAAAGAAACAAGGGAATTGATGAAATTGTGTGGCGACAATCGAAACTATAGTCTTCCCTGCCTTATCCCTTGGCGAAAATATAATTTTTTGTTTTAAAATATTAATGGGATTAAGCCAGAATTAAAAAAATTAGGCTACAGTGTTTTATTTATAAAAGTACTAAAATCTAGGAATAATTGTTTGGTTAGCATCAAGTAGTATATTCATATTCATGATGGAATCTCTCAAACGTTTGCCGTTTAATTTTGTCACCATTTATAATTTAAATACAATCGTTTATTTGAGATATTCCACCATGAAGAAGAATATCGTCTGCTACGTTCGAAAAGGTCGTGAGTCCATTTTTAGAAAATTTTCAGGAGGAAGAAGAAACATTCCAGCGCTTTCTGTATTAAAGATTTTATAATGCTAGTAAAAGCAGCATTCTTCGTTTATTTATTCCGCTTCAATATTTGTACTTTGTTTGATCAAATTCCATCGCGTTTGGGAGATAATAGGATGTCTTTGGACTTACGACCTTTTCCTTATACAGTTTTGTATATTTCCTGGGACTTACGACCTTTTTCTTCAATATCGGATTTTTTAACATAAAATATTCATACTTTACTCAACAATGTGGAAGGGGTATTATAAGTTTGTTTTGCCCAATATTCATGTAACATCGCGAAGTATTCGTCGCAGATCCCCTTGCCATTTTTCATATCTTGACCAGATAAAGTCGTCTTATAAAAATAGTAATAAAACTCCAGGCCTAAATTATGGAGCGATCGTCAGAAATATTTTTAGATAGATTGAGTTCCGAACGGAGGGGACCCAATTAGATGTTGGTGATGTTGGTCGCAATAATAGTCCAATCGGAGCGAAATTGAAAGAATAATTTAAGTTTAAGATAAAGAAGAAGCTTGAAATATATCATGATGATCAGATAATAGAATCTTTGTTTGTTCTAGAAGCTTGTTTGTTGAAATCTAAGGTACATATTTGTAGTTGACTGTATCCTTAATTTATGGGCTGTTGCGTATCTTTGGACCAGAGTCGGAGTAAAAAGTATAAAAATTGGATATTTTCAAAAGATTTTTTCTATTTTTACGGTTAAGAACTGCTCATACTCATTTCGCATGTTCCAGAAAGTTATTTATTGGTGCCTTTGCTACATTATTGTAGTTGGTTGTTTTCTTGAATATTGAACGGTTTAGTATCTGTGGACCAGAACCAGAGAAAACAGGATACAAATCACATTTGCTTTGCTATTTTGACCTTTAAGATCCGCCTATACAGAGTTCGTATATTCTAGAAAAATGTTTATTGAAATCTGGGGTACATTTTTGTAGTTGGTTGTTTGCTCGGTTTGACAGCTGTAGACCAAAACCCAAAAAAAAAATTTTAAAAGAAATTTGAGCTTGGCGATTTGATAGATTATATGTTTTCAAAATTTTTGTTCTTTAAGACAAGAGCTACAACTTTGCTTCTGAGATAAATTCAAATTTCCTAACGGTTTGCAAGATATAGTCCTGACTAAATGACACCTTTTTAGATCAAAGCCTCAAACCTCGGAAGGCCTATAACCGCGAAAGTTGAAGAGATAGGGAAAACGGCGAGACACGAGTCTTTTCTTTTTTGGTGCTCTATCACACTGTGGAGTCAGAATATGGTTAATAAAACATGACTCAAAAAATTCACATGATTAAGCTATTCTTTTGGCAAATTATTGTAAAATTTGTGGTGATGTAGAGGTAGTGTTTGTTTTAAATATTGTAGGCCTTATTTTTCTTCTCTCACTGTATAATTGCGGTAGGTTCGAAAACTCCAATGCAGTTATTGCATCATATATCAATATCTTTATTTTTCAAGGCTCGTTCTATTGAGGAGGGGACACAATCTGTCTCCATTTGGGTGTGGCCGATTTCTAGAGTTTTTTTTTTTGTTCAATAATAATATTATGTTTAATTGATGCATTAAGCAATGCGTTGCTCATTATGCAGTTGCGGTTTTGGTATGTACAATCATCACTGTAAAATTATTTTGTAGGATTTTTATTGTCAGGCAGAATATTTACCTCAATAGTCCATGTGCTTGCAAACTCTTCTTCACTCACACCACTTACTCCTCATCCCACAGAAAACAGTAGGCTTTTTGAATTTTGAAGTTGTAAAAAACTAAATTATAAATTTGTAGCTTTGATCGATAACATTAGGACGGCTTGTAGGTCAACAGTGAAAACATGACCTTCTTATTCCTTATCTTTAATTTTTTCTTTTCTGGCATATTCTTTTCACATTGGTCTTTTTGGGGGTAAACAATGCTAACTTTTTTGATTTAAACATTTCATAAAATGTGGTCCCGCAAAGTGGTTTAATCTTCTACTTTGTGCAGAAATCATTAACATAAAATTTTGTAAAGTTGTCCTTTGGAACCCATTCAGACAAAAGATATTTTTGCTAGTGAGAGCTCGACAATAGTGTGACTCCATTTTAGGCAGGGAATCAAAAAACGAATTGAGATATTGCCGACGCAGCATTAGGCATCCGTTTTTTGAACCACTTTTGTTTTTCAATGTACGCGCAATAGAACTGCTGTTTGACCGTATTATGATAGCTTGTTCACCAATGTTCAACGTATTTAAAACCATTTGTTTGCAAACTCGCATATTTTTAAATGGTTTTATTTAGCTCACCCCGTTTGTTTTATTATTTATTCTTGGGTCAAATTTAGTAATTCAAATTTCACCCTCTTCCTGTCAACCGATTAATCTGAAATTTTGTATACACTTTGGATTTTGGTGACAATACAATTATGTTTATTCATTATCATTATAAATTCAAGATGGCCGCCGCTACAAAATGGCGGATAATTTATGTTTTATTAATCCCATAAATATGGGTATCAAATGAAAGGGCTCAACAAGCAGAATACAATATACTATAAAAAATTGAAATCCAAGATGGCGGCCGCTACAAAATGGCGGATAACGTAGGTTTTATCAATCCCATCAATATGGGTATCAAATGAAAGGGCTCAACAAGCAGAATACAATGTACTATATAAAATTAAAATCCAAGATGGCGGCCTCCACAAAATGGCGGATAACTTAGGTTTTATCAATCCCATCAACATGGGTATCAAATGAAAGGTCTCAACAAGTAGAATACAATTTACTATGCAAAATCGAAATCTAAGATGGCCGTTGCTACCAATTTTTTTATCAATCCCACCAATATGGGTATCAAATAAAAGGGCTTGACAAGAAGAATACAGTGCACTATACAGAACATCTTATACACCCGAAAGCCATACAGTTTCCAGCTAAGTACAATTACGGGACGGCTGAAAGAAGAATGTTGCCTTTAATACTATCATGGGCTTCTACAATACATAAAATGCAGGGCAGCACTGTGGATCACGCAGTCGTATACTTAGGTGCAAAACTGTTTGAAGAAGGTCAAGCCTACGTGGCTCTTACTAGAGTAAGATCTTTGCAGGGACTACGTATAGAGGAGTTGGACTGCAATAAACTAACGGGCAAGAAACCTTGCAATATTGAAGCACTAAATGAATTAAACAGAATGCGAAATAAAAACTAAAAACTAGAAAATAAAAATAGGTAAAAAACCTTTTTAAGTTAAACGGTTTTATGTTAAACATACATTGCAATGTTTAAGATAAATGTACTAAAAACCAAAAAATAATAAAATAGATACAGTCGTGGGAATTATAAATATATGCATAGACTAGACTAAAATAAAACCGTGGGGCACGTCAATTGTCTACAAATTATGGACTTATAGCCTGTTTTTGTAACAAGTTTTTGCCCATTCGTTCGTCGATTTCATGAACGAAGATACAATTTGGTTTTCATAGCGGTTGACGTTTGTATTCGTGTGACAAACAAATAAAAGCTTTTTATTTTCGTATTTTTTTTGGTTTTCGTAACAAAATCAGACGAACGAATACGTCAAAAATAAACGAATGGAAAAGACCCATCGTTTTGAATGAAAATTTAATAACTTGAGTAATAAATGGCACAAAACACACGAAAACTGCAAGGGAATGCAATTTTATTTATTTTCATAGAAGCACACGCGTATATGTACATCCGTTTCTTCATATTATCACAATTATTTTTGGACAAATTTGATAACATTTTCTTCTTATTTTTTGTTTGCCATCTGTTTATCGGGGTTGCCATCAAGTAACACATTTTACGTGCAGATGCCTATGCAAAATTCACAAAATAAGTATCATGGAAACCCTGAAATATAAAAGCTTTTATGCAATAGACAAAAGCTTTTAGATAAAAACGAAAAGTTATTAAAATTTTACAAGAACCAAATTTTGAACGTATACGTTTTAGTACGAACGGTTCGTGTGACAGGCAAACATTTTTACAAAAACACGCAGTTAATGTGCGATAGAAGAATCGTTTAATTCGTCGTTAGGCAGTTGGCCCGCAGACGGTGAGGAAATTACTTACTATTTTCTCGCTTATGGAAATTCCAATAGTTATACACTCCATGTAAATAAAAGAGATGTTTCAACTAGTTTATCGTTGGACATTCACAATGCTGGCTGGCGAGGAATCGTTTCACTGCTCGTAGTTTGTCTTTAATCGACAAAGTACTACTCGCTCACCACTATGAAACCCTAAAACTCGCTTATACAACGTGCACACAAATGTCTGCAATTTTTCAAGCGAAAACTACTGTAATCGAGCTTGCCAGCTTGTTTGCACATTCTAGCCCTACTTATCACACGTCCATCACTGTCGGTTGAACAACTGCCTAATTATAATGTAACATTACAAAACGAACATTTTAATCAACGATTGTAGACAATTGACGTGCCCCACGGTTTTATTTTAGTCTTGTCTATGCATATGTTTATAATTCCCACGACTGTATCTATTTTATTATTTTTTGGTTTTTAGTACATTTATCTTAAACATTGCAATGTATGTTTAACATAAAGCCGTTTAACTTAAAAAGTTTTTTTATCTATTTTTTTATTGTTTACTTTTAGACATATACAGCAACCCCATTAGTATCAAAGAAAAGGCCAGAAGTCCGTCTTTGAAAATCAGTTTGCTTATGGAGGAAAATAGATTTCAAATGTATATCTTCGCTGTAGTCGTAGCATATTGGTTGGATGTGTGTGGACATCGCTAGATATCACTTTTTCAATACAATCATGATAGCGCAATTAATTCAAAATACATTAATACATGCCATGTTAATGAGCAGACCGAAATTCTAGTTTAGTTTCTTTATATGGATCCTCACTTTTATCGCTGAATAGGAACTGGGTGCTGTACGTAATAAGAGAACACTTGTAAATAAGTTTTACAAGACTGAAATACTCGGGAAATGTCGCTAACATCACGTTTTGGTATAGGTATAACTACCTGTAATTTGCAATTGAGGTTCTAAGTGGTCATAACAGTTCTTCACCATGATATAGACCCCATATAACGGTACCTTCCAATTTAAAAGTAAACACGATAAGTAGTTGTAAACTATATTTAAGCGACCATTTTTAACATTTGCAATATTACGGTGTTCAATGTTTGGTCCAAATCGGGTATTCAATACGAGAACTATCGTTGTCAGCAGTCTTTTTTTTGATGGCCCAGAGCTTTTAGATCATTGTCTGCCACATTATTGACTTTACCACGAAAAACATGATATCTTTTCAATCAGGACCACAAGAATTTTGGCCAGTAAAAATTTCAAAACGATTCTCAAAAAGGCCTTTAGTTAATTTTATAAAAATCTTTTTTAAATATAACATTGTGAACTGTTGTAGCACATTCCCAAACTCAACCTAAGTTTGAAATATGTAAATGTACAGGGTTAGAATCGAATCGATTATCTAAAGTTACCGTGCTGCCATCTAGAGAGACGGATAAACATAGCAAGACAAACTCTAAATTTTCTGAAACGGATTTGGTCATACAATATGTGAGCCAGTCAAAATAGACAATGAAATAGCAAATATGCCTGCAAAGCTGAAATTTGGTAGAGAGCCCGATTGAAAAATTATCTACAAGTTTGTGTTAATCCTAGAATGGACCATTCTTAAGAACGGCGTTCGGCCAGGCCGAACTTTTTATAACCTCCACCACTAGTTGTGCTAAAGTAAAATGGAACAATTAGTTTCCTTTCGTTTATGAGCAAGACTAAACATCAAATTTCCGTTCCATGGGGGTATATCAAAACGTCGATCTATACCTGTAAATTTCTGGCCGACAGTTTTTAGACACAAAGTAGACTAAATACCAAATTTTTGATATATCGGTAAAACCTTCAAAACACCGAAAATCAAAAAGTATGTTATATTGACCACACAACCTTCAAAACAACGGAAATCGGTTGAGGATGCGTAGCTGCCGTGCTGGCAGCCACTCCACTCGGAGACCTTGAGGTCCATTGTGATCATCCTGACTATTGAATTATGTGTATTGTAGATATGATGATGTTTTTGTGATGTGATGGTGTTTACATTGGGTTATTTGTTTGTAGATGAAGAATGTGGCTATGCGTGTTTTGAAGAGGTGTTCCGGTTATGGATTCGACGATGGTGTGTAAAAGATGTACGATGTGTCGGTTGTGGATGAGGTGATTGTAGATGCGGCTATATGGTGATGTGTACATGCAGATTGTGATAGTGTATAATGAAAAGTATGATGTGAAGCTTGTTATGGATGCTGCAGATCATCATGATGTGTGGCTGGTGAAAATATGGTGATGTGCATTGCAGATGATGATGGTGTAAAGAAACGTATGATGAGATGCATGTTATATGTGAGACTATGTTGTGTGACTGCAGATGATGATGCATGGCTGTTGATGATGATGAAGTGTGCTATGTGGGAGGAGATGGTGGATTAGGTTAGAAAGGTGGGAAAGGAGGGAAGTGGAAAGTGATAAGACAAGAGAGAAGAATAAGTAACTATAGAGGAGAAATCAAATTGCTTTGAGAAGAAAGATTAAATACGATTTTTTTACGCTGTTCTAAGTCTATACTGACCCGCCCCAGAGCCACTTAAGGCAGTAAACTACCAGGACTGTAGGGTCAATAGAGGAGAACTAAGAAAGAGATTCAATCACATGTACACCAAATAGTGTATGTCTTTTGACCATCAGTCTAGGACATTTACATAGAAGGTACTTGATTGTCTCCGTTTCCGCCTCATCCTCACATAACCTACAGTTCTCAACATTATTGTCATCCCACTTGCATGTCATAGATCTTATTCAGCAATGGCCAGTTATGACCCCTACAGCGAATCTGATTTCTGACTTGCACAGTGGGAGGCCAGATTGACTTAGATACCTTACAACCAGGTACGTCCTGGCAAACTTTAACGGTTTTCTCTGCGTAGAGCTTACTGAGCTTGTCGAGGAAAAAGCAGAGAGGTGGCTTGACACACTTATCCACCCTGAGGTCCGAGGATTGGGAGCCTCGTCTTGCTAATTCATAAACTATCTAATTTCCCTCAACATTGGAATGTCCTGGAACCCAGAAAAACTTAACAACTATGTTACATGTTTTTAAGATAGACCTACAACTTTGAACAGTCCTAGATTTAACAGTGTATGACCTTAACGCTTGTAGAGCAGCCTGACTGTCCACGTAAACAGTGACTATCATATCTACAAGGTCCGTCATTCCCACTAGTAGCTCCAAGGCTTTCTAAATCACAAAAACTTCTGCCTGAAAAACACTACAATTGTCATTAAGCTTATACGAGTTCCTGATCGGGAGGTGCGTTCTATGGGGGCTATATGATGGCGTGAACCTATCCCGACAAATTCTATACGGAACGTTTAATACTCCCAAATGAAGACCAAATACCAAATTTCAACCATTTCGTTGTATTAATGTCGCTGCAACCTTCCGAATACCGAAAATCGGGAAGTAACGTTCCATGTGGGCTATATGAAGGCGTGGACATATACCTACAAATTTCAAATGGAACGTTTAATACCAATTTTCAGCCATTTCGGTGGAATATTGAGGTCACAACCTTCAAAATACCGGAAATATGGACGTACTGTTCTATGGGGGCTATATGAAGGCGTGGACCTATACCAATAAAACTCTGGGGAAAGTTTTGTACCCCCAACGAAGACTAAGTACCCAATTTCAGCCATGTCGGTGTGATAGTGAGGCTAAAACCTTCAAAATACCGAAAATCAGGAGGTACCGTTCTTTGGGGGCTATACTAAGGCGTGGACCTGTACCTACAAGTTTCTGGGGGAAAGTTTTATACCCCCAAAAAATACCAAATACCACATTTCATTATTACGGTGTTCAATGTTTGGACCAAATCGGGTATTCAGTTCTAGACTTATCGTTGTCGGCAGTCATTTTATTTGATAGCCCAGTGCTTTTAGAAGACTAAGTACCCAATTTCAGCCATTTAGGTGTGGCAATGAGGCTAAAACCTTCAAAATACCGAAAATCAGGAGATACCGTTCGTTGGGGGCTATACTAAGGCGTGGACCTGTACCTACAAGTTTCTGGGGGAAAGTTGTATACCCCCAACGAAGACCAAATACCACATTTCAGCCATTTCGTTGGAAAATTGAGGCCACAACATTCAAAACACCGAAAATCGGGAGGTACGTTCTATGGGGGCTATATGAAGGCGTGGACCTATACTTACTTACTTACTTAGCTGGCCCATTACAGAACATTTGTTCTATAGGCCGAACTAAGAAAAGATCTCCAATTCTCTCTATTTGTTGCTTCGCTTTCAGGAATACCGCGCCTTTTCATCTCATCATCCACTTGTTTGCGCCATCTATTCCTTGGCCTGCCAATTCTGCGTGCACCGCCAAGCGGTCCGTGTTTATACACCTTTTTAGCAGGGTCATCATCGCTCATTCTTATGATATGGCCTAGCCAACGCAATCGCTGCATCTCGATACGTTTAACAATATTGATGTCGTTGTACAGCAGATACAGCTCGTGGTTCATGCGACGTCGATATTCACCGTCAACGCAGATTGGTCCGTAGATCTTTCGAAGAATTTTTCTCTCAAACACACCAAGAACTGCCATGTCTGCTTGCGCAAGTACCCAGGCTTCGGAGCCATACATCAGCACGGGTAGTATCAGTGTTTTGTAGAGCGTTATTTTTGTTTGACGAGATGTGGCTTTGTTTTTAAACTGCTTACTTAAACCAAAGTAGCATCTGTTGGCCAATGCAATTCTTCTTTTTATTTCACAACTGATGTCGTTTGTTGTGTTTACGGAGGTGCCGAGGTAGACGAAGTCTTTTACTACCTCAATATTATAGGAACCAACTTCCACAGTCGGTCCGAGCTCAATGGACGCATTGCGCGTCGACACCATCAACTTGGTCTTTTCACCGTTTACCGCCAGATCCACTTTAGCAGATTCTCCTTCGACCTTTATAAAGGTATCAGTTACTTCTTTTACTGATCGGCCTATGATGTCTATATCATCAGCATAAGCAAGTAACATGTGACTATTGGTGTATATTGTGCCACTTCTTTTGACGTTTGCCTCTCGTATAACCTTTTCCAGCAGGATGTTAAAGAGATCACACGAAAGGCTGTCTCCTTGTCTGAAACCTCTTTTGGTACCAAACTCTTCGGAGAGGTTGTTTCCTATTTTAACTGAGGACCTCGTGTCAGTTAAAGTCATTTTGCAAAGCCGGATGAGCTTTGCGGGGATACCAAATTCAGACATGGCTTGGAATACCTTTAAACGCAGCGGGCTGTCGAAGGAAGCTTTATAATCGACAAAAAGGTGGTAGGTGTCGATCTGCATCTCTTGGGTCTTCTCCAGGATTTGCCGCAGGGTAAATATCTGGTCAATGGTGGACTTGCCAGGTCTAAAGCCGCATTGGTATGGTACAATTATCTCGTTGACCATTGGCTTTAGTCGTTCGCACAATATCCCTGACACGATCTTGTAGGCAATAGGGAGTAGACTTATGCCCCTATAGTTAGAGCATACAGTCTTATCTCCCTTCTTGTGGACGGGGCACAGGATACTCAGGTTCCAATCGTCGGGTACTCGTTCTTCCTGCCAGATGGTGCTAACTAGCTGATGAATACACCTTATCAGCGTGTCGCCTCCGGTTTTGAACAGCTCGGCTGGTAAGCCATCGGCTCCTGCTGCCTTATTATTCTTCAGCCGATTTATTGCTGTCTTTACCTCATCTTGGCCGGGCGGTATACATTCAATACCATCTTCTGGGATTGGGACTGTGGTACCTTCGTCGTCTTCGCTGCTATTGGATACCAAAAGTTTTGAAAAATGTTCTTTCCATATCCTGAGTACTCTATCTGTATCAGTTACCAAATTACCTTGCTGGTCTCTACAGGAGGATGTGCCTGTACCAAAGCCATCAGTTTGATGCTTAACTCTTTGGTAGAATTTTCGGACTTCATTCTGGCTCCTGTACATCTCGAGTTTTTCACACTCCCTCTTTTCCATCTCTCTCTTTTTCCTGCGGAAAAGACGTTTCTCCTCTCTCCTTTTCTCCCTGTATCTCTCTCGTGCGCTACGCGTTGCTACGGATTGTAAAGTAGCCCTATATGCCGCATTTTTCTCTTCGGTGGCAGCACGACACTCCTGATCATACCATGGATTCCTTGGTGGAGGCCTCTGGTATCCAAGTATGGATTTTGCGGCTGTTTGCATGGAGTGGACAATGCTTTGCCATTGCGCTGATATGTTATCGGGATGAGGAGTGCTTTGATTAAGCAATTGGGCTAGTTGAGTGGAATATGCTGTGGCTATCTGTGATTGCAGCTTACCGATGTCTAACTTTCGTGTTGTGTCTGTTCGTACTTTGTTTGCTATGTTTAAGCGGGTGCGTACCTTTGCTGCAACAAGGTAGTGGTCCGAATCAATGTTTGCGCCTCGGAACGATCGTACATCCAACACGCTCGATGAATGTCTTCCATCTATCACAACATGATCAATTTGATTTCTTGTTTTCTGATCTGGAGACAGCCAGGTGCCCTTATGAATATCGAGATGATTAAATCTGGTACTGCTAACTACCATGTTTTTTGCAGCTGCAAAGTCTATCAGCCTCATACTATTGTCAGATGTTTCACTGTGGAGGCTGAATTTCCCGACTGTTGGGCCAAAGATATTCTCCTTTCCAATTTTGGCATTAAAATCGCCTAGAATGATTTTAATGTCATGGGCAGGGCAACGTTCATATGTTTCTTCTAAGCGCTCGTAAAATATATCTTTGGTCTGTTCGTCCTTTTCTTCAGTCGGAGCATGAGCGCAAATAAAGCTGATGTTGAAGAATTTAGCTTTTATTCGAATTGCAGCAAGTCTTTCATTCACTGGAGTGAAGCTGGATACCAGATGTTTTAGTCTCCGACTAACTACAAATCCGCCACCAAACTCATGCTTTACGTCATGGCAGCTATAATACAGTGCGTCACCTTTAGGTGTTGTTGTGACGCCTTTCCCAATCCATCGTATTTCCTGTATGGCAGTAATATCGGCCTTGTACTTTTCAAGTACGTCTGCCAATGCGAAGACTGCACCTTCTCTATAGAGAATGCGAACATTCCAGGTGCAGATTCGCAGATCATGGTCCTTAAAACGTTTGCGGGGTTCGTCAACTTTAGAGGGGGTTGTTTTTCTTTTCTTTCGTTTTTTCATAGTATGCTGTTTTTTCTAGGGGAGGGTTACTAGCCCGACGCCCAAACCCAAGTTTTTAACGTTCTTATGGGAGAACGCGCGGCACATGTTAGCTCACTACCTTTAACGGGTGTTAAAGGCAGTTCCCCAGGTGACACCACGGGGAGGTCAGTGTCCACTTGAGATGAAAGAGGGACCTATACTGACAAATTTAATATGGAACGTTTAGTACCCCAAATGAAGACCAAATACTACTTTTCAGCCATTTTCGGTGGATTATTTTGGCCACAACCTTCAAAAGACGAAAGTCGAGGGGTACCGTTCTATGGGGGCTACATGAAGGTGTAGACCTAAACCGATAAATTTCTGGGGGAAAGTTCTATACTCCCAACGAAGGCTAAGTACCAAATTTCAGCCATTTCGGTGTGAGAATGAGACTAAAACCTTCAAAATACCGAAAATCGGTACCGTTCTATGGGGGCTATATCAAAACGTGGACCGATGTAGCCTATTTGCAATACCAAACATCCTAGGTGTAATAGAAATTCCTATACCAAATAAATTGAGCTTCAATCTTAAAAATTGCGTGCTGTATCGTGATTTCAACAGACGGACAGAAGGACATGGTTATATGGACTTAGTATTTAACCCTGATCAAGAATATATATACTGTAGAGGGTATCCGATGAATATTTCGATGTGTTAAAAACGGAATGACAAATTTAATTATACCCTCCATATTATGGTGGAGGGTGTAAAAATACAGCATTTTATGCACATATATGGGGAGTATGTACATTTTTAGGCGAACAGGGTATAATAACAGGAATAACCGGGGCTGTCCCCCTCAAAATAATATATGTTTCCGTTCATATTAATATGTGTTCATATCTATCTATAAACATATTATATTGATTCCACCCGAATCAGTTGTAATTTTTAAATTCAAAGAACGATGCTGGTCGATTTCATACATTTATATCGTGCTCGTGCTGTGAATTCACTTTACATTTTCATACTACCTTCCCTAATTTCGACTTTAACCATGTCTGGAATATCTAAAAAAAACTATGTTGAGAGACTGCGTCTATGATTTAATTGTGCTAATGTTAGTGTTCAAATAGTTTGTTGAAGGTGGAAAGGAGACGTCATGTTGATTGCAACATTAAAACCAACGATGTCCCGCAAGCCTTAATTTGTTGCTTAACCGTCGAACAAATGTTAGGATTTTACAGTGTGTACAAAATGTTATTTTGCCACTGAGCTGGAAAACGATCTAACGATTTGTTTTCCGCGGTCGTTTCCCTGTCGACTTCATTTACCATTAGCTGATGTTATTCATGGTATTCAGAAATAATGAAATGCTTCTTCAAAAACCAGGGGGAACCTGTTGTTATAAAAAACGAGTAAGTGTTTTTATTTATTTTCTTTTACAGCCTGATGAAGAAGTGGTAGTAGTTTAGTCTCATTGTTTCCCTTTCTTTATACTCTGAAGTTATGTTAACCGTTTTCTGCGGTCGGTCTGGCGATGCTGGTAATGGTGGCTCACAGAGAGTTGGAAGTGATTATTGATTGTTATTTTCTAGACAGTGGGTGTTCTGTTTTTTCCGTTTTTATTACAAATCATCTACCGAAAAAAGAATACACTACCACTAATCAAAAAACAAGACAAATAAATACATATTTTGTTCAACATTGTAATTACCATAACCAATGAAACTGTTTTTTGGGGTCTCAAGTCTTTTGTTGTAATAATCCGGCGATTTGTTCATTAATTACTTTTAAATCCTAAACTTGTAAAGATTCATATTTCTATATATATGTATGTATTTTGTTAATATTATGTTATTTTGTTGGCAACACTAAACAAAAGGGACCGTGTGAAAAAAATTAATCATTATTAGGCTTGCATAAAATTCCGTTTCTTGGATAGAAAACCATTAGGGTAAATCAATCAATGGAATCAAGGAGCAAAGATCATTTTTGAAACAAGCCAGATTGGCAGGAATTAAAACTTTAAGTTGAAAAAATATTATTATAATATTGTCCACTATTTAAAATTAATGGAGTGGTGAGTCAGGAATAGTTTTCCATAACAATTCGAAATTCTACTGCTGTTTTCTTTGCTTTGTAATAGGTTTTTAAAACAAGTAAAAAATAATCAGTTGGCTTTGCCGACAGAGATATGCCCTCAGGCTGTGTGAATTAAAACATTTTTTCCCCAAAAACATATATATTTAAGGGGTTTTGAAAATTTTGGGCGTATGACCGACAAAAATCTGGATTTTGACAGAAGCTCAAAAGGTTTTGCGGGGAAGGTATCTAAAGGAATGGACCGACATATTCCATTTTGAAAGTGGGTCTTATTTTGGGTGTCATTCCCCTCTTCATTATATCAGGATGCATTTACTTGCCTACGAAAAACATGATATCGCTGTAAACAGGACCACTAGGTTAAAATTTGCAAGGGATCTTCGCATAGACCCTTAACCGGGTTGCTCAGTTTATGAGATATTTTAGCTAATATTTTCGAATTTTTGTGGGGGAGGTACCGGAAAGAGTGGACCTACAAGCACCACCTTTGAATTTCATCTAATATTCGAAGAAATATTACGATAAGTCATTATTTGCAAGTCATTATTTGTTTCGAGAATTGTCGTGCTCTCCAGCCACTACATGGTGCCATAGAGGGTTTTTACACTTTTTGGGATGTTTTCTCAAGAAGTATGGACTTGCCCCTGAAAAAACTTCCGTCGCAATTGAGGCAGCGAATGAAAGTTGCTTCAACAGAAATCAAAGTGCTTCCAGAGCAGTTCTAAAGTGAACTTATCCAAAATTTTGTGTGGCAGGTACCCAAAGGAGAGGACAACCATCGGGGAGTAACTTTATATATAGGCAATAACAAAATCATGGACATATATTGATATGTGTGGATATGTTTTGTGACTTCAAATGATAAATTGCAGGTAGTTCGTTCAAAAAATGTATCTAAAATCCTTAAAATACCGAAAATCGGGATGTTCCGCTATATGCGGCGCATGGTTATATATTTTTATTCTGATCAACAATATATACTTTAAAGGGTCGCAAAT
The DNA here is from genome assembly GCF_047663935.1 of Musca autumnalis. Lineage (NCBI taxonomy): Eukaryota > Metazoa > Arthropoda > Insecta > Diptera > Muscidae > Musca > Musca autumnalis. Next base: position 123,415,908 of record NW_027411977.1, read on the forward strand.
GTATATTCAATTCGTTACAAACGGAAAAACAAACTTAATATACCCTCCATACTATGGTGGAGGGTGTAAAAACCAACCCATCTAAAGTTTACGACCCCGGCAAAAGTTTGAACGGCAAACCGGTGCCTAAAAATAATAACCTAAACTATAGCTGCCTTGATATGTAGCATGAGTTTGGATACGGACTTGTTGTCAGCCGAAGGTTAAAATATCTGGTATCCATTTCCACCACCACAATTTCAATGTAATTTGGCGAATGTTTTCTAGACCAATTTCCGTCTCAAATTTCATTAAAGGGTGGTGCAGCAAATACCTAAAATCAGGCGAAAATATATATTATTATTTCTTTATTAGCCAATGGAATTCAAAAATCCTTACAGACTATGATAACAATTCAAATGTAGTAAATATTAAAATTACAAATTTGGATAAACATAGTAAATGATGATTTATCCAAATCTGAACCGATTTCAATATAATTTCAAATACATGACATCGACCATACATGGTAGCTATATCTAAATCGGAACCGACTCTCACCAAAAGCAAAAACGTTCGGACAATAAATGCGATGTACTTTGCGAACGGACTCTCAGACGGGCATGCATAAATCGACTGCGTCGCTTCACCAATAAATTCAACAACTTCTACGCAGATCTATCTGCTCGCGAATGGTAGAATGTGCACGGTTACAGGATCTCGAGGCTTTTCTGGTAGGTTATATCAAGTTGTGGAACTTCTTCCTTATTACTTCTTAACAAGGCTGAGATTAGAAATGCTCTAGGGGTCATGACGGCACACTTTTCGGTGGGATAGTAACTTGGACTACAGTAGGCTGAGCGAGGATGAGGAGGAGACGGAAGGCACTGAGCAGTTGTGCTTCGGTAAGCTGCATTAGAAGCTATAGCCAAAGGATGTTTCACAGGATGTTTCACGGATTCAAATGCTCAACGAAAACACTTCTCGTTCCGATAACATATCAGCATAGTTGCAAACTATTGCCCACTCAATGCAAGCAACAGCAAAATCCATACTTGAATAATGCTACGGAAGATGAGGTAAATTCATCAATATACCGACTGAAGAGTAATAAGCTAGCAGAAACCGATGGCTTATCAGTGCTGTTCAAAACCGGTAAGGCGTATGCATCAGCTAGTTAGCAGGAGCAACGCGTACCCGCAAAATGTTTGCCTCCAAAGATGCAGCTAAATCATATGTACAAGTGATCTGGAAGTGCATCAAATTATGCATTTTCATGATTTTTAAGAGCGTCACTACTGAAAGATGCACTTCATTAGGACTGCATTTTAACTAACCCTTCAGCACTGCATTTTAACTAACCCTTTGGAATCGCATTTCAACTAACCCTTTAGGGTAGAAGAGGATGCAGTCCAATTTGCATCCAAAGCACGTGTTTTGATGCAGTGCTTTGGATTGAATTTAAAGGCACTCTTCGGAATGTGTGTTTTTGCAGTTCAAAGACGCAATAAAAATGCAAGCCATTGCGAACTATCCCAAAATCAATAAAAAGAATTTATTGTTTGTGTAAAACAAGAAAAATAAGAACTTTATTACATTAACACGGATTATGAAATTTCTTCATAAAATTCAATCGCAACGGAGTTTATTTCGTCCGCTCTAGAGATGGGCGCGTGCCTAAAAAATTAGGCACGAACATGCACGAACATGGACCAAAATTTTTATGCACATTCACGCACAAACACGGCGTTTTTCGAGAAGGCACGAACACGCACGAAATTACAAAAAAAGAGAAATCGATATACAGCGGGACAGCTAATTAGGGACAATAAATTCAGTTTAATAGATTACTCGATTCCATTTACAAATGTGTAGATTTTGATGAAATAAATTTTGCATATAAGGTATTGCTAGAAGCACTATCGAGTGATGTCAAAACGTACTGAAATTAACCACATGTGGGGGAAGTATAACCCACTTTTCTAAACATGGTCCATATTAGACTGGCCAGCTAATTAGGGGCATTAGTAGTAAAATTCATTTTAAGGTTAATTGATGTACATTTTATACAAGAATAGCTTGGTTAGTTTATAGTGTATTCGACTGATTTCATGCTTTTCCCCCGCCGAAAGTCCTTTAGGGGCCGAAATATTACTGTAATCCCTAATAATGTGCTTTAAGACTTATTTCCCCTTAAGCCTTATTTTCCGTTATAATGGCATTTTATAACAAAAACTATGATTTTAGTAACCCCAAACATCATTCTGAACCATACACTACAATTACCGCCCCATACTGGGTGTACAATTATTCTTGAATTACCTTTTTTAGGGGTCATTGTTAAAAATTGATTTTAAAAATGAAATCGCGAAAATTGAATCCAATTCCACTGTTCTAAATTGTTTTAAACACAACAAAACATACAAAAAAAGATTTTCTCAAATTGGACCAATATTAAAGAAGTTATGAGAATTTCTTTGCATATAGTTTTCATAGAATTCGACCTTTTCAATTCGCGAAATCCCTGGAGCCGTTGGTCGAAAAAAGTAAGAAAATAAACTGAAATGTTTTGTTGATGATCAGAATCACCACAGCAAAAAATAAAGGAAATAAAAAACCTCTTATTGAAAAATTGTCCAATTTCACTCAGAAATTCCCATATGTACTTCTAATTTTTCGAATATTATTTAATTTCTATTCTTATTTAAAAACATTATTTTGTCTAAGTTAGAACTCAAAAGTCTAGTACGTCTTTCGTTGTAAATATTTCCATATGTGGAAAAATCTCCCGCTCGTTGCTGACCAGTAGGCCTATTCTGTAACTTTTATCGATTGAAAAGTTGTTAAAATTTCTTTTGTTTTTGTAACAACTAAACAAACATAAAAAACAAATGAAATTGTTGTAAAATAAACAATGAGTAAAGTTGTTAAAAATTTACTGAATAGGGGGCTGACGGGTATAGCCAAAAATTTCCTGGCTAATTGTTTTAAATAATTCAGATTAGACTGTATCCAAAACAGTAAAACATCAGTCTGGCTTGATACGGCAATCGATAATATGTATAAATTTCTGTATCAATTGGAGACTTTTTCATTTTTCGTCTATTTGCCATTTTGATCCAAAAACTGAAAATTATTGTAAATGTAGTATTGTAATTTCCTGCTCATCATTAGAAAACTATATATTCTCACTTTGTATATCAATTAACATTGCTTTTACATTAGCTAATAAAAAATTCGTCTCATTAGACGGCGGAAATAAAAATGTCCCTATAAGATGTGTCATTTTTGGTACAATTCGTTTAAGAAATGATTGTTTAGTTTTAGCTTTAAAATCATTCATGAATTGATAGAGATGGTTTTTACCGGGTATTTACCCGGTAAATACCCACACGGTGGGTAAATACCCAGTTGTGGGTATTTATTTGGGTACTTACTATATTGAATGGCAGATACAACATTTTACACCCTATTCCTGGGTTTAGGTTGTAAATTCGTTTCAAATGGATAGTTTTACAATACTTTAGACTAGTGGGTAAATACTTGGGTAAATACCCGAGTATTTTCCCAAGTGTTGGGTAAAAACTCATTAACTGCCGAACCACTTGACGAAATTTGGCTTACGTCTTTCTTATGTCAACAGAACTTCTGGTACTGAACATATTGGGAACCCACTGTACCAAATTACAGTCAGTATGATTGTAAAATGTGGCTAATAGTTAAAAATAGCTTAAATCGGGAGGTACAGCTATATGGGGCCTATATCAAAACATGGACCCAGGGACTCCATTTTCAATACCCTTATTACTATTGATATAATAAAGTTTTGAGCCAAATTTTGTCAGCCAACGTCAACTGGTTCGACAGTTAATGAGTTTTTACCCAATCTTGGGTAAATACTAGAAATCGGGGTACCCTTATATGGGGGCTACAGGAAAACGTGGACCTACGTTGACAAGTATGTGCAAGGATATATTATACTCTTTGAGGACTCACTGTGCCAAATTACAGCCAATTTGGTTGTAAAATGTGGCTACTAGATGAAAAATACCTTAAATCGGGAGGTGCGGCTATATGGGGGCAGTCGATCAGTTTTCCCAATTCGGGAAGAAGATGTTTTTCAATAACATCATCCATAACAGATAATACAGTCAGATAAACATCCGATTTGCAATGAGACCATATTGCGTTAACCCTCTGGGTAGTTTTTGTGTTTGCTTCTCTCATGAACAAAACAAATTGCATACAAACATCATCTTTTTTACTCATACTCTGGTCTCTCCATAACAAAACGGCAATAAAACGGCAAACGGCCAATTCGGGAAGAAGATGTTTTTCAATAACATCATCCATAACAGATAATACAGTCAGATAAACATCCGATTTGCAATGAGACTATATTGCGTTAACCCTCTGGGTAGTTTTTGTGTTTGCTTCTCTCATGAACAAAACAAATTGCATACAAACATCATCTTTTTTACTCATACTCTGGTCTCTCCATAACAAAACGGCAATAAGTACCACACTACAAAAACGAAGCAAATAATTTTAGGCATTTTTTGGTCGGTTTTATATTCTTGTTCGATTTTCGTGTTTTATATGGTCTCTTGCACGACTTCTAAAGGGAGACCAAAAATGTAGCACGATAGTGTCACATAGTGCAGGTCGTGTTTAGTCGTGTCGTGCAAAATCGTGTCGAACAAAAAAACACGATCACGCACGGCCAAAAATTTATTCCGGCACGACACGCACAAACACGGCGTTTTTCGAGAAGGCACGAACACGCACTACTCACGGCACGACACGCGCCCACCTCTAGTCCGCTCTCCATTTAATCCAAGCTGAAATGTTTTTGCTTCATCTGCTAAAGGGGTTATTTTATTGTCTTCCCGTCACCAGTTGAGTTGTCGACAAGTACTCCAACAGCACTTCATTAGGAAATTTTCTTCTCGTGAGTTACCTTAAAAATGTTGCCAACTTTTGGTTGTATTTTTTATTTTATATAACAATTTTAGAAATTGATGCCAACTTTTTCTATTTTTGAAAAAAAAAAATCTGTAGTTGTAGGTATCTACAAACCGGCTTGCTTGCTAGGGATCACTAAGCAACTGCTTGTAAAATGTATCGAACGGAGTGCCTTTTTCACGACTCCCTTGAACTGCATCCGGATGCAATTTAAATGTGCGAAATGGATGTCAATCATTGGACCGCATCCAAATGCTTTTAAAATGTGAGTAATTGGCGTGCCTTTTTCACGACACCGATTGAACTGCATCCAGATGCTTTTAAAATGTAAGGAAAGGAAAGGATATCATTAACTGGATCGCATCCGAATGCGGTTAAAATGTGAGGAATGGAGTGCCTCTTTCACGAAAGAACTAGTCTACATTGCACTACTTCCAATTAATCTTGCTGGGATGTTTCTCAATATAATGAGTATCGTTTTTATAATTTTTTTATAATCAGAATTGAAACCGCCTTAACATTTGCGCGCAATAACCAAAATTAGTATCTCGAACAGATTTTGAAAATAGGAATTTTTCTCAATCCATGCACCAAAAATCGTTCATGTAGCTTCAAAAAATGTTATGTTCTTGAACAGCATAAAATTCTAAATGACCATTCTAAGTGACCATGTCCACCAATCTGTCCAGTCTGTTGAAAACAAGATACAGTTCGCAATTTTTAAGATAGAGCTGTATAATTTGGCATATTTTGTGTTGAAAATGGGCTATATCGGTCCACGTATTACTGTAGCCCCAAAGAATGCACAGTGGATCCACCCATTGGCCAAAAATAAAAAAGTGAATGTCAAAATTTTGGTACAACATCTGGCAACTCTGACAGCTATGACGTGGACCTTTTTAAAAATATATTAGTTTTTGTTTCATTCGAACGCGATCTTCTTAAGAATAGCTTAAAAAGACGGAATATTTGACTAATATTTTTTGTTGTGAATACAACCCATATTTTAAGTGCATGTAAATATATTCAAAACATCGCGAAACTAATACGTATTGCAAAATATTATAGTGGATTTTGAAGAAGGAGGTAATAGCTCAATTTTCATTAAAAAAATAGTGTTTTAGCGTGTTGTGGAATTCTAGTTAGCTGCATATCTTCTTAGTGTATTTTGTAATGTCAATTCGATCATATACTTAAATTTGACCTAAGGTGTTAGTCATGATGCCCACCAGTGCCCACCTCGGGAATAATTTTCCAAAGTAGGTCATGGGTTTAAGATTATTCAGTATTAAAACCAGCTGCCATCTAGTGCCAGACTATAAATGGTGGGTCGCTGACTAAAGCTACCCTATAATAGGGTTTCTATGGATATATTAGCGTATAAATCTGTTATCTGACCGCGTACATTAACATTATTGGCATCAGTGGCTAGATGAAGAAGTCTTCTTCCAAATTAGTCTTACGTTGGCAGTACGTGCCTTCCAGGAAGAAGGCTATAAGATCTATATTAAAAATTTTGCCAATTTTCAGACAAAAATATTGATTTGTTTAATCCGCTAAATTGGTAGGATTTTATGTAGTTTTGGAGATTGTTTTGTTTCCCTAAGCCCATTTTTGCATCATAAGATAATGGGGTCCTTTTTTCATGTCATTTTGTATTAACCGGCCAAAACAAATTTTACCGTATACCCCCTCCAGAGGGGAAAGGGGGGAAATGTCACGCTCGTGGCTTCTTAAAACACTCTTAGCACCAGCACAAAGCTGTAACCGGCGAATTGGCTTGATTTTTACACTCTAAATATTATTGGCCACTTTCTCCATACAAGTGGATCCACTGTGGAATGGTACCTCCCGATTTTCGGAATTTTGAAGGATGTGGCCTCAATTTCTCACAGAAATGACTAATATTTGGTATTTAGTCTAGTTAGGGGTATTAAACTTACCACCTGAAATTTGTCGGTAGATCGGTTCCTCCCGAGTTTCGGTATTTTGAATGTTGCGGCCTCAATATCCCACCGAAATTGCTGAAATGTAGTATTAAGTCTTCGTTGGAAGTACTAAACAGTTGTATCTGAAATTTGTCGGTTAGATTTAACGCCTTCGTATAGCCCCCCAGAGCGCGATTCCTGCCGATTTTCGGCGTTTTGAAGGTTGCGGCCTCAATATCCCACCGATATGGCTGAAATTTGGTATTAGGTATTAGGTTAGGTGAGTTGTACCATAGAACGGCACCTCCCGATTTGCGCCATTTTGAAGGTTGTGACCTCTATATCCCACACAAATGACTGAAATTTGGTATTAAGTCTTAGTTGGGGGTATACAACATTCCACCTGAAATCTGTCGGTGTAGGTTTCCCCCGAGTTTCGGCATTTTGAATGTTGCGGCCTCAATATCCCACCGAAATTGCTGAAATGTAGTATTAAGTCTTCGTTGGAAGTACTAAACAGTTGTATCTGAAATTTGTCGGTTAGATTTAGCGCGATTCATACCGATTTTCGGCGTTTTGAAGGTTGCGGCCTCAATATCCCACCGATATGGCTGAAATTTGGTATTATGTATTAGGTTAGGTGAGTTCTACCATAGAACGGCACCTCCCGATTTGCGCCATTTTGAAGGTTGTGACCTCTATATCCCACACAAATGACGGAATATGGTATTAAGTCTTAGTTGGGGGTATACAACATTCCACCTGAAATCTGACGGTGTAGGTCCTTCATATAGCCCCCATAGAACAGTACTTCCCGATTTTCGGCATTTTGAAGGTTGTGGCCTCAATATCCCAGCGAAATTTACTGAACTTTCCAACTGAAATCTGTGGCTATAGGTGCATGCCTTCATATAGCCCCCAGAGAACGGTTCCTCTTGAGTTTCGGTATTTTGATGGTTGCGGCCTCAATATCCCACTGAAATTGCTGAAATTTAGTATTAAGTCTTCGTTGGGTGTACTAAACTATCTACTGCAAGTTTGTCGGTGTTGGTATACGCCTTCATATTGCCCGCTTAGGATGGTACATTCCGCTTTTCTGTATTTTGAATTTATGATTTTCTGTGTCCAAATTGAAATGTTCTGCAACCTGGCCTTGTTCATATACAATCGGGAGACAGGTGTGGGGCTGTAACTGGTTTACGTGTTGGTCCATTGACAATCAGTCCATACTTGTGGCCTGGATTACAATATTTTTTTAATTTTTTGTAAGCATCGAAAAAAACGCAAGCACAACGAAGTCGGTTTTTCGAACAGTGATATACCCTCTGCCTGTGTGAATTGAGGCATTCATCTGTGAACAGATCGAATACCTGCTGCACAACCAAAATCCTTTTCCCCAATAATCTATGATTTCTTTTTTTAAATTGTGTAGACTTTTTGGAAAATATGAGCTTGCCGATATAAATAGAGAAACTTTTGAAATATTTATCCAAATAAATACAGACTTTTAAGTAGTAAAATTTATTGGATTAAAGGTAAAAAGTGTTGAACTTTGCTGAGGAGTTGCCTATGCAGAGGAATGGTATAAAGTATATAATTATCATTTTTATAAACATTTGTATTTATGTTTAACTATAAAATATTTGTAAGCCAAAAACTGATTATTCCTCTATTCCCAATGTTAACCGGTCAACAATTGCATTCAACTAAACTCAAAACAAAATATCTTAGATATCCTCTAACAACATTTCCCTAAAAGCAAGCATGAAAACACGATACTTTTCTTCGCGAAGTTCACATGGCAAAATGGCACAGCTGCATTTGATAAGTATCACCTCAGAATTCAAACACACACACACACCAATCATCAGACCACTGACTGGGCGACGCATGCGTAATTCGAGACAAATATGCGAATGAATATTTGTCAGGTGACATATTTTAGAGCGTTGTAGTAGCTCCCATGGAACACTTGCAACGTGCAGAAAGAACACTTGCAACAAAATCAACTTCTGTTTAATGTGTTGATTTTAAGAATTTGTTGGCGAACTGTTTGTGGTTATACACCATCGAAGTGCTTAGAATAAAGGACAAATCGTCAGACTGAATGACCATTCATTGTTTGCTGTTCGCTTAGCGATTTGTGGTGTGCTCTAAATTATGCAACATGTTTTCATATGTCATCTAACATTAATTAGATGTGATATTATCGCATGTTCTGTGTTGGCATAAATGTCATGTTTTTTCGTAGTCCAGGAGAAGGAGGTTAAAACTGCGATTTACAACAGCAGCAACTTGGAAACATTACAATTTATTTTCTACTGTTGTAAAATAAACCAAAACTTGGCGGAGAAAAAAATTTTGCAAAGTAAAAACAGCAACTCACAACTTTAAGCTGATCATTTGAAATTTTAATGTTTCACAAGACAACCGACAACAACAATAACAACATGCAACATATGTTTGTTTGATAGTCGTATTGTATAAAGCATTTGTTTGCTAGGTGGACAGACTTATGTAATACTAATGTACAACGAGAAAAATGTGATTTTGTATATTTTTTCGATAAGGATAACAGTACTAATATATTACATAACGAAACAAATATTAAAGAAATTGTACATATCGCTCATTTACTCAAAGAGTGACACACCAAAAAAACGAGTTTCGAGAAAAGCGCCTTGTAAGTTGGCGATTAAAATTTGACTTCTCTACTTAAAAAGATTATTACGCAAAAACTAAAATAATAATTTGGACCATATTTTCCAAACAGCTAGCCAGATATCAGGCCAAATTTCTGTGCAAGATCAAGATCAATTTGACGAGTTTAAGTGCTTCATAAACTCCAAAAACGTTTGTGTTGAATTATGCGAAACACGCAATAAATGCAGTAACTCGTTGAGTTTTAGAGAGATCAGCAAGAAAATCTGACACAAGATAAAGTAGAAGTCATAGAAAAAACAGAAATTGCTAACTCAGAAAACGTGTTTTTTGAGTTATGCCACTCTTTGAGTAAATGAGCGATATGTGTAACTTAAGCTGTTTATTGAACTTGCCTAACCACTAACCTAATCTCGCAGTCGCTTATATTTCTTCAATTTGGAATACAATGTTTGGTATTTCCAAACGAGATGGAGACGAACTGGTGGAACAGTTACAGGAACAGGGATATAATGATAATTTCTTAAAATTATGAAGCTTTGACGCATTAATTGATATACTTAATAAATACAAAACTGATATTAAGAAGTGCGAGGTGGCGGAAAAAGCAACTGAACAAAACGTAAAGGCAATGCACAATATTGTAGCTGCCATACAGCTCGGTTTAGCATACAGGCTAAAATATCAAGTCTTCAGATTTACTTACTTACTTAGTTGGCCCATTACAAAACATTTGTTCCATAGACCGAACTAAGAAAAGATCTCCATTCCTCTCTGTTTTTCGCTTGACTTTTTGGAATACCGCGCCTTTTCATTTCTTCATCCACTTGTATGCTCCATCGAAGCTTAGGCCTGCCGATTCTGCGTGCACCGCCATGTGGCATGTATTCATACGCCTTTTTAGCAGGTTCATCATCGCTCATTCTCATAATATGGCCTAGCTAACGCAATCGTTGCATCTCAATACGTTTAACTATATTCATGTCTTTGTATAGCTTATATAGCTCTTGGTTCATACGACGTCGATATTCACCGTCAACGCAAATCGGCCCGTAGATCTTTCGAAGAATTTTCCTCTCCAACACACAAAGCACTGCCTTATCTGCTTGCGCAAGTACCCATGCTTCGGAGCCATACATTAGCACGGGTAGTATTAGCGTTTTGTATAGTGTTATTTTTGTTTGACGAGATGTGGCTTTGTTTTTAAACTGCTTACTTAATCCATAGTAGCATCTGTTGGCCAATACAATTCTTCTTCTTATTTCACAACTGATGTTGTTTGTTGTGTTTATGGCAGTGCCGAGGTAGACGAAGTCTTTAACTACCTCAAAATTGTAGGTACCAACTTCCACAGTTGGTCCTAGCTCTATGGACGCTTTGCGCGTCGACACCATCAATTTGGTCTTTTCGCCGTTTACCACCAGACCCACTTTCGCAGATTCTGCTTCGACCTTCCTAAAGGTATCAGTTACTTCCTTTACTGATCGTCTCATGATGTCTATGTCATCAGCATAGGCAAGAAACATGTGGCTATTGGTGTAAATTGTGCCATTTCTTTTGACATTTGCATCTCGTATTACCTTTTCCAGCAAAATGTTGAAAAGATCACACGAAAGGCTGTCTCCTTGTCTGAAACCTCTTTTGGTACAAAATTCTTCGGAGAGGTTCTTTCCAATTTTAACTGAGGACCTAGTATCAGTTAAAGTCATCTTACAAAGTCGGATGAGCTTTGCGGGGATACCAAATTCAGACATTGCGTGGAATACCTTTGATCGGAGGGGACTGTCGAATGCTGCTTTATAATCGACAAAAATGTGAAATGTGTCGATCTGCATCTCTTGGGTCTTCTCTAGGATTTGCCGCAGGGTAAATATCTGGTCAATGGTGGACTTGCCAGGTCTAAAGCCACATTGGTATGATCCAATTATTTCGTTGACCATTGGCTTTAGTCGTTCGCACAATATCTCTGACACTATCTTATAGGCAATAGGGAGAAGACTTATGCCGCTATTGTTTGAGCATACAGTCTTATCTCCTTTCTTGTGGACGGGACATAGGATGCTCAGGTTCCAATCGTCGGGTACGCGTTCTTCCTGCCAGATGGTGCTAACTAGCTGATGCATACACCTTATCAGCGCGTCGCCTCCGGTTTTAAACAGCTCGGCTGGTAAGCCATCGGCTCCTGCTGCTTTATTATTCTTCAGCCGGTTGATTGCTGTTTTTACCTCATCTTGTCCGGGCGGTATACATCCTACACCATCTTCTGGGATTGGATTTGTGGTATCATCGTCTTCGCTACTATTGGATACCAGCAGATTGGAGAAATGTTCCTTCCATATCCTGAGCACGCTATCTGTATCTGTTACCAGATTACCTTGCTGGTCTCTACAGGAGGATGTTTGGTACAGGCGTACCAAAGCCATCTGTTTGATGTTTCACTCTTTGGTAGAATTTTCGGACTTCATTCTGGCTCCTGTACATCTCGATTATTTCACACTCCCGCTTTTCCATTTCTCTCTTTTTCTTGCGGAAAAGTCTTCAGATTTACCAAGGTGAAATAAAAACCTGTAATATATCGGATAATTTCTAAATTCTTCGACATTAGTCTTGTCTACCTACGCCCATGCTGCAACCGCCTAAGAAGAACATACGACCGATTCCAGGTGATTTTATTCCCACAGTTTGTAAAGGTGTAAAACACCCAACAACGAAATATGAGCTGTACTATTTAGTTGTCCTATAAGTCGACCTAAAAACGATTTCAATTTGTTGCTTTGTTTTTACAATTTTGAATATCGTGTTTTTCGATCACGTCTTCCACTTGTATTCACTATCGACGTCTCGGGCTTGTGGTTTCCAAGAAAAATCCTGCGGTTTCCAAGCAGAAACCTAATTACATTTGTCATTCCGTTTGTAACACATCGAAATATTCGTCTGAGACCATATAAAATTCCAACATAAAATTCTAAGTCGATATAACCATGTCCGTCTTTCTGTCCGTCCGTCTGTTGACATCAAGATGCAGCTCACAATTTTAAAAATACAACTTTATAATTCGTTATGGAAGTTTCTACCACTCTTAGGATGTTTGTTATTACAAATGGACTATATTGGCCCACGCGTATATATAGCCCCCATAGAACGAACGTCCCGATTTTCGGTATTTTGAAGGTTATGGCCCCAATATCCAACCGATAAGGCTGAAATTTGGGGATATAAAACATTCCATCTGATTTATCGGTACAGGTCCACACCTTCATATAGCCCTCATAGAACCTAACCTCCCGATTTTCTGTATTTTTAAGATTGTGACCTCAATATCCAACTGAACACGCTGAAGCTTGTTATTTAGACTTCGTTGGGTGTTTAAAATTTCTAACCCCCTACACATAGCCTCCATAGGACGGGACCTTCTGACTTTCGGTATTTTGAAGATTGTGGTCTTAATACCGAAAAGGTTGAAATTTGGCACTTAGTTGTTGGTGGTTTACAACTTTCCACCTAAAATTATCGGTACAGGTCTACGCCTTTGTGTAGCTCCCATGGAACGGTACCTGCCGATTTCCAGTTTTTTTTTTTAAGATTGTGGTCTCAATATCCCACTGAAAGAGCTGACATTTCGTCCTTAGCATTCGTTGGGGGTATAAGACATTCCACCTGAAATTTATCGATACAGGTCCACGCTTTGTATAGCCCCCATATAACGGTACCTCCGAATTTTCGGTATTTTAAAGATTGTGGTCTCAGCATCCAACAGAAAAAGTTAAAATTTCGTACTCAGTCTTCGTTGAGGGTATACCACTTTCCACCTAAAATTTGTCGGAATAGGTCTATGCCTTCATATAGCCACCCATAGAACGGTGCCTCCCGATTTTGAAGGTTGAAATGGATGAAATTTGGTTTCAAAATGGATGAAATTTGGTATTTATTCTTCTTTGGGGGTACCACCTTAAATTCGTCGACATAGGTTCACATATTTATATAGCCCCCTTGGAGCGGTACCAGCCGATTTTCAGTTGTGGCCTCAATATCCCACCGAAATGGCTGAAATTCGGTTTTAAGTCTTCGCTGGGGGTTAGAGTTGTGTAGTTCCGGAACGAACTAGTTCCAAGGAACTATTCCGGACAAGGAACTATTGGAACTATATCCGGCTCTTTCATTTATATAGTTCCTTTAGTTCATATAGTTCCAGCCGTGCATATAATTCCTTTCATTTATATAATTCATTTTCTTTCTTCGATCTTTCACGTTTGGTTCCTTCATCATTCAGATGCGGCCACATTGTTAAATAAATGTAAATTACATCCTCGTTACATTGCTGCAATTTATTTATTTTTGTGTCAATTCATCCACCAAAAAATGAAAACAAAAAGAAAGAGAAAGATGCGTTAAACTACTTCATTCTCGGAACTATTTGGAATTAAGGAAATAAAAAGAACGAGGAACGAGAAAGATGCATTGAACTATAACGGTCCCGGAACTATTTGGAATGAAGGAAATAACAAGAACATGGAACGAGAAAGATGCATTGAACTATATCGCTCTCGGAACTATGGAACTATATTAAGGAACTAGTTCCTTTTGGCAAAAGGAACTAGAAAGATCGATCCGCTCCAGGAACTATATTGCCCAACTCTACTGGGGGTATAAAACTTTCCACCTGAAATTTGTCGGTATAGGTTCACGCCTGCATATAGCCCCCTTGGTATGGTACCTCTCGATTTTTGGTACACCAAGACCTCGCTTTGCGTCGTTTCATTTTGCGTTGTTTTCGAAATTGCCTCGTTGCTTAGAGGTAGTTTACACTATCTATCAATGTCATATGACACGAAATAAAAACATTCCATATTTAACCACGGAGGCAAGGTGGAGACGTAGTTTTTTTACATTTTTGCTGGTGTGGACGCACAGAGTAAATGGCGAAAGGAAAATCTCCAATATTACACATATTAGCGAATATATAACGATGGAAAATTGCATGTCATATGACATATACATATAGTGTAGACTACCCCTTAGTTAACACTTATTTTCACTATGCGTCGTTCGATTTTCGATGTTGCGTTGTTTTAAGTTTGAATGTCTAATTGTTTACCCTCCGTCATAGTATGGAGGTATACTAAGTTTGATTTTTCCATTTGAAACGCATTGAAATAATCATTTGCGACCCAATAAAGTATATATATATTCTTCATCAGCGTAAAATTCTAAGTTGATATAGCCTCGTTCGTTAAAATCACACTATCTTCCGAATGAAATTTTGTACACATGTGTATTTAGTCGGAACTTAGTTCAAGTTCAAAGATGAGCTACCCCGGACCACGTGTGGTATAGCCCTCATATAACGGTACCGCTTGATTTCAGGTATTCTGACATTTTAAGATAAATTTTCAGACCGAATTAGCTATAATTCGTTAAACAACTTCACTCTCGGAAATATTTGGAACGAAGGAAGTTAAAAGAACAACGAACTATAGGCCCAATGGCTGGTTTCTGAGGCAAAAGGTCTATTTTAGAGGTCATATATTTCGATAAAATAGTAACGGGATTAGAAATAAAATCATTTCAACCTGGCAACGCTTCATGACCGCATACCGGGCTGTCAAAGATATTGCATCTTACATTGTAAAATTTTATAAAAATCTATCAAACGAAGAACAAATTTGTTTCGCTCGACAATTAAAAACCGCTAACATAATAAACAGTTTTTTAATGGATAACACGTGTAAAGGTGTGTAAATTAATATTCTGATTAAGAATAGAAACAAGATAGGTTTAGTAAGAAATATTTTATGTAGACTTTTGTTGTATTTTTTGTGTAGTTTATATTGTAGTTTATATGGTTTTTGGAATAGAACTCACGGTATTGCGACGTATTGGCGAAACTATATACATATGTGGTGGAAGGTAACAGTGAGTACTATATGTGTGTAAAATTTTATCCCCGTTTGGATCCGTAAACTTACAGATAGCGTGACACTTAAAAATTTGGATATTTTTAAGTATTGGGCTGGGCTGGGCTGGGAATGGGACTTGTCAATATGACACAAGTCGCGAAATTTGATAGTTATCTTAATCGAGTTATACCAAGTATTGAAATCTTTCATGTTCAAGATCTCTTAATTTAGTAATTGGGACTACAAAAACCTACTAAATTTAAAAATCTTGACATGTAATTAAAAAGTATTCAAAAATTGAACGTGATCGCGGTATTCTACTTCCAAATCATCAATTAATGATGGAGGTCACAACTACTGTTGTATTGTATCCCAACACGTCAAATGATCTCTGAGATTTCGCGTTTGGCTAAAACCCGTTGTGGGGGAGGCCCCCCGCCCCCTGCCTTTTTCGGTATAAAAACTACCTTCCGATCTATTCTAAGACCTAAAGAATCTACAGTTAAAATTTTATCAAATTCGGTCCAGCAATTTCGGAGGATTTATTTTTCGAACATCATGGCAGACCTGAATAATTTTCTATATATGTAGATATATATTACTGATCCGATCAGAACCAAATTTTCTGGACGTGATTCTTAACCCTTTCGGTGATTATATGCCATATGGCATAACCAGTTTTTGAAGCCCGTTTTAAGGCAAAATACTTATGGGCACTCTTTTTTAATAATTTAGTATTTTTCCCTGAAGTGTTATCTAAAAATAATTCGACAAAAATTTTTGATTGGTGGACCCTATACATTGTTATGTCTCAAAGAGCAAGCGCTCCTCGTTCGATTTAAAATTTGCATGAAAATACCATCTTATAATTTTATATATTTTATTAACAAAAATATTTTTTTGTTAACTTTTTGTATTTAATTTAGTAGATAATCATTGCCTTAATAATTAAAACGAAAAAAAGATCCGAAATATAGTTCAATGGAGCTGCCATACTATGCCATATGGCATAAATTTTTCCCAACGGAAATGTTTCACTTTGTTTGACTCCCAGATCTATTGTAAAACCCCTAGATCTTCTATAAGAAGACCTCCAGATCTTGTATAAATAGACCTCCAGGTCTTCTATAAGAAGACCTCCAGATCTTGTATAAGTAGACCTCCAGGTCATCTATAAGGAAACCTCCAGATCCACCATAGGAAAACCTCCAGATGATGTATAACAATTCTTGCAGATTTTCTAAAATAACTCCTCCAGATATAATATAAGATGGCCCCCACGTCTTCTACAAGCTGACCTACAGCCCTTCTATAGGATGACATTCAGGTGTTCTATAAGAAGTCATTCAGATCTGCTATATGAAGACATTCAAGTCTTCTATAAGAAGTTCTCCAGTTTTTCTATAAGAAGGCCTCAAATCTTCCATAAGAAGACCCTAGGTTTTCTATAAGAAGACCCTAGGTTTTCTATAAGAAGACCCTAGCTTTTATATAAGAAGACCCTAGGTTTTCTATAAGAATACCCTAGGTCTTCTATAAAAGGCTTTAAATGTTCTAAAAGAAGAACTCCAGATATTCTATAAGAAGACCTTCTGTGTGAAGACCCCCAAATCTTCTAATAGTAGATATTCTATGAAAAACCTTCATGTCTTCTATAAGTAGACCTCCTGGTCTTCAATGAGAAGATCTTATGCTTTTCTATAAGAAGGGCCCCTGCTCTTCTATGAGAAGACCATCTGGTTTTTTATAAGAAGGTCTCCTGCTCTTCTATGAGAAGACGTCCTGCTCTTCTATGAGAAGACGTCCTGTTCTTCTATGAGCAGACCTCCTTCTCTTCTATAAGAATACCTCCTGCTCTTCTATATGCAAACGTCCTTCTCTTCTACGAGAAGACTCCCTGCTCTTCTATGAGCAGACCTCCTACTCTTGTATAAGAAGTCCTCCTTCTCTTCTATAAGAAGACCTCCTGCCCTTCTATATGCAAACGTCCTGCTCTTCTATGAAAAGACGTCCTGCTCTTCAAGAAGAGGACCTAAGAAGTCCTCCTTCTCTTCTATAAGAAGACCTCCTGCCCTTCTATATGCAAACGTCCTGCTCTTCTATGAAAAGACGTCCTGCTCTTCAAGAAGAGGACCTCCTGCTCTTCAAGGAGAGGACCTCCTGCTCTTCTATAAGAAGACCTCTTGCACTACTACAAGAAGACCTCCTGCTCTTCTATAAGAAGACCTCCTGTCCTTCTATATGCAAACGTCCTGCTTTTCTATGTTAAAACATCCTGTCCTTCTATGAGACGACCTTTTGCTCTTCCAGGAGAAGACATCCTGCCCTTCTAAGAGAGGACCTTCTGCTATTTTATGAGAAGACGTCCTGCTCTTCTTTAAGAAGACCTCTTCCTCTTCTATAAGGCCTCCTGGTCTTCTATAAGATGACATTTAATTAAAAACTTGAATATTTTAGTTTTGTTTTTTTTTTTGCCTTTAAATACATTCTATTCCATATGGTATAGTGTCCAAAAACCACTTTTCCAAACAAAATGTTAAAAAATTAGTTTTGATTATTCATATAGTGGGCTTAAGTATATATAAAATTGGAAAAATATATTTTTCAGATCAAAAATTTTAAAGTCATCGGATGCAAGTTGTGACCTTAGTGCGGCTCAAATATAAAATCGGATGAAATCGGTTGGAACATATACACGAAAGCTACATCTATATCTGAACCGAATCTTTCCAAATTTTGCAGACAAATTTTTATGCTCACTATAAACATCAGTACGAGAATTGAAAGGTCCAGCACCTTCCAGTGACTTGTTGCCTCAAAAACCTGGCATTGAGCCCATAGTGCAACGGAAGAAAAACATTCATTGAACCATATCGCTCCCGGAACTATTTGGAACTTGTTCCTTTTGGGAAAAGGAACTAGAAAGATCGATCCGCTCCAGAAACTAGATTAATTGATATGATTAAAATCGATATTCCTTTAACGGATCAATCGTACGTCTAAATATACTGGAAGAATTCCTGTCTTCTATCACATCGTGATCAAATGTGTGAATTAAATATGTACAGTGAGTGTCAAAATATTCAGTTTTAAATTTTACCAATAATAAGACCTCAGTATTTTAGAAGCCCATACCCAATAACCTAAAAACCAAATACCTGAAAAATGTTGGTCCTGTGGCATTTTAAAGAAAATTTGGTTTAGTTTGGCCGTATTTTTTTACAAATGTCCACTACCTTCCCCCAGTTATTGAGTTTGGCTGGATTATATTTTTCATGAAATCTATTATTACTATATTATCGAAACTTCTGCACATGTTTTGAACTATATTGGATTAAGAGTTCAAAAATAAGCTAAATTTCCTTTTTTCTGTCGTTTTTATAATGACATATAGCCAGTTTTCTCCTTTTTAGGAGAGCGTTTTCCTTGGCGCAAAATTATACTAATTTTCCATAAAATATTACATTTTTACACACAGGAACAAAGCTTCTACTAGCATTTATTAAAATGTATACTAATATTGCCGAAGAAGATCGATAGTGACCTGATATTTGGTAAAATGTTTAACAAAATTTAAAAAACCGAATATTTTTGATGCGTAGGGTTAACAAACTTTTTTCATTTTTCTCGCTTATAGGGTTGTCGTGCATCCATGTTATACGAATTTTTTAATTGCCAACATTTTTTCAAGTATTTGATTATTGGGTATGGGCTTCTAAAATGCTCAGGTCTTATTGTTGGTAACATTGAAAACCGAATATTTTTGACACTCACTGGGTGTGTAACAATATTATTTGGGATCTAACCTTATATTTTTTTCTTCAGTGCACCACCAACAACTGTGGACTGTAAAATTAAATGAACATTTTACAAAATGCCAAAGCAACAATCGAACATCAATCAAACAGCAGCCCATAACAATCACAACCATTAACCATCTGCAACAACAACAACATAGTGGTCGGCTGGTTGGAACAATATTTTCGGTGAGTGTGAGACTAACACATTTACAAACAATCGCTACTCATTCGACGCACTCAGTGGATACCCACTTTTAACATGAATATCACTTTTTTGAATGTGCATTGGCGGGAGTAGTAACATAAGTTGTCGGTGGCATTGAGTAGCATTGTTCAATGTGGCTTCCACTGTACTCAAATGTCTTGGATTCTATCTTCCGCTTTAACATGTAAAATGTTTAACAAAAACATATATTTTGATTCCTGATTGGTTGTTGGTTTTGTTGTGTTTATACATACAGCCCCTTGATCTTTGACAGTTTAACTTTTTCCAATTTCATTGTGGGAACCATTATCTTTTCGAGGTGTGGGATGATCATTAGCATTTATGCTATACCAAAGAACATTTTAATAACTAAGATTGGGTAATGGTAACTACTTTTACGAAATAAACTCTTCCAAATCTATATCCACTGTATCCCTTTTAAAATTTCTGGTCATTGCTCTCTTCAGCGCCTGGTTGTTGGGGAGCGAATCTTTGTTAGACTGTCATGTATCATTGGCGTCTGCGTATTGTTTTCAGCTGTCATGTTTGTGACATTTAAACATTTTTCAAAATTCACCAACAGAGCAAGGTTTTGATATGCATACAAATGCACGTATGTTTGTATAACTAGAAAGAATTTATGAAATGCTAAAATAGTTGTCATCCAACAGGTGATTGAGAGGTCAGACACATTGCCAGTGACAGATTCGGAGGAGCGGGCGTGTTATTTTTATTTTTAAAATACCCAGAGACTGACAAGGGGAAGAGGAGCTTGATTCAGAAACGTTTTCCCGGTTTGGATCAGTTACTGTAACTAACATTACCGGATTCGAAAGTGATTTAACCGTTACCCTCAATTCACTTAATCCTGTACCAATGTTGGGTTGCTTCAGGTGGTCTAGCCATTTTTTTCGCTTATGTTCTCCTACTAGTCTGTTGACTTCAAAAGGAAATTCACTAACTCTTGGATGTTCAGGGTTTATACGACGAAGCTCATCACGCTCACCTGCAGTAACCTTTTCTGAAATTTACGTGTAGACATCTGCACGCAGAGAAAAAATATTTTTCGCTTTTGTTGGAACAACTATAAATATTTTTGTTCAAACATTGCAACTGCAAATCAAAACAAGTAAGCAAAGGTTATAGTCGGACGGTGCCGACCATGTGATACCCTACACCACTGTCCCCGGGAATTAGCTTTCAGCAAATCAAAATTCCTTTATGGAACAAATAAGCTTATTGTAAGTAATACTTTTTGTGGATTCTGCCACCTTATCACATTAAGCTTGGGACCTACAGTTTATCGCCGAGTCCGAAGGGCGTGTCCTAAGACACCACTTTTAGAGAAGTTTTATATGGCTGAAATACTCAAAAAATGTCGCCAACATTATTAACGTGTATTTTTCCACTGTTGAAAGTTTGATGTTACCTCGCCGAGGAATCGAACAGACGACAATCTGTGTACAAGGCTGATGTGAAGTTAAAATATAGCTCAACTCTATGGAATAGTATTATAAACGAAGATACGTAATGATTTTTTTGCTTTGAGCATACTAAATGTCTCCGAGATCTATTCTTGAAAAATCAAAAAATGCTTTGACATATGTAATAGGGTGCCACCGTGGTGCAATGGTATGCACACCCGCTTTCACGCTGAATGCCCGGTTTCAGTTCCTAGGCCAGATCACATGAAATTTTCAATGGTGACAAAATACCTCTCAGTAATGATGGTGAAATTTTCTGAGTATTTCAGCCATGAAAAACTTCTCTACATGCGGTGTCTTAGAACACGTCGTTTGGACTCGGCGATATACATTAGGTCCGTAATCATTGAGCTAGTATGAATCGGGGTGAACTCATTCATATCAGAGAAGCATCCCTTGTCCCTACTGGGATGTTTGTGGAACAATTATGTTTCTAATAAAAGTTCCAAAATTGGAAAATTGGCATTGACATCGTGCAAAATCTCGTGACTACCCAGTAAAATCTTCGATGAAAAATCATGAGTTGAATCATGGGTGCAAGTGATCTGGCATGTCATCTTTTTGTAATATTCACTCATGAATTTTATATGAGCGTGACCCCCAAAAGATGACGTTCTTTTTTGGATCCTAAGCATGTCATTTTAACCAATGCATTGACATGTAATTTTTACCAATGCTTTGGCATGTCATTTTAACCAATGCATTGACATGTCATTTTCACCCATTCTTTGACATGTCATTTTAACCAATGCTTTGGCATGACATTTTCACCAACCCCTTGGCATGACATTTTCATGTCTTGTTTGGAAAATGGAAATGCTCTACTGAAATATGGACAAACAAAACTCTTTATTAATTCAAACGAATTCACGAAATAACTACAATTAATTGATCAGCAAAAAGTTTACATCCAAAATTGCAATGTAATCACCACCGCTGCAACGCAAAAGATTACTTCCTCCGTTCTCCGCAACTGATATTCTTTCATCTTACAAAAGGTTTTTATACCCTCCACCATAGTATGGAGGGTATATTAAGTTTGTTTTTCCGTTTGTAACGCATTGAAATACTCATTTGCGACCCTATAAAGTATATATATTCTTGATCAGGGTAAAATTCTAAGTCGATCTGAGCACGTCCGTCCGTCCGTCCGTCCGTCCGTCCGTCCGTCCGTCTGTGGTAATCACTCTAGCATCCACAAAAATAGAGATAGGACGCTGAAATTTTGGGAAAATGCGTCTTTTGTTTGCAGGCAGGTCAAGTTCGATGACGGGCTATATCGGTCCACGTTTTGGTATAGCCCCCATATAACGGTACCCCCCGATTTACGGTATTTTGACGTTTTTAGCTACATTTTCAGACCGATTTGGCTATAATTTGACATTTAGGGTTCTTAAGTGTCAACAAACATATATGACAAAACTTGTGGACATAGGTCTACGTTTTGGTATAGCCCCCATATAACGGTACCCCCCGATTTGCGGTATTTTGACGGTTTTAGCTACATTTTTAGACCGATTTAGCTATAATTTGAAATTTAGGGTTCTTAAGTATCAATAAACTTATATAACAAAAGTTGTGGACATAGGTCCACGTTTTGGTATAGCCCCCATATAACGGTACCCCCCGATTTACGGTATTTTGACGTTTTTAGCTACATTTTCAGACCGATTTGGCTATAATTTGGCATTTAGGGTTCTTAAGTGTCAACAAACATATATTACAAAACTTGTGGACATAGGTCCACGTTTTGGTATAGCCCCCATATAACGGTACCCCCCGATTTGCGGTATTTTGACGTTTTTAGCTACATTTTTAGACCGATTTAGCTATAATTTGAAATTTAGGGTTCTTAAGTATCAATAAACTTATATAACAAAAGTTGTGGACATAGGTCCACGTTTTGGTATAGCCCCCATATAACGGTACCCCCCGATTTACGGTATTTTGACGGGTTTAGCTACATTTTCAGACCGATTTAGCTATAATTTGACATTTGAAGTTCTTAAATGTCAATAAACTTATGTGACAAAGCTTGTGGACATAGGTCCACGTTTTGGTATAGCCCCCATATAACGGTACCCCCCGATTTACGGTATTTTGACGTTTTTAGCTACATTTTCAGACCGATATAGCTATAATTTGACATTAGGGTTCTTAAGTGTAACTAAACTTATATAACAAAAGTTGTGGACCTAGGTCCAAGTTTTGGTATAGCCCCCATATAACGGTACCCCCGATTTACGGTATTTTGACGTTTTTATCTACATTTTCAGACCGATTTAGCTATCAATTGACATTTAGGGTTCTTAAATGTCAATAAGCTTATATAACTAGTGGACATAGGTCCATGTTTTGGAATAGCCCCCATATAACGTTACCGCCCGATTTCAGGTATTTTGGAAATTTTACCAACAAGTTTTAACCGAATTATCTGTAATTTGAACATTTGACATTTGAAATTCTTAGTGGTCACCACACCTCTCCACCAAAAATTGTCAAGAAAGCCCCCATATAACAGTACCTCCCGGTTTTCAGTAATTTGATGATTTTAGCTACAATATTAAACCGAACAAGCAGTCATTTGACATTTGAAGTTCTTAGTGGTCACAACACCTCTCCATCAAAAATTGTCAACATAGGTCCATGTTCGGATATAGCTCCCATGTAACGGTACCTCCCAATTTTCAGTAATTTGGCAATTTTAGCTATAATTTTTAACAGAACTAACTGTAATTTGACATTTGAAGGTTGTAGTGGTCACCACACATCTGCATCAACAATTTTCAACATAGCCCCAATATAACGATACTTCCCTATTTTCGGTACTTTGAGGATTTTACTTAAAATGTTTAACCGAACGTAGGTCCATGTTTTTGTATAGCCCCAAAACAAACCTCCCGATTTTCCGTACCTTAGCTTTATTTTTTGGACGAACTTTCTGTAATTTGAAATTTAAAAGTCAACAAAAATTCTGCAACAAAAATTGTTCATTTAAGTTCATATTTTCGTATAGCCCAGATACCTCCGAACTAGCTGTTAATGACATTTGAAGTTCCCACGTTATGTACCGATTTTCGATATTTTGAGGATTCTAGCTAAATTTTTTAACCGAATTAGGAGTTATTTGACATTAAAGGCTCCCATCAAAAACTGTCAACATAGTCCCATGTTTTATTATAACCCCTATATTACAGTACCTCCCAATTTCTAGCCCACCAAAAATTGTCAACAGTTAGATATAGGCATCATAAAAAAGGGCCTCCCGAATGAAGCATTTTATGTACATTATCTGACATTTTAACGTACTCACTTAAAGTTGGGGACAGGAATGAATATTTTATGGTGGAGGGTATGAAAAGTTCGGCCCGGCCGAACTTAATGCTTTTTTACTTGTTTTCTATTATCTTCCCATCACCAGTTCAGATTTCGACATGGACTCCAAATGCACTCCTTTAAGTGTTTTTATTTCGTAAATTACTTTTATTTTATAATATTGTTGTTTTATAACAACATTTTGGATATTTATACTCTTTTGTTTAGTGACGAAAATATGTAGGGATCTACAACCCGGCTTGCTTTAGAACAAAATTGCTCTAAGAACAAAATGTAACGAACGGGGAGGAGAGACTTTTCCTGGAAAATACCATTTATGCTTAATTAATTTATTTTTAATTGTTTCTTTCCAAAAGTCGTTTCTTCTTTATTTTCAGATTCTTGTTCCTTTTTGTTTCGGACTTTTTTTTTCAAATTCCATGAAGCGAGATTTGATTGATTTCGTTCTATGTCAGATTTGGAACAGACAAGGGAACTTTTAAAAAAGCAATGTGTGCAGTCCGATTCTATTTTTAGCTCGATGATTGGGACTTCATTATTATTGCAGACATTTCGAGCTTTATACAATACCAATTGTTTAGAAGTTTTAGTAGTCTGATATGCAGGAAATGTAAGACAACATCTCGACGACAGTTCTAACAACTTTGGTCGGTTCCAGAACCTGCAAGAATCTACTAATTTTTACTACGATAAAAATTTTTCCTTTATGTTATCGGAAAGAATAGTAAAAATTAGTAGATTTTTGCAGTACTGGAACATACCAAAATGAAAATAAGCAGGTCTGTAAATAAAAACACAAACATCATCTCTATTGGATCGATGGAATGGGTACAACTGCTGATGAAAAGATCGGATCTTTCACGACTTCCTTTGCATTGGTTCAAATCCTAATGAAAAGATCGGCTCTTTCACTTGCTTTGAACCAATGTAAAAGATGACATGAAATCACGTCATCGCAAAGAACCCATTCCTTCAAATTTTGCTGGGTATTGATTGATCTATAATTGCGACCTCTATCGTGCTTCTGATTGTACTACAAAGAAATAACTGGATATATTAGGCTGTAACTCTGTTATCTGAGCACGTAAATCAACATAACTGGCATCAATGGAAAGGTCAAGAAATGGCCTTCTTCCAGGAATACATATATAAGCTGTATATTAAAAATTTTCACAATTTTCACACAAAAGTTGTGGTCCATTTAACCCTCTATATATTATCAAATTGCAAGCTTCTTCTTTGTAATATCCCAGCGAAAAGTTTGGCACCAAAGAGGCAGATAAATGATATGTACAAGTGATTTGGAAGTGCATCAAATTATGCATTTTCACTCATGATTTTTACAAGGGAGTGACCCCGGAAAGAGGCACTCCATTGCACCGCATTTTAACTGACCCTTTGCCATTCCATTTTAACTGAACCTTTGGCACTGCATTTTAACTGACCCTTTGACATTGCATTTTAACTGACTCTTTGGGGTAGAATAGGAGGCAGTCCAGAGCACGTGTTTTGAATAACAAAATCAAATGCATTTATTATTTGTGTAAAACAAACATATTAATAACTTTATTATCGCAAACATGTGTGTTTACTCCGCTCTTCATTTAATCCAATCTTAAGTGCTTTTGCTTCATCTGCTAAATGGGTTTGATATTGTCTTCCCATCACTAGTTAAGATTTCGACATGTACTCCAACAGCACTCCATTGGGAAATTTTCTTCTCGTGAGTTACCGGAAAAATGTTCACAAATTAAATATTATTTAGTTTGTATTAACAAATGTTTGGAAATGTTAACACGATTATCCCTTTTTGGAAATGTAGAGATGTACAAACTGATTTATGTACATGTAGGGATCTCTAACAACTGCTAATAAAATGTAGTGAATGGTGTGCCTTTTTCACGACTCCGTTTGCACTGCATCCGGATGCTGTTAAATTGTGAGGAATTGGAGTGCCTTTTTCACGACTCCGTTGAACTGCCTCCGGATGTTGTTAAAATGTGACAAATGGATGTGATTCTTTGGATTGCATCCAAATGCGGTTAAAATGTGAGGAATGGAGTGCCTTTTTCACGACTCCGTTTGAACTGCATAAAAACATGCCGTGAAAGAAGTAGTCTACAATGCACTACTTCCAATTTATTTTGCTGGGATACTCTTACCGTATTTCGAGGCGATCGGACTATTATTGCGACCTACAGAACAAAATCGGATAAAAATTATGTATTTGGTCCATTTCACCCGATAAATATTTCACGATCATCACCAATAACAATAGGTGTCTATTCTGGTCTGAACCCGACCTCCATGCAAAATTTCCTGACGATCGATAATTGCGGCCTGGAGTTTGGTTACAATTTATAATGCACAGACGGACGGACGTACACACATCTCAAAATCGCATTATCTCGTCGAGATATGAAAATTGGTATACCACATTGGGGGTCTTCGACCGATATTTCGCGGTTTACATGAATTTTTCCCAAAAGTAACTTATAATACCCTTTCCACATAGATCGTATTTATGATCGTTTGTGGAGTAACTCCAAACATACAAAATAAAAACAACTTGCGAAATTCGTCAATATTGTAAAATTTATTAACAATACTGATGGTAGGAAATGTCATAATCCAGAATTTTTACAAAAGCTATTGTCAGCCCACAAAACCTGTTACTGAAATTTTTGATTTTATCGTATATATTTCTCATATACACTTTCCACAAAACCTTGGTATAAATGTCACGTATAATATTATTCATAATTAAAATGGAATAATTAGTGTCCTTTCACAATTATAGGTGGAACAATTTTTCTACCATGGATAGATGATGCTCCAATTGCCTAAATTATCTAATCTAATCTAAAAAATGTGTTCATCCAGGTATCGACCTATCTTTGTAATTGTTGGTGGAAAAGTTTTATAACTACAAAATTCAAATTGAGGGTAGTTCAATCAAACAGACCCTCAAAATACCGAAAATCGGGAGGTACCGCTATATGGGAGCTCTACGAAAACATGCACCTATGTTGACGAATTTTAGTAAAGAGGTTTCATGACCACTGACAATTCAAATGTCAGATTACTGCTAGCTCGATTAGAAATTGTATATAAAACCCTTAAAATACCGAACATTGAGAGGTATCGTTATATGGGATCTGTACCAAAACATGGATTTATGTTCACGATTTTTAGTGAAGAAGTTTTGTGACCACAGAGAACTTAAAATGTCAAATTGCAGCTAGTTCGGTTAAAAATTGTAGCTAAAAACCTCAAAAAACCGAAAGTCGAGAGTTACCGTTATATGGGAGCTATGCCAAAACATAGACCTATGTTGATGATTTTTAGTGAAGAAGTTTCGTGACCACTGAAAATTCAAATGTCAAATTACAGCTAGGTCGGAGAAAAGCCCAAAATACCGAAAATCGGGAGGTACCGTTATATAGGGGCTTTACCAAAAAATGGACATATATTGACGTTTTTTGTGGAGAAGTTGCGCCGCCATTGAGAACTTCAAATGTTAAATTACAGATAGTTCGGTTAAAAAATGTAGCTAAAATCCTCCAAATAACGACATTCGGGTGGTACCGTTATATGGGGGCTATACCAAAACAGGGACCTGTGTTGACCATTTTTGGTGGAGAAGTTTCATTACCATCAAGAAATTTAGATGTAAAATTAAAGCTAGTTCGGTTAAAAATTGTAGCTAAAATTCTCAAAATACCGATAATCAGGAGGTACCGTTATATTGGGCTTTACCAAAATATGGACCTATGTTGACAATTTTTGGTGGAAAAGTTTCGTGACCACTGAGAAACTCAAGTGTAAAATTACAGCAAGAAGTTTCCGGTTGAAAATTATAGCTACAATTCTGAAAATAACGCGAGGTATCGTGATATGGGGGCTATAACAAAACATGGACCTATGCCCATATTTTTTATTTAGAATATAAGTTTTTTTGATCATTAGGAACCTTAAATGTCAATTTATAGCTAATTCGGTTTGCAAATGTGAATGGAAACGTCAAAATACCTGAAATCGGGCGGTACCGTTATATGGGGGCTATACCAAAACGTGGAACGATATAGCCGAACAACAAACTTGAACTGCCTGGAAACAAATACGCATCCTCCCAAAATTTCAACGTCATATCTCCACTTTTGTAGAAACTGACATGCATAGATCGACTCAGTATCAAGAATATATGCGTTACAAACAGAAAAACAAACATAATGTGCCCTCCATATGTTGGAGGGTATAAAAGAAGTATGAGGAACTCATACAAACAAAACCCTCCAAAATTGTTTTTTTACCACGGCATCGAATACCGAGAGAAGAGAATTAAATTTTCGAAGAAAAGAGAATAATATTGTCGAGCGGAAAAAACTATTGTTGGATATGACAACAAATTTTTTTGGATATGACAACAACTATTGTTGGACATGACAAAAACAATGGTTGCAATTAACAAAAAACGATTGTTGGACTTAAAATACTACATGCGGAATCTAACAATATATTTACAATACATATTTTGCTCTTTGAATATTGTAGGATCAATCATATTTTTTTCTCTGCGTTAGGAGAGAGAGAGAGGTTCAAAGTTTCAAGAGAGAATCTGTAGATCGGTGGTGCTCAAATGTTGTGCATTAGTCTCTCAGAGCGAGTCTTTCCTTTGCTTAACCACGGCAGATGAGAACAAAGAGAACATACACTCCGTTTCATTTCAATAGCACATTTCAAAATTTTATTTGCTACTTCATTTTAGTTGACATTAGTCGAATATCCTGGGCTATGTTTGTATATCCTGTTGTGTACATTTATGAAGTATCTTTCCACAAAAAGTGTTGCTTTGATAAAGTGCCGTTATATTTTTTTATCATTTGCCTTCAAAAAGCCCAAAATTTGTACGGTTTGAAGTGTTTCACCGAAATAGCACATTCTTTAATAACTTGAGTACGACTGCAAATTTTGAATATAATTGTTAAGATTCTTTGAAGTTAGAACGAATAAAAGCGATTTCAAGTTAAAAATGCTAAAATTAGTTAAACGATGCCTTTAATACTGGGGAAATAAGACGTTATGAAAGCTGTGGCCTTTAATTGACTATAATATGTTAAAAAGTTGGCATAAGCTGACAGTTTCTTGTTAGTGATTTTTATTGTTTTGGGTCTGAGCCAATATACTATAAAGAAAAAACAGATCCTTCCTATACACAGAAAGAAAATAGGTTGGATTTTCCGAGGCAACTATAATGAATATTATAAAGAAAGCAAGTAGTAGTTTCCCGAAGCAAATAATCATTTTTTGCAGGTTTCCGATGGCCAAAACTATTACTTCTTGCATCTCCGGAAAGAGAAGAACTAAATAGACCATCAATATTGCGGAGTTGATCGCTTCATGGAATTAAAAGGTATAAAATATGCAAACAAATATATGTTTGGGTGGAAACAAATATATGTTTGGGCGCAAAGATATTTATGTTTGGGTGCAAACAAAGATATGTTTGGGTGGAAACAAAGATATGTTGGGGTGGAAACAATTTTATATGTTTGGGTGCAAAAAAATACAAACCCAAAAGGCAAAAAAAAAAAAAAAAAACACATGCACCAGTGGGCGCTTACTGAGAGCAATGGAGCGTAAAATTCAATGTAAAACACTTTGGAATGTGTGCTCACTTGCTCTCAGTAAGAACTTACTGGCTATCTCTATAGTATACACACAAATGTTGAGGTTGTTTATTGAAAGGCAAAAGAACAACAAACACATAGGTACATACAAAATTCTGAAGAAATACATAACACACTTTAATAAAAGAAAAACTGATTGAAATAATTTGTAAATAGTCACACTTTTAAAAAGGAACAATATATAGAAACGTAGTTGAACACTTCTCCTTAGTTGTTAAATAAAACAAATTGTCCTCATAGTTGAAATCATCAGCGGGGAATCGGCATCTAGAATCAAATGATTATGTAATGTAATAAATAAATATGGATATGCCATATTTCAAATATACATAAGTATGTATGTAATTACCAATATTAAATGCGATTTCTTCCTTGTCCAATAAAATAATTCCATTCAACTTTCCGATTCAATTATAAAATGTATTGGGCATTTAATTTACTAAAAAGCACAATTTCTTTAAGAAAACACAAAACACTGATTTATTCACTCACTTTACCTTCTTGACTCTACAAAGGCATCTAAAACACTGAAGAAAGAAAAAAATATAATTCATATCATTTCTTCATTTCTTCTTTGCCTGCTATGTTGGTTACAAGAAACACACGAGTTTGACTCATACATGCCACCAAAGCCCCCTTCTTCGCTTCTTCGTCTTCTGTTATACAATACACACAACTCTTCATTATAAAACAGCATTCCACAGCTGCGAGAGCACTGTTATTACTCCCGTTGACAAACATTCTCTCTCCACCCATGAAAAAAATGTTCTAACATAAAAAATATGTTTTACCCAAATTGAGATATGTTACAAACATATATTTGTTTGGACCCAAACATATTATATTTGGATCCAAACATATATTTGTTTGCAACTGGTCCCAAACATATATTTGTTTGGATCCAAACATATTTCTAACATAAATTTTTCTGCGTGTAGACGTTAAATTTTTTTGTGGATGTGGATTGGGATGGCTCGACACTCTGCATTTGTTTAATTGCTTAGCTAAACCCATTCATCTGTCTCTCGATTCTTTATGTACGCTGCCAGTCCTGTTTTTGAATCTGGGCACAGACAAATCGGAACCGTTTTAAGGTAGAATTAGACGTGACATAACCATAAGGCCAATTCAATCAGCTGATTGAACCGAACCTATGGAAATCAATGTATTCAATTATTCAATTGGGTTTCGGTTTTCTATGGTTATGGCGTTATGGCTATGTCACGTCTAATTCTACCTTTACTGAAAATACATACGTACGAACATATGCATTGCTGCAACAACAACATCCAATTAATTTTGCTGGGCTACTTTGGGATGAACAAAATGTTCAAACACAAAACAACCTCTTCCTCAATCAACGACACTCAAAAGATCCAAGGTCCATCCGTGTTTTAAAGGGCTCAGAAGAATAGGATGATAAAGCAGTACTTGGTGTGTTTGAGAGAAAATTTTCTTCAAAAAATCTAAGGACCATTATGTCTATAAGAAGAACATCGATATTGCATCAGATCAGAGATGTATGAACTTTATCCCGGCTTAAGCCTGAAGACCCACTGGCCTTTCTCGAAAAAGGGTAAGGAC
Source organism: Musca autumnalis (assembly GCF_047663935.1). Taxonomy (NCBI): domain Eukaryota; kingdom Metazoa; phylum Arthropoda; class Insecta; order Diptera; family Muscidae; genus Musca; species Musca autumnalis. The sequence continues at coordinate 123,447,437 of NW_027411977.1, forward strand.
AAGATTTCAATGGGAATTCAATTGAAAAAACATCAAATCTTCTGTTAAACCGTCATAGTTTCCAACATTTCTAAACCTTTCAAATATTGAAAATCATACAATACCTTTATTTGAAGTGACGTCAAAACGTCAAATATGGATTAGTTACAATAGTCCTTAAACCAACATCATAGAAATGTACTAACATAGAGATATATATGTTGTTCAAAACAAAATAACATAATTTATTATACATATATTCACTATTTTATAGTGAAAGGCATAAAAAGTACGATTGATGTTCGTTGATGTTAAAACACTAAGTAAATAATTGGAAGAAAAACATTATTTGAATGGTATGTCGAACAATCTTCAATAAATGCAAAAACCTTGTTTTCGAACGAGATGTAACTAACATTTTAAAATGTAAAATTGTATTATTTACATTTTACAAACTCTCGAAGCGATAATTTGTTGCACAACAATAATGCCATATTATTGTTTTAACACATTGGATATTTTCAAAACGATTACACATACCGATATATGGATGTAACACATTAATGAGGTTTATCATTTGAATGCTACCGATATCGATAGAGTACCAACTTTATGGGGACAGCTTTGATAAATTTGCAACAATTGCCAACGATAATTAGCGGTGTGTAATTGCAACAAATTGCCACCGCATTGGCGACAAAGTTTGTATGGAAAGTCGCCGCTGACAGACAGATAGGCATACAAACACAATTAACACAAATCGAATGCATCTAAACTATGTCTGTCGGTCTGTCAGCCCGAGCGACCATTATGACATTTGTTTCGTTTTTTTACATTAACCATCATACGTGCGCTTCCTTCCTTCCCTCCGATTCATTTTCTCAAGCTTAAATTTCCTTTGATCGCCTACTCCAGTGAAATGTTTGTTTAATTTCTTCTTAACCAAAAACGGCGATTAAATATGAAATTGTATGGCTCGGTGAAGGTAAAAATGACTAAAATGTAAAGCAGCATCCAAGCGGCCAGTGAGCGAGCCAGCCAGCCATCCAGCCAACAACATTGGCTTATAAACTGTGAGACTGAATGCATTTTTAATTACCCACAGGATGCGTAACAGCGGTTTTTGTTGTCCAATGTTGTGTCGTTGTTTTGTTGCTGTTGTTGTTACTGCCATTGCCGTTTATTTTGTTCCATGGTCTCAACTTTGGTCGTTGCAGCGTCAATGATGGGACAGCACAACAAATTGCCATCATTTAATGACAACAACACTTGCATATGAAAGTGACCAAAAGAAGCTGCAGCAACTTAAGTTTGCAAGTCAAACTAGGAAAGCTGGGAATAACAGTGGATCACAAAGATGGTATGTATTCCTTCTAACAACCACATTTCAAGTTAACGCTATGAGAAGAATTTTAAATGTAAGTTGTTTCTATTGAAAATAATGTGATCACAGTGGTCCTATCCATTTGATGATACCTTAAAATGTTGAAAGAATGTCAGATTTGCTATTACTCCAATATTCATATACGGCCATTTATAAATAATGTGGGCCCTATAATATTGCTGATATTAAAATCCAAGCCGATTTTCACAAATTTTGTAGTATTCGTTTATTTAGCCAAAACAATGAACAGGTAAAATGATTTTATCGAGTGGAAAATAATTGTGGCCTGTAAAGCAATTTTATAAAAAAAAAAGTTCGCCTTTGGCCCCCAAAGATCGTCACAATTTTTTTGTAGAAATTAACTGGCATAGATTTGTTGTCGATTGGACCATAATTACGGCCTTTACAGAAATTTCGTTAAAATTCACCTTTGGTCCCATACAGTGGAACAAAGATCGCTAGGTTGGCTTCGCCACAAAATTGCATATATAAGGTTTTTTTGATTAAATGGAATCCGGAATACCAAGTAACAGTTGCTACAGTAACAACTAGCGGTATCGTTATACCTTCTGCAATACCTCTCCCATGGGGACTACATTAAAACGTGAATATGAACCAAACCAAATTCCAGCTATTTTGTTTAGTTAATGGGGCTAAACCTTCAAACACGACAAATAGGGATATATATTAAAAGTTTTATACCCCCAACGAGAAGCAAATACCAAGTTTCATCCATTTCGGTGAAGAGCCACAACCTTCAAAATACCGGAAATCTGGAGGCACCGTTCTATGGGATTTATATGAAGACGAAGGCCTATATCGACAGATTTCAGCTGGAAAGCTATAACCCCCATTTTCAAATTATAATCATTTTGCCATTCCCCTCGTAACACATCAAAATAAACGTCGGAGGCCCAATAAATTAAATTCTTGATCATCATTAACATTCTAAGTAGATATAACGAGGTCCGTCTGCAGTTCCCACCGCCAGCTGATGTTGCCTAGCCGGGGAATAGAACCCACGACCTTCTGTGTGAAAGGCGGGTGTGCATACCATTGCACCACGGTGGCACCCACTAATGCCATATAATTTGGCACAGAAGTATTTATTACTTCTGCAATGTTTGAAATACTTTAAAAGTGGGTTAAATTGGTCCACGTTTTGATATAGTTCCCCTCCATGTTCGGAATTTTTAAAATGTTAGCCCACCGAAATCGCTGGAACTTAGTATTTTGTCTTCGTTGTGAGTGTTAAATATTTGCGCAAAAAACTGTTGATACATACAACAGTATAACCCCATCGAACGGAACCCACCAATTTTTGGTATTTTTAGAGTAGGGCTACTGTCAAAGCGAAACGGCCGCAAAGATCGAACAATCACCAGTATACATTCAAATCTCTATACTGTCTGGGGGGTGTGGCATTGCAGAAAAGTAGACGTTAAACTCTTTCAGGGATATAACTCCACCTTTGGGGAACTCCCTGTTTTACGCTAGGGTCTTGAACTTCGGTTTCTGAATTTTGACGGTATCAACAGCATTCGATAGGTGAAGCGCCACCATAACTCTTCGATCGCTCGGTCTGATCTGCTTTTGCCCTCGACTGTGCGAATATGGAGTGTAATGCTGCAATGCATTTTCCAGAATCCATGCTGATGTTTGACAACTGAGAAACGACTTCTCATTGTGGGGAGGAGAATCTTTGCTATTGACGACAAGCGGAAGAGCGGCCTGTACGATTCACCTCTCGTGGCAGCCTTAACTGACTGTAGTAGCGGAACCAAGCGGCCAACTTTCCAGGCTTCCGGTAAAGTATGGGTGACTAACATAGATTGAGGACACAAGTTAAATACTCAACCCTGGGTTCATTAAATTGCTTAAGCATTACCATTGAGATTCTGTGTGGGCCCAACGCATTAGATGATTTTGCTTTCCGGATGACATCTGCACCATCGCTCATCGTACACTTCGATGGGGGGCCTCTTTATCACTCTCGGGATGGTCTATAAACTGCTGGTTAAAATAACACGCGCACCTCTTTAGATCTGTCACTGTCCCACCGTTGGAAGTAACACCCGTTTATTCTTCTTTCCCGGATTCGAGACGATTCCACAATTATCTTAATCCTGTTGCATTGCTTCAGGTGGCCTATTCATTTTTCCGCTTATGCTCACTAACTCTTGGGTCTCCAGGATTCACTCTCATTTACTAATCCCGTCACCTTTGCTGGGAAATTTGGTCTTTATTAGACCAGTAGGACCAGTAGCGAGTGACTGCAGCAGTGTTCGCCTACCCGAGGATCTGCGGGAATGCGCAGCTCTATGAGGTGGTGATTGGTAAATTCTCTGAACCCTTGCCAAACAGCTTTTCCATGGTTCAGAAAAGTACTGCGGTCAAGAGCTATGAAGTAAGATGGTCTGTTTACGAAGACGATGATCGGAAGAAGGTCTGATCAATGTCTAAGGGCACGTCTTTTATGAAGCTCTTATCCTCGTAAGAGCACCTTCGTTCATCGTATAAAATGTGGAGCTATCAATTTGCTCGGCCAACATTATACCCCTCTGGTCATGGCCTAGGATGGAATGCCCAAGCTCATGGTGAGCACTGATGTCTCCTAGCTCTAGATTGTTATTGCCCTCCAAAAGCAAACAAATATCGGACATATAACGCTAAGCAACTCTACCTCGGTAGTCCCACACTTTACTGTGAGGACTGCCCAGTAACCCATGTATCGATCAACCTCAAGCGAGATAGTTCTGTACTGGACAGACCGATGTAGGTATGTCCTCCTCCTCCATTTCTTGTACGAACTTTCTACAACAGTTGTTAGCGTCGCAACATTGCAAGCTACAGGTGACGGTGAGCTTTTGTTCTTGGATCGCGGCGACCATTGTGTTCCTCCGACTCATAAAGTCTACGAATTCAGAGATTGAACGAACCGAAAAAGCCCAGTAAATTGATCAATATTGGACACCCCGAATTTTCACTTCTATCCCACTGTCCAAACGCAATTTAAATGAATATTTTTGTGTGCCTGAAACTTTATAAAACGCTCACACATTCACTCTTTTTAAAGCCTTATTCCTTTACTTGTAGCAATTTATATGACCGTGGGAGCTCTTCAAACACCCGCTACCACATTGCCATCTATAACGAGAGGTTTGTCGGGCCAACAAATTTGCTTTCCTGACTACAATTGGAATGATGTTGTTAACCAACTTAACGGAAATCATTTTTCCGCATGTGAACGTTGGTCACATGCAACACTAACTGGCCACTGGCTGCCTGGATGGCAACTCTTACTCACTCATTCGTTAGTGTTGCAGTAGTCTAGTGTTGGCCAAAAACAACAGGCCATCTCGGACAATTGTTTTTTTCTTTATTCCTTTGCACACTTTAAACTGGAGTATTGTAATAATTTCCCCTGTGATCAGCAGGTTGCCACCATTACCACCAGCGCCAACGCCTTCATCGGTTCATAGTCATAGCGGATGCGGTTTTTTCTTGTGGTATAGACCATTACTATTAAGGCACTTGGTTTGCACACAGTTTCCCTGGGTTTATGTGCTGAACTCTCAGCTATTAGCCAGTCATCAACATTGCATCCAGGCGAAAGCAACAAAAACAACAATAACCAGCACAGAATCGATTGTCCGTGTAACCAAAGTCAAGTGCAGTGATGCAAAGTAATTAACTTTGACTAAAAGGTAACCAAGGTAGCCGGCCAGCCAAGCAACCAATGTGGCCAGTAGACCAAACAATCTCCCCGATAAGGGGAGGCGATGAGACAACGGGTGTATAATAAAGATTTAATGCGACAAGTTGTGGGATTATAAAACTGCTTATATCCGGGAAAAGTTTTTTTATTTTTCTTCCTTTTTTTGTTTCTTAATTCTCTTTACTTGGCTGTGAAAAATAGTTGATGAAACTAACTTTAAAACGTATATAAAAAACATACACAGGAAATGTAAAAGATTCCAACCCCGCATTTAAATGGGTGAAGACTTTGTAAATGCCGTCCAACGTCTATCTTTGTATGCCACAAATGTATCACCAATTCTCAAAATGGAATGAATTTCCTATAGACGTGAATTAACATCGTCACATCGTATGGAGAAATGAAGAAACATTTATCATGCCTCTTAATAATCATGCTAATGACACCTGTTTAAGATAAGCCATCGCCGCCGCACATGCAAAAACAAAAACAGTAACGTTGTCAGAACATTTGCCTGAGGCATTGCCACAAAAATCGAAATCGTACCAAAAAGGACAGAAATCATCAGAAACGCAAAAAAATGTTCCATATACACCCGTCACATTGCATTCAAAAGTATATTTGCATGTCAACCGAATAAAAACCCCAACAACAACGGGAATTGAATGGAGAGCAAAAGAAATTAACAAAATTGGAACTACAAGAAGTTTCTTGTTGAAATAAATATCAAAAAAACTAAATTGTAACCTTGCAACATGCAATGCCACTCATGGATGTGGGTGTCTCCAAACAGTTTTGAGCAACTTAGATGGTCTTAGTAACAAACTGTTTGATTCACAATTTTTATACCCTCCACCATAATATGGAGGGCATAATTACATTTGTCATTCCGTTTTTAACGGAATATCACGAAAAATTTCTAAACTTGTCTTTACCATTTCAAAAAAATTTAAAAAAAAATTTTGATACTACATCAATGATTTTTGGTACATAGACTAAGAAAAAAATAGGCATTGCAAATCTGTTTTTGTAACTAACTTTGATCGTTGCACGCAAAAGATATAGGCGTTTTAATTTTGATAATTAGAAAAATCCTAAAAAAAAATCGCGATATAATATAATAAGCTGCTATATCCTATTACTGTTAACAAAATTGCTACCCTTTGCGATGATGGAAAATACTTATGAAAAGTCTCAACGGATTCGCGAAAAATCGAATTTCTTACAAAATTTTACATATATACAAACATATTTTTTTTAAAATAATAGCGCCTGTGCTTACAAAAAATATATTAAAAATTTACAACAGCATCCATGCACTGTGAGAAATAAAATGATGCCTAAGTCAAGCAGCTAGGAGCTGTAATATTCACATTATTTGCAAAAAAACGAAGAAAATATGAAGAAAAATAAAGATCATGTTATTCTAATTTTAATTTTTTTATGGTTTTATAGGAAAAAATGTTTGAGTTCTTTGTCTATTTCGTCAACATTTAACCCAATAGTGAAGATATTTCGTTGCAACTAAATGTTGGCTTATAGCTTTCTTATTAGCGAACATTTTTAGATCATTATATTAAATCACAAGGACTTCCAATTGGGATATAAAATTAAAATAAAGTAAAAGTAAATATTATAAAATCACAAGATGCGCATCCGATTTTCCAAAACAGCGGATCAATCCCTCTTATTTGATATACACTTTGTGAAATTCCATTTGGCGACCACGATGTAGCATCAGTTGCATGTTAGGTTGCAAAAAACAGTAAAATGCCCATAATTTCCACGAAGTACATTTGCATTTTATGCGCATCCGATTTCAATGATCACCATTAAAAAATACATCATTCTATGCCGTTTCAATGCGAACCATCAAGAGCCGTGGAAGTAGCATCGCACTCAGTTTTTAGAAAAAAATCTATTATACACTAGCGGTCATCTGAATAGGTTTGAGTTTTTTTATCTTTTTATATGTTAAGGTATCTTCTGATGTGTTCGTATTACAGATCCATACTATTTAGTTTTTGAGAGTCATATACTATGCCAACATTCCCAAGAAAAAACTTGACGGTGTTGCCATATTTTCGGAAAATATCCCAATTATAATAAAAAATGTAAAAAAAGTGTCCAATTTTTGCGATCATCAGAATAGGTTTGAATCAAAAAAAAAAAAAAGTGAAAAATTGTACTACCCAAGCAAATATTGCGCAGTTTTTTGGTTTAGTTTAGTAAAATGGAACATTCTGATAAATCCTACAACAAATTTGAACCGCTTTATTTGGAACGTGGGTTCAATTCTCAACATGGAAAAGTTACCAAGAACTTTCAGATAAAATCAAGAAATATTCAAACAAAAACGTTTTATAAACTTGCTTTAAATGACTTTATGATTTCGTTAGATCTCTTCTGAGCTTTGAAATTTGTCTGAAAGCAAATACCAAGTGTAGCAATATTAGGAGGATCGATAGAAAGAGGAGGATAGACAGGTAATTGAAAATAGTTGGTATTTTAGTTCAAGTTTCATTTTTTAACTACCCTCGCAGTACATATTTAAGTATTATCGTGCTCACAAATCCACCATAGTTGACCATATGTATCATAAATGTTCGAAAATTGGTCTGGAAGAATGTTTCATCGACGACAATAAAGTAGAAAATTGTAATTCAAATTTAAGTCAAAGGGGCATGATATCACCGACTTTTATAGTGCTGTAATACCTATATAGTCAGGTCAAAAAGTTTTTTCTGTTCACAAGTCATAAAACAAACACGAAAAAATACAAAAGAATGGACTACTGAGGTTATACAGCACTATAAAAGTCGGTGATATCATGCCCCTTTGACTTAAATTTGAATTACAATTTTCTACTTTATTGTCGTCGATGAAACATTCTTCCAGATCAATTTTCGAACATTTATGATACATCTCTATCTTAAAAGTTGTCAGCTGTATCTCGATTTCAACAGCCGGAAGGACGGAGAGACGGACATGATTATATCGACTTAGAATTTTATGCTGATTAAGAATATACATATATATTTTACAGGGTCTCGGATGAATATTTCGTAATACCTATATAGTCAGGTCAAAAAGTTTTTTCTGTTCACAAGTCATAAAACAAACAAGAAAAAATACAAAATAATGGACTACTGAGGTTATACAGCACTATAAAAGTCGGTGATATCATGCCCCTTTGACTTAAATTTTAATTACAATTTTCTACTTTATTGTCGTCGATGAAACATTCTTCCAGACCAATTTTCGAACATTTATGATACATCTCTATCTTAAAAGTTGTCAGCTGTATCTCGATTTCAACAGCCGGAAGGACGGACGGAGAGACGGACATGATTATATCGACTTAGAATTTTATGCTGATTAAGAATATACATATATATTTTACAGGGTCTCCGATGAATATTTCGATGTGTTACAAACGGAATGACAAATTTAATTATACTCTTCATATTAGGGTGGAGGTTATAAAAATTCTACCCATATTTTTCAATTTGATGAAAAAGTTCCCGCACCGACAACGGTTTCTAAAGACTTTTGGAGAAGTTTTTATACTCTACACCACTATGTGGGGAGGGTATTATAAGTTGGTTTGTAACGCATCGTAATATTGGTCGTAGACTCATATTTATATATACCAAAATGAATGTCTCGACGAGCTGAGTCGACCTGGCTATGTGTGTCCGTCCCTCCGTCTGTCCATCTAAACTTTTTATTAACGCTACAGGTCACAATTTTAAACAAATTTTGGATGTTGATAAAGGTCCCGGAGGGGAAGAAGCCTATTGATTTTGGCGATGGTCGGAATGGTAAAAAAGCTTATTTGGACAAAAAGTCAACATTTTATTTCAATGCGAATATCTCCGCTTCTATATGGGATATATCAAAAGGAAATTCTGCTAATGAAAGTAGCAAATATAACCTTTGCAACGATGTAATTAATGAAGGTTGCGTAGGTGGTCACACTACGAAGATATCGCAATAGTCGCTAATAGCACCAAACCATTCATTTTTGCGATTGTAATAATAATTTCAAATATCACAGCTTTGGTTGGGGACCTTCCAAAAGAAAAGTCTGACTATGAAAGTAGAAAATCCCATCTTTACAAGCAGGTTGGCGTAGGTGACCAAATAACGGAGATATCGCAATAGACGGTAATACATCCCATTTTTAATTTTTTTTTTTGTAATCACGCTACATGTCGCAATTTTGACCGGATCGTCACCAAATTTTGGGGGTTAATGCGGGTCATACAGAGGTAAAAGTCTATTGATTTTGGTGATGGTCGGATAATATTCAGGGGTCGGAATGGGCAAAAAAGTTATTTGGAGAAGAAGTCAATGTTTTATTTGAAAGCGAATATCTCCGCTTCTATCTCTACAACGAAGATATCGCAAAAGCCGCTGATAGAACGCAATTTTTCATTTTTGCTATTTTAATAATATGACGAATATCACAGCTTAGGTTGGGGACCTTCCAAAAACAAAGTCTGACTATGAAAGTAGAAAATCCCATCCTTACAATGATGTAAAGCAGGTTGGCGTAGTTGGCCAAATAACGGAGATATCGCAATAGACGGTAATACATCCCATTTTTAAGTATCATAAAAATATGAGAATAAAACGTGTAAAGAAGTGTTAGGTTCGATCGGGTCGAACTTTTATACCCACCACCAATGTTTTTTTTTTAGAAAAGTCCGTAATTTTTTATGGGAAAATGGTCTGACCAGTGAAAACCATAAATGCCAAATTACATTCAATTTGAGCCGAAATTATAGATAAAAACTTAAAAATACCTGAAATCTTGTGATACCGTAACATGGAGACCAAACCGTGAGTCTATGTGCACAATTTTTGGTGTACGAGTTGTTTGTTCACTTTGAACCCTAAAACCCACATCTACATTGGGACCAAAATGTTTATAAAAAACTTCAAAATCCCTGAAACTTCGCGGTACCGTTATATGGGGGCTATTCCAAAATGTGGATCTATGTCAGCAATTTTATGTACAGAAATATGTCGACAAAAGCTCCAAAATACATGAAATCGCCGGTATCGTTATATGGGGGCCATATCTTCCCCACGTCCTATTTTTATAAACGCTAAATTTATAGCCATATCGGTTTGAACATATATTTTGGGGGGCAATAGTGGTTGTGTCTACGACCACGATGATGACCACCCCCCACTCCTTTCAATACATTACATTATACCTTTTCAATACATGACATTATACTTCCAAGACTAATGGACCTAATTTCATGATATTTTTAGAAAATTGTGAGGAATGTCCCCTAGTGAATATTGACTATATAAACATTTGTGGATGAATTTCAGAGGCCCTATTGTTCTAAAATACCTATATTTCTAAAACTTAAGACTGCATCGGTTGGCAAATTAATTTGCGAGACAACAGCGCACAGTGGTTCCTGGTCCAAACTCTGTAACTTTTGAACGGAGAGAGATATTTACACAATTTATTTCTTGTTCGAGAGATAACACTTTAAGCTTTCCGACTTCGTTCTAACGGTTGCAGAGGAATTCAAGGTCAAAGTTAAAAACTTGAGTTTAAACTTGAATTTAATTTTTTTTTCAAAATGAATAAAATTTTATAAAAAACTATATGGGAAACGTTATGGAAACAAATAAAAAAGTATCAGTCGACATTGCCGACAGAGATATACCATCAGCCTGTGTGGATTTGAATACTTTTTTCCACAAAAAACTTACGTATTCAAAACAATATGGATAGGATTAAAGTGCAAAAATTTGCGGGGATATCGATTGATAGGGCTTTTTTTTTAACTGAGTTTCGACAATATTTAGAATACCATTTTAGCGAATATTTTGGAACTTTTGTGGGGGAGGTATCGGAAAGTCCACTCCTTCCACCTTCGAATTTCATGTAATATTCGAAGAAATATTACGATATCCAAAGTGTGGACGAACGCAGTATTCGGTTCGAGCTCTCCAGTCTCTATATATGGTGCCATAGGGGGTTTTTTTACAACTTTCGGTCTGTTTTCCTCAAGAAGTATGGACTTGCCATTGAAAAAACTTTAACTGTCGTTATTGAGGCAGCGAATGAAAGTTGCTTCAACAATAATCAAAGTGATCCGAGAGCAGGTCTTAAAGTGAATTTATCCAAAAATGTGTGTGGGAGGTACCCGATGGAGTGGACAAATATAGTCCATATTCGAACCTGACATATAGCTGGTAGATATATTAGGATGTGTAAAGTATGGACCAAATCTGTCACTCCCATCAAGAGTTATCGTACGCACAATACTTCTGAACATTTTTGATCTTTTCGAACTTAAACTAAGTACGAGTATGCACAAAATATTACGAAGGCCACATTTTGGACCGAAACGGCAGATCCGTTCGAGAGTTACGCTCCAACCACTGCACACGGTGTCATAGGGGTTTTTTTGCACCTTTCAGGCTATTTTCTCAAGAAGTATGGCCTTGCCCCTGAAGAAACTTGTACCGTCTGATGGGGGCAGTGAATATAAGTTGCTACAACCAAAATCAAAGCGATTCGAGAGCAGGCCCTGAACTGAAGTTTTCCGAAATTTTGTGTGGGAGGTACCAGAAGGAGTGAACCGATTGAGTCCATATTGAAACCTTATCTAAGTCTGGTACACATTTCACGATGTGCAAAGTATGGACCAAATCGGTTACTCCCTTTAAGAGTTATCGTGCGCACAAATTTTCCGAACATTTTCGAACTTTTATGGCGGAGGTACCGGAAGGAGTGGACCGATAAGGCCCATCTTCGAACCTAAACTAAGTTTGGGCAAAATATTGCGAAGTGCAAAATTTGGTTCGAATCGGTTGATCCGTTCGAGAGTTATCGTGCGCTCCAGGCAGTCAGACAGACAGACGAACGGACATTGCTAAATCGACTCCAAATTGTCTGAAACACATTTCGTCCAAACATACTTGGGGTCTAAAACCATTATTTCGATGAGGCATATTTTGCCCGTATGAAAGTGTATATGGCGAAAAACAAAAATCCTTTGCAATTCCATTTGAAAAAAATTAAAAAAATTTTTTGCGAGCACATCTACAATTTTTGGTATAGAGGTTAAGAAAAAAATTCTGGTTTCAAATCTGTTCGCGTTCACAAAATTGGACGATGCGCGCAAACGTTATAGCGGTTTTTATTCTCATATAAAGAACAAATATTTAAAAGTATTTTATTTGTTGTTATGAGAAAATGTATGCATAAATCGTAAAAAGCATTCCATATCTATTCGTAGATGTTTAAATAGTTATTAAATTTATTATTATTTTCGCGGAAAATCAACAAATAATAAAAAAAATTGAAGAAAATCCAAATTATCCTGTCCCAGAGTCCGTATAAACCCTCAAAAAATAAATTAAAAAATATATGCGGAATCTAGAAAATGCGTAGAAAAATATGATACCAAATTTATAGAGATTGGGTACATAAATTGCTTATTATAGCAACAACAAAGGAGAAAAACTTATTGTTGGAAAATATTGTTGCAAATATATTTTTTGGTTTGATTCGAAAAATTAGAAAAAATATTTGGGAGTTCTCAAACTATTTCGCTGAAATCCCATACAATAATTAATGTGTACTGCTAAAACTTCATCAAGAAATATGGTTTACCATCGTGAAAGCTTATTTGCTTACTGGATAGGAAATTAACAGTAATATTGAAATTACAATCATTCAAAAAATGTGGAAATTAAAAAGAATATTAATCGCGAATTAATTAAAATCACTTTATGCGCATCCATTTTTGGATACAGCGAATCAATCTCTTTCATATTTATGCATATTTCGATGTTTCACTCAGCGGTCAAAGTGTGCCGCCAGTTGCATCACACAATGCAAAAAACCTTAAAGTGGGTAAAAATCGCGCAATTTGCATAGGATTTTGATGCGCATCCGGTTTCAGTAGCACCCATCAAAAATGCGTCTATATACACATATTTCAAACAGATTCTTCAAGAGCCGCGGATGTGCCTCCACATTCTATTTTTGGTAAAAAACCCATAGTACTCGCGAATTTCTGTAATTTATGACACGCGTTTTCGCAAATATTATAATCGCGTGTAAAGGATTCCATTTCGATCTCGGAAGGACTCATTAGATCCGTCGCGTAAAAAAACTAAATTCACGCGGGGTACAAAGGAAATTGACTGGCACTTGTAAATTTTAAACGCAAAAAATATGTTTTTTAAAAAAAATTCACGCATCAAATATTGGCCTTTAGACTCCAATTACTAGGATGTAAAATCACGAGTTCTATAATCCTATTATGAGTTTTGAATATTATCTTGTTGCGCGTCCGAATTATTAAAAAAATTCAAAAAACCCCGAAATTCCGGCTTCAAAATGTCAGCATAAATTTTAGGTGGATGCAGTGGATGTATCGAAAAATGATACACTAGTATCATATTGCCCATGAAGTATTCTTTTTCTTTCTTTCGGAAGGGAGCATAAGAAAACTTGTTGGCTTCAACCCATTTTTACCTATTTTTCTACACTGATGCCAACACAGCTTCCAAGTAAACTAATTTTAGTGGTCGACCTTATGGGATTCCTCCTAAAACACTTCATTTTAAAGAATGTATGTCATACTATGTAGAATATGTTAACAGATCGCGAATTCTGAATGGGTGAAACTCGGATTCATCGATTGTAAAACATTTTTGTTTTTCGCCATATACCCTTACCAGCCTTAAGGCTAAAATTTACTACCTGAAGAAAAATAAAATAGCTCACTTCTTGTAAACGCCACGTTAATCTTAAAGGCAACAGTCGCACCTACCTAACAAAAAAGAATGAACACAATATATGTTTTAAGCGGACGAATTCGACTTATATTTTTAAAATCTTTATAAGCAAATCGCGTTAGGATAACGATTATACTGGTCAGCAAAATGAAAAAAGTAGTCTGCTTCATCCGAATTTTCTAAATAATGACATCATTATTTTTGACTGTGGACATCCGACGCATTTTGACATACAATATGAGGTGCCCTTTGCCTTTCCTGATAGCGTACTTCTAGTTTGAAGTACTCAAAATACTCAATTTTGAATTGAAAAAAAAAAAAAACGAAACAAAATCGTTAATATAAGTCCCTATTCTGATATAGCTTTCATATAACAGTACCGACAAAGTTAAAGATTTTTTAATGTTTCTGATCTCATTTTCTAACCAAATAGTATGAAAATTGGCATTTTTGCATGTCAGTGAGAAATGTGCATTCTTGCAAACTAGTTTCAACATAGGTGCAGGTTCTAACACCACCATATAGTGGTACCACCCTCTTGGAGGTTTTGAATTTATAAATGATTTGATAAACAGCCCCTCCAAAACACCCATTTAGAAAATATAGATTTACAAAATCTGAGTTTTATATATTTTCCATAGTATATTTATGATGAATATAAAGAACTTTTGGATCGAGCTCCTGAAATCTTCTTAACAAATACAATATTTTTGGTGGCCAAAGATAACAAAAAAACTGGGTAAAAATCATAAACAGAGAGTTGTCGTTCGCCCTATCATGTGATAGACGCTTGAGTTTGGCTAGATTGACTCCGAAGTGTCTGAAATCTCAAAATGTATCTTTGGTCTGGTCGCCTTTGTCATCAGTAGGTACTTGGGGACCAGAGAATGACTTCGATCACAAAAAATTTCATCACACTCGTTCAATTACTCGATTTTTCTTCATAACGTTGTTGTGTTTGATCTGCATAGAACGATTGTTTTTAAATAGGCTCGACCAAAACAAAAAAATTACTGCATTTTAGGAATAATTTTCATAAAGTCTTGCAAAGTTTCAAATTTCTGCATTTCATGAACGCCTTTCATAAAGCATAAATACTGGTTTCTTCTGAGAGATCGAAAAAATAATTTTGGCGAGTTGTTTTGTTTTTATTGACTAACTAACCACTACCACCAACCAAATCAGAGACAAGTTTTGCTTCTTTTTATAATTCTCTTCTAATGATTTTCACTGTACTTGTTATCGTGTTGTAAAGCATAGCAGAAACATCTGTTGAGTCTATAAGCACTAGTTTGATATATTAGATGTTGCCTTTATATTAAAGAAATTAAAAAAATGTAGCTGTGAAGTATATCGTACAGCCAATCCCTTTGTTTTTTTCGACAAAAAACGGACTGTAGGTGTTTGGTATGTTAGTTGTTGCGACGGTGGTTGGTTTAGCGTAAAGCGTTAAACTGTATTTCAGTCAGGTTGTTGGGTTGTGGTCTATTAATACGTTGTCAATGTGACGATGAGACCATTCAAGAGAAAAAGAGAACAAAGTTGAGAACATTTACCAAACAAGCGAGGAAATATGAGAGAAAATAATGGAAAAGTAGGGAATATTAGGAAATTTGATTTGCATCTCATGAAAATCTTACATATTTTTTTTAAAGAATAGTGACTTTCGGATGGATGTAAGAAACTGCACATGTATCTTATGTGAAGTACCAGTACAGTACGAAAAAACTACATCACGAACGAAAACGTGCTAAAATTCATGAAATATTTTTTTCTGTGCACAATTAAAATGAATATTTGGACTAAATATGTTGCCATACATATATTCGTTATTCAACATACAGAATATTTAGATTCTACCTAATTTTCGCTATGATCATCCTTATTAGTCGAATTCTGGGCATAATTTAGTCAAATATGTGGTTATTGGAGATGGTATTTACCGCGTACTTACCGGGTATTTACCCGGTAAATACCCAGACGGTGGGTAAATACCCATTTGTGGGTAAATACCCATTTGTGGGTATTTATTTGGGTATTTACTATATTGAATCGCCAATACAACATGTTACACCCAATTATTGGGTATAGGTTGTGAAATCGATTCAAAATGGACAGTTTTACAATACTTTAAACAAGTGGGTAAATACTTGGGTGAATACCCGAGTATTTACCCAAATGTTGAGTAAAAACTCTTTAACTGTCGAACAACCAATAGCCCTACCTCCCGATTTAAGGTATTGTGTACCTATAAGCCACATTTTAGAATCATACTGACTGTAATTTGGTACAGTGAGTTCCCAATATGTATAAAATATCCTTGCAAAAAATTGTCGACGTAAATCCACGTTTTCTTGTAGCCCCAATATGGGTTTCTGAGATCGGGAGGTGCGGATATATAAGGGGGGCTATATCAAAGCGTGGGCCCAAAGATCCCATTTTCAGTAACAGAAGTTATTTAAAAAAAAAAACAAAGATGCAGTCCAATTTTTGCAACCTACGTCAATTTGTTCGGAAGATAAATAGTTTTTACACAACTTTTGGGTAAGTACTCGAAATCGGGGTACCCTTAAATGGGGCTATAAGAAAACGTAGACATATGTTGACAAATCTTTGCAAGGATATTTTCTACATATTGAGAACTCACTGTGCCAAATTTCCGCCAATATGATTGTAAAATGTGGCTAATAGGTGACAAATGCCTTAAATCGGGAGATACGGTTATATGGGGGCTATATCAAAACATGGACCCAATTTTCAATACCAGATGTTCTTCTCTTGATATAAGTAAGATTTGAGCCAAATTTCGTCAGCCAACATTTGGCTAAATACTCGGGTATTTACCCAAGTATTTACCTACTTGTTTAAAGTATTGTAAAAGTATACATTTTAAAACGATTTCGCAACCTAAACCCAGAAATAGGGTGTAAGATGTTGTATTGGCGATTCAATATAGTAAATACCCAAGTTAATACCCGCAAATGGGTATTTATCCATTGGGTATTTACCCACTGTCCATCTCTAGTGGTTATAAAGGGTAACGATAAGAACATTTATGTTTGATTCAGGCATTTCACGATAATTTGAGTTTGGTAACGAAAGACGAAGAATCCAGACTTAATAAAACGTAAACTAATTTCTTTTAGTACACAGTTTTATATTTGTAACGATTTTACTATTCTTAGAACACAATTTCTGTCTTAATTTTGCTGTCCCCATTTTGAGGATATTATGAGGTAATTATATAATAACGAAGACTTCATAGTTAATTTACCCCGTGCCGCACATTTTTAATCAAATATTTATCAAAAATGAGCAATTTTGTACCTATTTAAAAAAACCAGTTTAAACCGATTAACCGGTTTTGAAACTTACTAAAAACCGAAAACCTGTTTTTGAAAAAAATTGAAAATTATGGTTAAACACTAATTGCAATAAAGAAGTTGTACAAGTATATGTTTGGTTGAAATGAAATATTTTTATATTATTATATTATTTTTTTAAAACAAAAATATATTTTGACAGCAAGTGAACACATCGCTGGGCTTATTGGGTCACCTGGTAATTGCGTCATGGAAAACCCCATATGAACATTTCATTCATCCATTTTTTTAAATTACGAAAAATCTTCAAATAGAGTATCATTACAATAACAAAAAGAAATAAAAATAAAGTGAAAAACAACAACATGAAATGTTAAAGCAATAAAAATGTTAACATTGAGTTGTCGTTCACTTCCCCACACAATTGGCATCAAACAAGTGCAGCAGAGGTGGTGGTGTTTGTGGTCGAGACACAACCATTCAATAGAGGATGAGGTGGACTGTAACGCTTAGTCGATTAGGCGGTACATCCTTTTATTCCAGATTTGCATTCGCCAACGAGAAGAAACTTCGATTTTTACATGCCTATTGGACGTTGTGTGTCTGTCGGTCATCTAGTTTCTGTAGCTTCAGTGTCGGCAAAACCGCCATTCGACAACGACAGCAATAACAACGCCCGACACATTGTCATTTTTTTTTCTTGTGGTCACCAAAATCACAAAAATCCAACTAGGCTCCTTCGCCTTCACATTGTGGCTTTACAAGAGAGGCGAACACACAAAAAAAATAAAACGAGATTTTGATATTGAATGCAGATTGGATGCTTATATTTCTCTGTCAGTCTCACACGCACTGTTGACCAAGGGACGGACAACCGGTCATTCAGTTTGTCTTCTTGTTAATCTGTGGAGGTTTTTTGGACTTCAGGATTATTTGATTTATTGAATGAATAGATTGAGTTAACATATCTGCTGGTTTCCTTTAATTAATTTGTTTCTTTCGCCAAACCGAATGTCATTCATATGCGTTTGTCGGTCGGTTGTACGCTCGGTAGGGTGGAAACTTCATTGATATTTTTTGCTTTCCAATTTTCAGGAATTGTTTCCCTCAACTATTTCTGCTATACATTGATACCAAAAAAGTGGATGTTATGCTTTTTGCAAACAGATTTTATTCTGCATTTGAGATATTCCAAAAATTTTGAAACTAAAACAATATTTCCATACTAATAGCCTGTTTATATTATATTTTATATTTATTATATTTATATTTGGCTTCCATAACATTTTTTGTGAACTAAGTTTATGTTTGAAAATGAGCCATATCGGTCTACTCCTTCAGGTACCTCTCCAACGAAAGTTCAAAACTGTTCGATAAAATGATGCGCCCAATAACTCTCGAAGGCAGTAACTGAGTTGCTCCATACTTTGCACTCTTTGTGGTATGCGAAATTCAACATTTTTGTTTAAGTGCAGTTTAGGGTCTGTTACTTTGAAAATGTATACCAATGTTACTCTTTGTGTTCCTGTTTACAGTGATATTATGTTTCGGGCAAATCCACGCTTCCTGACTTAGTGGTATACGGTTTCATCATTTCATATATCATATGAAATCATACGGGGGCAGTTCGGAAACTTCTTAGCCTAGCACAAAAAGGGCGGTATAAACAGAAAAAACTTAAGTGCTTTGGAAACATCCATCTCTTGAACACATGTTAAATTTTGTTTCGATCTGGCAACACCTTCATATAGAAACAGGTGTTCAAAAAAGACGCATCCGCAATTTTTTTAAAATGGAAAAATTAGAAATGCGTGCTGTACTTAAATATTTACATAAAAAAGGTTTATCGGGACAAGAAATTCATAATGATATGGCGAATGTGTTAGGTGAAAGTGCTCCTTCATATGCAGCAGTAAAAAGATGAACCACGTAGTGGACGTCCAAAAACAGCAACAACAACAGAAATTGTAGCCAAAGTGCATGATATGGTATTAAATGATCGACGAATAAAAGTGCGTGAAAATGCTAATATCATGGGCATCTCAAATGATCGAGTCCATTTAATTTTGCATGAAGAACTACAGATGAAAAAGCTTTCTGCAAGATGGGTGCCGCATTTGTTAACAGTCGATCAAGCTTGTTTGGATCGTTTTAAGCGAAATAAAATGAATTTTAAGCGTCGTTTCATAACTGTTGATGAGACGTGGATCCACCACTATACTCCAGAGACAAAAGAACAATCCAAACAATGGACTGAAGCTGGAGGAAGTGCCCCAAAGAAGGCAAAAACAATTCAATCGGCTGGTAAGGTTATGTGAACGGTTTTTTGGGACTTCAAAGGTATTTTATTGATTGACTATCTGCAAAAGGGTAAAACAATAAATTCAGAGTACTATTGCAACCTTTTGGATCAATTAAATGTACAAATTCGAGAAAAACGTCCTGCCTTACAACACAAAAAAATAATTTTTCATCAAGTCAACGCACCAGCGCACAAGAGTGTTTTAACAATGGCTAAAATCAACGAATTAAAGTACGAGTTGCTTGACCACCCACCTTATTCTCCTGATTTAGCTCCCAGTGAATTTTACTTGTTCCCAAATCAAAAAAAAAAAAAAATCCTTGCTGGCAAGCGTTTTACCTCAAATGAAAATGCAATTACAGTTGTAAATCACTATTTTGAAGACCTTGAGGAAAACTATTTTAATCAAGGGATAGAATTGCTAGAAAAGCGTTGGACTAAGTGTATTGAAGTTTAAGGAGATTATATTGAAAAATAAAAATATTTTTGAAAAACTACCTATCTCTTACATTGATGGGCTAAGAAGTTTCCGAACAGCCCTCGTATCTGAGTGATATTGGCCGAAATTCGCTGTAAACACAAATTGACTAATGTCATATTTATTTGATAAACCGCATAGCAAGCTCCTTAATCATTTGAAGAGGACAGTCATATTAGGGGGTTAAATTATATTTTCCATCATCGCAATTAAATATTCATATTGGGCCAAAATTACATTTTTAACTTTTAAATCCTGAAACGACTCTAAGAAGAAATCGAAAAGTGTCACATGCATAACTAAAGTACTTCCGAGGTTCTCACTGGCACAACAAGTGACCATAAATTTTCAATTGAACACAATCGTTCCTATTGTCGCAGCGCTCATACTGCCTGTCCGTTCGATTGTCGAGTGTTTGAACCTTTTTGTTTTTTTAGTTTGATTATTCTTAGCTTTAACATTCAATACCTTCATCCGCCTTGAACAGTGAAAACCCAAAGAGAATGAGATAGTCCAGTTTTGCTTTTCATTTTCTCCCATTCATTGAAAGTGTGAATAAGGTGACACACACATGACACAGTTGTGGTGTAATGTGTAGAAAAAAATATTTAACGTAGATTGCTTGTCAATGCCAGCAATATTGCTTATGTCAGATCAAAAGCTGGGTTTCACAGTCGTATTTGTAGCAAGAGTTTTATTCTTCTTATAGATATTTGAATATTAAATTTTGGTGGCGCGTTAGTTCATGTTATAAGAAAAATTTCTTAATTTGAATTAATTCTTCACCCTGACAGACGATAGTTTTTATGAAACAGCAGTTTGCTTGTAACCACCAGGGTAGTTGCTAAAGTTTTACAAAAGTTCGCCAAAATATGGGAAAAAATAGACCAAAATTCATAAAATGCGCAAAAGAAGATTAGCGGATATGCTATTTGTTTTGCTTTTTTATACCCTGGATGGTAGGAGGAAAAGTCAAAATTGTTTACGATACCATTTGAAAAAAAATAATTTTTTTGAGATACATGAAAGATTTTTGGTACACGGGTTGAAAAAAAAATCCCGGTCTCAAATCTGTTCGAAATACTAATCCTATAACAAGTAAAAAAGTATCAGTCGGCTTTGCCGACAGAAATATGAGGAAAATGTCTAAAATTGTTTTTCCATTTCCAAAAAAAAATGTTGATACATCAAAGATTTTTGGTACATATATTAAAAAATATGGCCATTCCAAATCTGTTTTCGTTAACAACATTGATCGTTTTGCGCAAAGGATATGACCGTTTTAATTATGATAATTAGACAAAATTCTAAAAAAATCGTGGTTCAATATAGTAAGATGTGATATCATATTATCGTTAATTGAATTCGTACCCTTTCGAAATTTAGTCGCAATGGATTCGCGTACAATCAAATTTGTTAAATAATTTCACGTACATATTTTTGAAATAATAGCGCTTATACTTACAAAAAATATATAAACAAATTGTAACAGCATTCAGACATTGTGAGGAATAAAATGAAACCTAAGTCGCGCAGGTTGGACCTATAGTATTCATGTTATTTGCAACAATACTCAGAAAATATGAAAAACAAAAACAAAAAAATAAAATAAAAATCATATTATTCGAGTATTATTATACCCTACACCACTATGTGGAAAGGGTATAAGTTTGTTTTGGTAAAAATTCATGTAACACCGCGAAATATTCGTCGGAGACCCCCAATGTGGTATACCAAAATTCATATCTCGACGAGATAAAGCAATTTTGAGATGAGTGTCCGTCCGTCCCATCGTCCGTCCGTCTGTCCATTATAATATGTAACCAAACTCCAGGCCGCAATTATGGACCGACCGTCACGAAATTTTGCATGGAGGTCGGATTCAGACCAGAATAGACACCTATTGTTCTTGGCGATGATCGTGAAATTTTTAGCGGGTGAAATGGACCAAAAACAAAATTTTTAACCGATTTTGTAGCTGCTCTGTAGGTCGCACTAATAGCTAAATAAGGTTAGAGTATATGACAAAGAAGAAGGTTGTGCTTTGAGATGGTGATCAAATAATATTTAGAGGGTTAAATGAACCACAACATTTGTGAGAAAGTTGTGAAAAATTTTAATATATTGCTTATATCTTTATTCCTGGAAGAGACATTCCGGGCAAGTAAGCTATACTTGGAAGAGGAACGGCTGACCTTTCTATTGATGCCAATTGTGTTAGTGTACTTGATAAGATTGCAGAGTTACAACCTAATATACCCAGTTGTATGTTTGTATTGTAATCATAATTATAGCTCAATAATCACGAAATTTTGCACGAGGTAAAAGCTTAGGTAGAAGAAGATGCCTACAATTTTGGATGATGATCTGATATTATTTAGCGGGTGAAATGGACCATTACTTTTGTATAAAAAATAAAAAAACATTTTTGGTCTATATATTATTTCCTGGAGGGCATATACCGGCAAAGTAGCCTACATATGGAAAAAGATCTACTGACTTTTTCTCCTGATACAAATTGCAATAACGTGTCTGCTAGACAACAGGCCTACTGCCTAATATATAATGGGTTTTGTGTAGAGAACCACAGTTCCCATTCCCAGTTTTTGCATTATTGCAAATTGTATGGTGCCCTAGCGTTTTAATTGTCCAATTGGATTTTTATACATACATTGCAGCATGGTTCACTTTGCCAACTTTTTTCAAAACGATTCCCCAGCCATGCAACATCAAATTTTCAACTGTGGCAAAATACTTTTCAGTAATGTTGGCGATATTTTCTGAGTATTTCAGCCCTGAAAAACGTCTCTACAAGTGGTGTCTTAGGACACGCCATTCGGACTCGGAGGAAGGCTGTGAGTCCCATATAGTTGAGCGAATATGAATCGGGGTACACTCACTCATTGAAGAGAAGAAGTGTGATACGCTGCTAGTATCCACAAAGTTTTTTCTTACAATAAGTTTACTGTTCCAAAAATTTTGCTTGTGGAAAGCTTATTCCCAGGGGTAGTGGTGCAGGGTATCACATGGTCGGCCCCTCCGGGAATAAAACCTCCATAACTTTTGAGCGCAGTATCCAATTTTGTGAACGCGAACAGATTTAAAACCATATTTTTTTCGAAACTCATGTACCAAAATGGAGGACGTGCTCGCCAAACTATTTTTTATTTTTTTCAATGGAATTGTAAAGGAAATTTGAAATTTACCATATACACTTTGATACGGCCAAAAACGTGCCTCATCAAAATAACGTATTTATACTCTTAGAATGTTTGGACGAAATTCGTTTCAGACAATTTGGAGTCGATTGAGCCATGTCCTTTCGTCTGTCTGTCTGGCTCGTGCGCACGATTACTCTCGAACGGATCAACCGATCCGAACCAAATTTTGAGTATTGTAATATTTTGTCCAAACATAGTTTCAGTTGAGCCATATCGGTCCACTCCTTTGGGTACCTCCCCCAAAAAGGAATAAAAAATTTGTCTATAAAATGGTGTTAACGATAACTCTCAATGGGAGCAATCGATTTGGTCGAAACTTGGTACATCGTATTTTTATTTCCAGATATAGATCGGCTTCGAATATGGACTATGCCGGTTTCGTTGTTGTTTTTTTTTTTTCAGCGGCTGAGGGTATATCTCTGTCAGCAAACCTGACTGCTACTTTCTTACTTGTTTTCTGGCACAACGACCGACCTTCGTTTCTTGGCGGGTGTCGGCCATGATTGAATTCATTAAACTTGTTTTTTGTAGTGCTATAGCATACAAAAATTTAATTTGATCGATGCACTCTTGCTGTAGTTATTCACATCAAAAATTGTGAAAAATGATAGGACGAAAATGGTCCCAAGTAAATGCCATTTTTTGCAAAGTCTTTTTTTCAAGTCACTGTGAACAACACAACACAAGGTCGTATGACAAACTTTCCTGAGAACGTATGCTCTAAAAACTGTCAAACTATCCAAAAATAATTTCAAATGGCGCCTGGCAACACGCGGTGTTGCCTAGGCCAGATAATTTTCGCGCACCCCTAGTATTCTTGATCAGCATAAAATTCTAAGTCGATAAAGCCAGGCCCGTCTGTCCGTACGTCTGTTAAAATCAAGATACAGCTCGCAATTTGTAAGATAGAGCTTTATTATTTGGTATAGAAAATAAGTTATATATATATATATATATATATATATATATATATATATATATATATATATATATATATATATATAGGTCCACGTTTTGATATAGCCCCCATTGAACGCTACTTCCCGATTTTCGGTATTTTGAAGGCTTTAACCTCATATCACACCGAACTGACTGCAATTTGGTAATAAGTCTTCGTTAGGGGCATACAAATGTACACCTGAAAATTGACGGTATAAGTCCACGTTTTCATGTGGCTCCCATAGAACGATACTTCTCGATTTTCGGTATACTGCAGTTGTGGCAATATCCCACCGAAACGGCTAAAATTTTGTACTTAGCCTTCGTTCGGGGTATAAAACTATCCACTTGAAATTTGTCCCCCGTCTTCATATGGGCCCCATAGAACAGTACCTTCTGATTTTCGTTATTTTGAAAGTTGTGAACTTAATTTCCCACTGAAATCGCTGAAATTTGGCATTTAGTCTTTTTCATTTAGTATAAAACTTTCCACTTGAAATTTGTCGATATAGGTCCACGTTTTCATATAGTCCCCATAGAACTGTACCTTCCGACTTTCGGAATTTTGTAGGTTGTGGCCTCAATATCCCCCCGAAATTGCTGAAATTCGGTATTTAGTCTTCGTTGGGGGTATACAACTTTCCACTAGAAATTTTTCGGTATAGGTCTTTTTAAAGCCCTCATAGAACGGCACTCACAGATTTTCGATATGTTGAAAGTTTTAGCCAGGGTTACAAAACGTTATTAGACAGCATATGTCTACGTCAAAAGCCCCATGTGGGGGTACCAACCAATTTAAGATTTTTTTTTTTAATATTTTATTTACATTTTCCTAACGAATTGGTTGTGTTACCAGAAGATAGAAAACTTATTCGCAGAAAACTATCCATATACATACATACATGTAAATTTTAGCCTAACCCCCATGGACCGGTCCAATTTATGTATATCGGGGTTTTTTTGTACAATTTTCGAACCGAAGTTTTTATAATTTGGTATTGGATTTAGTCAGAGCATAGAAAGAACAACGATGAACTCTTTTAAACAGCATTGCTGCATTTTCCTTCTGAAGTGGATATAACTTGATATTTTGGAGTCTCAATGGTTAGAAAACTTCTATACAGAAAATTATCAGTATAATCAGGGAACTATACATAGCATAAAGAAAGTGCTTAGTAGTTACTAATTGTTCATATTTACTTCAATCCAGTGGTGGTGGAGGGTAGAGATGGTATTTACCGGGTATTTACCCGGCTCAAAACATTCTTATATCATTAGTATTAAAGGTATTGGAAATGGAGTCCCTGGGTTCATGTTTTGGTATAGCCCCCGATTTAAGGTATTTTTCATCTATTAGCCACATTTTACAACCAAATTGTTTGTAATTTGGCACAGTGAGTCCTCAAGGAGTATAATATATACTTGCACAAATTTGTCAACGTAGGTCCACGCTTCCTTATAGCCCCCATACGAGTATAAGGGTACCCCGATATCGAGTATTTACCCAAATATAGGGTAAAAACTCTATATCTGCCGAACCACTTGACGTAGGCTAACAAAATTTGGCTCTTAACTTTCTTATATCAATAGTATTAAAGTTATTGAAAATGGAGTCCCTGGGTCCACGCTTTCTTATAGCCCCCATATAAGGGTACCCCGATTTCGAGAATTTATCCAAATATTGGGTAAAAACTTTTTAACTGCCGAACCATTTGACGTATGCTGACGAAATTTTACTGAAATTGTACTTATATCAAGAGAACATCTGGTATTGGAAATGGGGTCTGTGGGTCCATGTTTTGATATAGCCCCCATATTTAAGGTATTTTTTACCTATTAGCCACATTTTACAATCATATTGGCTGAAATTTGGCACAGTGAGTTCTCAATATGTAGAAAATATCCTTGCAGAAATTTGTCAACATATGTATACGTTTTCTAAAAGTCCCCGTGTAAGGGTGCCCTGATTTCGACTATTTACCCAAAAGTTGGGTAAAAACTATTTATCTTCGGAATCAATTGACGTAGGTTGCAAAAATTGGACTGAAATCTTTGTTTTATCAAATAACTTCTGGTACTAAAAATGGGATCCATGGGTCCACGTTTTGATATAACCCCCATATAACCGTACCTCCCGATTTCAGAAACCCATATTGGGGCTACAAGAAAACGTGGACCTACGTCGACAATTTTTGCAAGGATATTTTATACATATTGGGAACTCACTGTACCAAATTACAGTCAGTATGATTGTAAAATGTGGCTAATAGGTAAAAAATACCTTAAATCGGGAGGTACGGCTATGTGGGGGATATAACAAAACATGGACCAGGGACTCAATTTTCAATATCTTTAATACTACTGATATAAGAAAGATTTGAGCCAAATTTTGTTAGCCTACGTCAAGTGGTTCGACAGTTTAAGAGTTTTAACCCACTTTTGGGTAAATACTCGAAATCGGGGTACCCTTATATGGGGGCTATAAGAAAACATGGACCTACGTTGACAAATTTTTGTAATAATATATTATACTCATTGAGGACTCACTGCGCCAAATTACAGCCAATTTGGTGGCTAATAGGTAAAAATACCTTAAATCGGGAGGTACGGTTATATGGGGGCTATATGAAAACATTTACCCAAGTATTTACCCACTCGTTTAAAGTATTATAAAACTTTTCATTTTGAAACGATTTCACAACCTAAATCCAGAAATAGGGTGTAACATGTTGTATTGTCGATTCAATATAGTAAATACCCAAATAAGTACCCACAAAAGGGTATTTACCCGGTATTTACCCAATTTACCAGGTATTTACCCATTGGGTATTTACCCACTGTCCATTTCTAGTGGAGGGTACAAACATTTCGGCCCAGCCGAACTTAACGCTTTTCTTACTTGTTTATTTAAATAAACATGAACATTTGAAAACAGACTATTGGTTTTTTTAACAGCATTGCCATACAGCAACTACTAAATTCAGTTTGATTTTGCGCATTAAGAATGTTGATAATGCACGAATTTATTTGAATTAAGGCAGTTAATGAAAATTAACACTGCACAGTGGTTCCGCCCGTGGACAAAAATCGAAAAATTGATGGCGACAAATCTGATTGCGATTGAAATAAATATTCTCTAAACATATCAGATGTTTAACATCCAGCATTATTTAGTAAATTTACATCGGTTGTACGCCAAGTTAAGTCGAAGAAACTGTGATTTGTATGTGAGGCCTTAAAATCGAAAAATACATCCGCAAAGCATTCGTAGGTTAGGAGTAAGATTATTACAAATTGGAGAGGTAAATGTGTAATTTTCAAAATGAAACATATAGGTGATGTCATTGGCAATGTTTTTCACTAAAAATAAATTCTTTATAAATGACTTTTTCTGCTATTTTTAATATAATTACTGTTAATTTGTGTTGAGTTTAACTAATGTTGTGAGCATTTGTGAGTCTCGAAATTTTTTTTAAAATGCAGGGGAAAGTCTCTAGTTTACGATTAAAGAAAGTCCAGCTGCCCCCATCTGCCACCCGCTAAGTTATTCCTCTTATACCTCCCCTGTAAACTCGTCAAAATTCCGAAAATCGGGAGGTACGTTTATATGGGAGCTATACCTAAACTTGGACCTATTCTGAACATTTTTTGCAAGGAGGTATGTTGCTCACTCAGAACTCAAAATGCAAAATAACAGCCAAATCGGTTGGAAAATGTGGGTAAAATCGTCAAAATTTCGAAAATCGGGAGGTACGTTTATATGGGGGCTATACCTAAACGTAGACCGATATTGACCTTTTTTGCACGGAGGTATTTGGTACACTCAGAACTCAAAATGCCAAATTACAGCCAAATCAGTTGGAAAATTTCGCTAAAATTTTCAAAATACCGAAAATCTGAGGGTACATTTATATGGGGGCTATACCTAAACGTGGACCAAGGAGGTAGTTTATTTACTCAGAACTCAAAATGCAAAATAATATCCAAATCGGTTGGTAAATTTGGCCAAAATCTTCAAAATACCAAAAATGGGGCGGTACCATTCTATGGGAGCTATACCCAAATATGGACCTACATCCACTAAAAATGGTTTTCTATCTTTTTGGCTTGTTCTAAACCTACGTTTAAAATTTGGAGGCGTTAGCTCGACTAGAACTATTTTTGGCACTTTTTCCATACAAGTGGGACCACTGTGCACTGTCGTCTTTTTAGGCTATAAGAGGACTCTCATTGAAAAAATACTTTTTTAATCTCTATTTTGATTACAAAATGGATATTGGAAACAGTGTTGTCCAATTGATTGTTTAGAATACACTATACAATAATGATGTCAGGTCCGCTTATTGTTGGCTAATATCTGCCAGAAGAAATACTTGTAATCTCAACATGTCTTCTACAATAAGTCATTCTAGTCTTCTACTACAAGACCTATTGAACATTGTATTTGTGAGAGAAATCTAACTGACATTTAATACGCAGACCAATTAGTCTTTTTAGAAAGGATGCTTTTTAGAAAGGATGCTGATTAAACCCTACTGGACTTCGTGCTCTATTTCTACGAGATAAACTGGCGTATTCTGTAAGATGATTTACCCGTCATTTTTAATAGAACCTTATTAGTATGACATTACGAAATGTATTGGTCTCCTAATAGAAGACCTTCAGGAGGACGTTAGGGAAACAATGAGTATTTTATGAGGGAGTCTAGTGTTTCTATAAAACAGTCCAAGTAAACCGGGACCGGGACACCATCGAATCTTTTTTTGAGTCGATATATGCATATCCGTCCGTCTGTCAATATATTTTTGTAAAAAGGGCAGTAACCTTTATTATCATATTCGAGTGAAATTTATTAAATTTAAAATTTATTGTCCAAAGGATATAGCTTTTGGTTAAAATCAGTCCAGTTTTGGATATAGTTCCCATACATATCTTCGGCCGATTTCATGCAGTCCTAAAAAGTTATATCAAACACAATTTTGAGGAAATTTGAAATGTTTGACGGAATTTGGTATATAAATAAATTTTCCGAATTACATTGTAATCGGTTCAGATATGTCTGTCCATGTTCTATTCCTCCTATTTTAGCTGTTGAATGTATCACTGATGATGTTGTTTGTTGTGTTTATGGCATTCACGACGTAACGAAGTCTTTAATTATCTTAAAATTATAGGAGCCAACTTTCGCAGTTTGCCCGAGTTCCATGGACACATTGCGAGTTGATTCCACCAACTTTGTCTTTTCGCCCTTTACTAGTAGACCCACATTAACGGAGTCGACTTTCTTAAAGGGATCAGTTACTTCCTTTACCGATCGACCCATGATGTCAATATCGTCAGTGTAAGCAATAACATGTGGTTATTGGTGTAAATTGAGCTATTTCTTTTATCATCTGTATCTCGTATAACTTTTTCCAGTAGAATGTTAAATAGGTCAAACGAAATGCTGTGTCCTTGTCTGAGACAAAGGGGTTCTTTCCTATTTCAGCTGATACCAATTTCAGACATGGCTTGGAATACCTTTGAAGGTAGGAGGCCGCCGAAAGCTGTTTTGTAATCGACAAAAATAGGGGAGGTGTCGATCTGTTGGATCTTCTCCAGTATTTGTCGCAGTGTAAATATCTGGTCAATGATGGGTTTGACAGGTCTAAAGCCGCATTGGTATTACCAAATTATTTCGTTGGCTTTAGTCGTTCGCAGAATATCCCTGAAAATATCTTATAAGTTGACAACGGAATCCTACGCAAATGCATACATGGTTAGGATGGTCGTAGAGAAAATCTGATTAGACAAAAACTAGTTTTATCACAAAATAAAACGAACTAGGCCCAGAAATGTTTGCATATTTTTCATATCGTGCATATTTTGACATATTTGCATAAAACTAGCATATGCAAAACCATATTCAAGGATATGTG
Organism: Musca autumnalis; assembly: GCF_047663935.1. Lineage (NCBI taxonomy): Eukaryota > Metazoa > Arthropoda > Insecta > Diptera > Muscidae > Musca > Musca autumnalis. The sequence continues at coordinate 123,477,489 of NW_027411977.1, forward strand.
GCCTAAATATCCCACCGAAATGTCTGAAATTTGGTATTAAGTCTTCGTTGGCGGTATAAAACTTTCCACCTGAAATTTGTGGATGCAGGTCCACGTCTTCATATAACCCACATAGTACTGTACTTCCCGATTTTCGGTATTTTGAAGGCTGTGGGCTTAATATCCAACAGAAATGAACGAAATTTGGTATTTATTCTTCCTTCATCTTCGTCTTCATATAGCTCCCCAGCAAAATGTTCGATGCCAAAGATGTCATTCAATCATGGGTGAAAGTGATCTGGCATGTCATCTTTTTAGCATCTTCATCGATGAATTTTATATGACCCCAAAAGATGCTATTCATTTTTGGATCCAAAGCATGTCATTTACACCAATGCTTTGACATGTCATTTTAACCAATACTTTGGCATGACATTTTCACCAATACTTTGGCATGTCATTTTCGCCAATCCTTTGCAATGGCATTATGATTACGACGAGAGTTTTCACAACGTTGGCTGTGATTTCGAGTATCCTACAACATCAAGCCTATTGTAAATAATAATCTTATATATTTAGAAAATGTGTAAAAATAAAAACACAAAATTTATCTCTATTGGATCGATGGAATGGGTTCAAATGCAGATGAAAAGATCCGATCTTTCACAGCTTCCTTAGCATGGGTTCAAATTCTAATGAAAAGTTCGGATCTTTCACGACTTCCTTTGAACCAATACAAAAGATGCCATGAAATCACGTCATCGCAAAGAACCACTTCCTTCAAATTTTGCTGGGTCCCAAAGAACAGTACCTCCCGATTTCCGGTACTTTGAAGATTGTGCACCCAGTATCCCACCGATGTGTCTGAAACTTGGTATTAAGTCTTCCATGAGGGTATAAAACAATCCATCTAAAATTTTTCGGTATAGGTCCACGTCTTCATATAGTCCCCATACAACGTCTTCATATAGTCCCCATACAACGGTATCTCCCGATTTCCGGTATTTTGATGGTTGTGGCCTCAATATCCCTCCAAAATTGATGAAATTTAGTATTAAGTCTGTACGGTATTTTTAAGGTTGTGGCTGTGGTTATATATTTCTCAATTTTATTGACTTGTCTGAAGAGAATTTTAAACAGAAAACAATTGTTGCATAAGAAAATATGTATAATGCATAAATTTTGCATATACAAATATTATTTTTTGCATATGCAAAATTTGTGCATTTTGCATATGTCATATGTTTCGATTGCAATTTAATCAGAAGCCAAAAATATGCCCAGTCCCAAAATTTGACATAAGTCGGACCAAAAATAGGGGTTGTATAAAATTCTGGTGTCTACTTATAAGTAATAGGGTTCAGACTTATGCTCCTGAAGTATGTAGTCCATACAACCCTATCCCCTTTTTTGTGGACAGTACACAACATGCTCAGGTTCCAATAGCCGTTACTCGTTCTTCCTGCCATATCAGTTACAAAATTAACTTGCTGGTTTCTAGAAGAGGATGTACTTGTTCCGAAGCCATCTGTTTGATGTTTCACTCTTTGGTAGAATTTTCGGACTTCATTCTGGCTCCTGTATATCTCAACTTTTTCGCAATCCGCTTTTCCATTTCTATATTTTGCCTGCGGAAAGACGTTTCTCCTCTCTCTCCTTTTCTAACGATACCTCTCAGCTGCACGACGCGTAGCTACTAATTATCCAACACGCTCTATCATTATCTTATAACACCTGATCAGTTCGATTTTTATACCCTCCACCATAGGATGAGGGTATATTAAGTTTGTCACTACGTTTGTAACTACTCGAAATAATCATTGCAGACCCCACAAAGTATATATATTCTTGATCAGCGTGCAATTCTACATCGATATAGCCATGTCCGTCCGTCTGTCCGTCTGTCTGTCTGTCCGTCTGTGGAAATCACTCTAGCTTCCGAACGGATTGACGTAGGTTGATCAAATTTTGGGAAAATATGTTATATTTACGTAGGACTTTTGGTATTGAAAGCGGGCTATGTAGGTCCACGCTTTCGTATAGCCCCCATACAAAATGACGCATGACGCGTCGTCGTTTTTAAGAATTTTTAAGATATTTGGCCCATTTTACTACCGAATTGGTTGTAATTTGGTATTTTGTGTCTTCAGAGGCCAGAAAACATTCCTACCAAAGTTGGGTTATATAGGTCCACGTTTTGGAATAGTCCCCACATAAGACCCCTTATAAAGTACGCGTCATTTTAATATATTTTGAATGTATTAGACCCATTTGACCAAAGAATCGGTTGTAACTTTGTATTTTGTGTTTCCAGAGGCTAAGAAACATTTCTACCATAAAATGTTTATATAGGTCCACGTGTTGATATAGCCCCCATAATACAATATCTCCCGATTTTCGATATTTTGAACGTTTTAGCCTCATTATCACACCGATATGGCTGAAATTTGGTATTTAGTCTTCTTTAGGCGTATAAAACTTTTCCCCAGAAATTTGTAGGTATAGGTCCACTCCATCATAGAACTGAAATTTGTGGTGGAGGGTATAAAAAGTTCGGCCCGACCGAACTTAACGCTTTTCTTACTTGTTTGTTTTTTGTTTTGTCTGGAGACAGCCAGGTGCCTTTATGAATATCGAAATGCTTTAATCTGGTACTGCAGACTACCCTGTTTTTCGCTGCTGAAAAGCATATCAGCCTCTTTACATAATGCTGTTTACCACCTATAAATATACGGGAAATGAGTCAAGACTTTTCACTAATATTTATTTTCATCATTATTGGCGGCCGCTCGTAATTATTCGACATCTGTCTCTCACCGCCGGAACCCTTCTGAGGTAAATATCTGTTGCTTTGAGCAGGAGGGAGTCCCTATGGTGCGGACTAAACTGTTACGACTTTAAACATTAATGTCCTTCTCTTTAACCGGGATTTATATTATTTGGAATTCATGACTTGGAATGAAATTGCCCATTAATTTTCTATACAAAATATTGTCATTTAAATTCTTGCAACGCAAGTCGGAAGTTAACAATTTTATTTCTAACAATAGCTTAATAATCTTGTATAACAATAACAAATACCACATTACAAATACTTGTTGTAATTTTTCCAAAGGAATTTTAATAAATCCATCTATTGTTGATCGCATTTTTGTTGTTGTTGTGCACTGAACACAACAATGTTTGAGAAATTACTAACAATTTAGTTTAACTATGCGGTACATTACACGAACATTGATTGTTGCTTCCCAACTACCAACCGACATACAAACAAATATGTTGTCCACCCCTCTACCTCCTCTTGGACCATAAACAACTCTAATTTAAGCAAAATGTGAACTCCTTTGTCGCTAAGCAATTTTAACTTTTAAGCCGCCCCATAATGCCATAATGATTGTAGGTAGAAAGCAATCAATTGCAACAACAACACCAGTAGTAAGTAGCTGTAACCGCCCCATAGAGCAGCAACATTGCAACCGTCCGTATACACAATATCGCATGTGTGCGTATGTTTCGAAGAGCAACATTAGTTTAACACAAATCTTAGCGCACTGCACTTAATAAGAATAATCATGGTAATAATCATTATTGGCCAATAATCGATAAATGTAGATTCATAGATACCCACAGTATCTGGTATGGCTGTGCTCTAGTCAATCTGTTTGCCTACTACAAACCACATCACCACATCCTTGGTCAGTTAGTTAGCCAACCAAACTTATGTGCGTATGAATGAGAATGTCACATTGCCTCGTCGTTGCTCAATAATGGCAAATGTTCAAATAAAACATCATCTATTGTCCAGCCAAAAAGGCCAAACTGAAACTATTACAAAACGCTAACATACGACAGGCACCACATACGAACGAACGCACATTGATTGAATTGGGTTTTCGCATTGGTCCTCCCTCCTCTTGTCCATAAGCTATGGTCGGTCTTTTATTCATTCAGATGAGTATTCAGGTGAAGTTCAACCGTTGTGAGAGCTGTCGTGGCATAAACAAAATTAAGTGACCATTAAAATGCCATAAACTCAGTTATGTCGCATACGATGCTATTACCAAACTCTTTACATTTAGTTCGAGATAACCCAGCAGACATTGAGTGCGTACTTTTGCATTGCAGGTATTCTATAATATTACAGAAGGAAGGAATATATCCAAAGAACACAAACAAATTGGGAGCTGTCATTTGTAGTAGGGGAAAAAATTACCGAGGCAAATAGCCAGCTTATCCGACTAATAAACATAGAGTTGTGAGTTCAACCATAACCGTCGGCAAACGAAAATTAGTTGATGTACATTAGAGTGACCCAAATTTTTATATATTTACTTTTGTTTTATAATTACTACCACTAAAAATTTCTTCCATTTGATCCAAAAATCGTATATACATACATATGCAATTGTATGGTGATCGGCTAACGTTAACCCGTGTCAACCAAACGCAAGGCATTTTCACGAAAATTTTCTAAAGGCTACAGTTATGGTCCAACCGATGAAAAAACTTTAGCAGTTCATTGTTGTGGCTAAAAATCATCATACAATCATACAAAAATTTGTGAAAATCGGATCGGATTTTGATATAGCTATATAGCCCTAAAATACCAAACAATCAGCCAAATATGCATATTGGAGCTATTTGGCCTTAACATAAGAAAACACTTGTATCAATCAAGCTTCTTGTGTTTGCGGGCTGAACCACGGACAACTGGGAGCTATAACAATACAGCTCCCATTTGAGGGCAATTCCTGACTTTTAGCACTCTTCGGGTTTAATGTTTTGTCATTAAATGTTCTTAGTGGTAAAAATACTTCCCTATAAAAAATTGGCCAAAGGAGAAGGGATCTTGTTACTAGCCTTGGGACATTTGACATATACATGTATCAGGTAGTGATCTCTTACCTTAAAAGAAATCCCCTAACACAGGGGTTTAAAGCGATCACGTGCCTATCTGTGTTCTTCATGGTTTTTAGTATGGTACCATATGTTGCTACAACGAGTATTAATCAAGTCCTTGATGTAGTAATGAGGCTATGTTGCGGTCGACCTCAGTCCACCTTTTAACCAATATCTCATTAATATACGAACTTTTATTGAATGAGGGAAGTTTCAAGGGAGAATCACCTATCAATAAGTCGGATGATTCACTGGACAAGAAAGTGTACCTAAATGCAATCGATCCGCAAATAAAGATGCAAATGCTATTATCTAAAAAGAACTTCAGCTGATAAGATCGAACCTTAAGTTTGCGAGGAAGTTCGAGAGAAACCCTCGTCACAGAGCTAAGAGGCAACTTCTTAGCAACGAAATTCCTACTTCAAGAACAGTAGAAACCCCTACTCGTGTAACTCTTCAACTCGCAAAGGTGAGTGCGATGAGATAGTTGATGATAAGAGGAGAACTTCTTGGCTAAGGAGCAATGATAAGTCAACTATGTACTTAAAAGTCGCTAGTATTCTGTCGACCAATACAAAACTACAACCAGTGGGAAATATCCTGCCCCGATAAATCAATGCATCTTCGTAGAATAGAGATGCACAAAACAGTACTCTAGCGTAAATTTCATTTCGTTTCATATATTGTCACATATATTGTTTTGTGCATCCCTATCGTAGAAACCTAGTACGTCTGCGAAGACAAGCAAGCATAGCGGGACGCTCGGCTTTTCAACGAAACCATGCTCGTCTAACCCAAAGCATACTTACAATGCTGCGCGACGAAGTGTTCCAAACTATATCCGGCTAGCGATAAATTACAAGGCTGACTGAAATGGTTAATGGTTGAAGGTCATCTCAAGTGCTTCTCATCTCAGACGTTGTGGACCAGACAAACGTACGGGTCGGGAAGACCCTTTACAATGGGGTCAAGATCATTAACTGGGGGAGTAAGGAGTCTATATATTTTCTTATTCAGAAATTTAATAGCATGGGCACACGTTGGGAAGGCAGTAACTTGGCGGCTGTATGTGAGAAGGGTTCCTTCTCGGATCACAAGATGATACTCTTCAAGTTCTCTATACTTCGAGTTAAGGAGAGCCAGATATTTTTCACACATAGCAGGAAGTTGAAGAAGCTGTGGTTTTCCTAAGGAATACTCTCCAGACTTTCCATGCGGACTCCGGGAAAGAAATCTCAACCAGTTTGGTAGAATAAACAGCTAGCTAATCTTCGCAAATCAGTTTGGAGACCTCAGGAAAGCTAAGATGTCTAGTGTCAGTTTTAGTGAGTCTATGGAGAGAGTTAATGAGGTAGCCAGGAATCGCAAGATACTACATAAAGGTCCCTAATCGTTGACTAACTCCGTTCTAGAGACTCTCAATCTGCTATCAGGGGTTCAATTCCCCGGTGGTGCGGTGGCCTGTCTACAGCAAGCCATAATCAAACCAGAACTGTAGAGGATGAATAGCTAATATTCCGATTAACTAGTCTCCCAATACTTCAATGAACGATAAACAGCATGCACTCTTACAAATTACCGGGACCGGAGTGGGTACTAACAAGAAGATTATTAAGGCCTGTCTAGGTTTCTCCGGTCTATAGAAAGAGGAAAAGATCAACTATATCCCCAAAGTAGGGAAGCCGAGTCACATGCTACCCAAAGACTTCCTTTGCATTAAAGCCTATGGAAATGTTACTGGATGTGGAAATTAGAGCACAATTTGATTTCGGAAAGATCGGCAGATCTCAATATGCTTACATCAGGGTAAATCAATAGAGACCGCCTTATATAAAGTGTTTTGACACGTTGAGAAGGATATGGAAAACTCCACCTTGGCGGCTTTTCTCGATATAGAGGGGACCTTAAATAATGTAAAGGATTAAATCATCCACAACGCCGTCAGCAACATAGGATCGAATGGATCGATGTGGTGCTGAAAAGCTAGATTATCAATTCGCGCTGAGAAGAGTTCCGTGAGGAAAGGTGTAAACAGAGGCACAGCGTAGTAGGGGTCAAAGTAGAGATGACTGTTCGATCATGATGATGCCTCATGCGTCTTTCGGGCTGAAATTCTTGCATACAGTGGCTATATTTCTTGCACGATGTACGTGATATCGTTAAACGTTGGTGAGTTCCAGGTCATAGTAATATAATTGGAAACGAAACAGCAGATGATCTAGCTCGATGTAGCTCCAAGTCTACACCAAGTGTATTGCCGATGTAAAAGCTGAAATGTATTACATATATATCTTGGGAACGGATTGAACAGAAGCATTATTTGAATTAAGTTCTTTGCTGGGTTTCTGAAATAAACGCTCCTCTTTGCAAAAGTTTGCGTGTTTCAACTTTGGTGATTTTCCTGTTGTTGGTGGTGGTGACCAACTGGCTATAGAAGTGAATGAATGGCGGTATTTGTTGTAGTCTTAAAAAGCGGTGGCGGCATTATTCATAAGGATTATAGTCATTATTATATGGTGGTACTACAATTTCGTAGTTCTACCCACCATTCATGTGTGGTGGGTATGTGACCATAATTACGTACACTCACACACACACACGGTTAAACACTCCGAGGTACATGAATATATTTCAGATTATATTAGAGTAAAATGGTCCATATACTTTCTCATCAGATCACCATGATGACGTGGCTGCCGGTCATACCAATAATAATGATGATGATGAGGACGACGGCAACGGCGATGGAAGTCATGCAGCGTTTTCGAATGATTTCAAATGGTTATCAGAAACCGTGTTCTGTATTTATCCATTATGTTGAAGTTTTAATCGGTTCGGCGTTTATGCTCTTGTCGGTGGTTTCTTTTAACGTTTAGCTAATACACTTTTCATCATTTATATAAATATGTAGCGAACTGATATAGATTTCAGGCTGAAATTTTATTTTATTGGCACAGAAGATTATAGCTAAGTCGAACACAGTGCTAATAAACTAAAATTGTTTATAAGTCATAAATTAAGGAAGCATCTTAATGTTCGATTTTATTATCGTGGGAAGATTAAGAACTATTTGTGAATTTCATTATATAATAAAACAAATTGACTTTTAGTTTATTTCTAAAATGTTTAGTAACTTTCATTTAAAGTCTGCCAAACATGTAGTTAAAAGGATTGCGATCATTTATGGGAAATTGTAAAAACATCAGAGAAAATTTTACATAAATTATACAACTAATATTGGTAAGCACAAGCGTAACATGTATATTATCAACATTATATAACCATGTTCATTTTATCTATGATGTAATGTACACAACTGAAGAAACTGTTGTAAATACATTTTTTAATATTTTTCCAAGGCATCTTTGAACGTGTGTAAAGTTATTGTTGAAATTCGCAAATGTTGAGGTATTAAAAGACAGGCCAACGCTGACTTCTTATTCAATTGAGACTTTGGCTGTTTTGATCCGGGTAGGTGTGAGAATGTTGACTGTTCCATTTGTTTAAGAATACACCAAAACTCAAATGTGGAATCAAACACAAATGTGGAATTCTTGTCTAACCTGTGGGTAGACCACGATTATATTTGGCGTGTTGGCTTATTTCTTGATTAAGATGTTTAGAGATTTTTCCCGCAAAAAAAAATAGTTTTGTTGATGAATCAAGGTTAATTTCATATATGGACGCTTAACGACAGGTGACGCTATGCGAGAAGTGAAGTCCCTATAAAATAATTTCTATCAAAATTTGCACTTTTTCTACACCCTATTTAATTATCTTACCCTTTGTAAAAAATTGGATGGAATAAAAAAGGATAACTTAAATCACAGTGATGACTTTTAATTAATTTGGATTTTTAAAATATTTTTTGATGTTTCCTCCTTGTAGTTTTTGTAATTTGGCTGCGGAAGATTAGGCCTTTTGCTTGTCAATGTGAAGCATGGAAAAAACATGGAATGTAAAAAAGGCTATTGAGTTGCCAACATATCGGTTCCAACCGAGAATTATCAGGAAAGGAAAAAAAAACAAGTAAGAAAAGGCTATAGTCGGACGGGGCCGACTATCTGATACCCTACTCCACTACTTTTGCATGATATTTTGGCGGATAAGAATACATTTTTTAAACAAGGATACTTTTTTAAGAGACGTGAAATTATATTGGAAAGACAGTAGATCCTCATACAAGTTAAGATACAGGCAATATATAAATAAAGTATTTTAAATTTAATTTCAGATGGTATGTGATCAATATATTAATGGCAATTGGGATCAATATAGAAAAATATTGACTGTATACCTTATCGACCACATTATTGAAATCATTTGTATACAATACCGACCACATACTTTACGTTGAGGGGTCAAAATTTCCTCTTTCTTATAATTTAGTTTCACAGAACTACAACATTCAGTTTGAAATGTTTCACACAAGATGTATAGTCCTTTGGACTCACTAAAAGTAGAGTTCGTCTTTGCCATAAGGTCCCGAATTCCATGCGAAATTTTTTGACAATTGGTATATGATTGCGTTCTGAAGATTCATAACAATTTATAATGAACATACGGGTCCACAAACATATAAAGCCAGGTGGGACCAATATTTGCTATTGAATAAAACCAAAAGTAGCATAAAAACTTTAGGACGCTGTATATAAATGGAAATCTAGGTTTTTCTCGGTCACGATTCCCACAATTTCTTTAACATCATATAATGACAATTTGTCGGATGGAAGAAAAATATATTTCTGTAACTAGTAAGAAACGACTATAGAGGGACGGGACTGACCATGTGATACAGGGACGCACGCAGGAGGGGCCAGGGGCCCCCCCGAATTGGTTTGGTCGAACAAAATTTGTTAAAAATGTTTGTATGTTTGAAGATTTCAAATTAAAACTTATACTTTTCTTAAGTTTCTGAACAGAAAATGTTCATCATTAACAAGTTTTGTAAGAAAATATTTGAAAATTTTTTGTTTGTATGCTGTTTTTGAGAGAAACTTCCAATGAAATCTGAATTACATCTTCATGTCATATCATTCCACTATCAAATGCGAATTCCATAATGAATATACTCCAACTTTATGTTATATTCGAACTATATATAGCTCTCTAAGCTTAAAACTCATTCTGTAACAACAAAAATAACGAGTTGAGTATTGTGGGAATGGAAGTATATGAAAAAATGTCTATTGGATAAAATGTATGAAGAGTCGGTCCTTCGTGGACTACATCATGAAAGCCATTTAGAAAGTTGTTTTACTGGCATCGCCAAAATTTTGTTATCCTATTTTAGACAGATTAGCTGCTAAACAGTATGAGAAAATAATGAAGACAAATGAATTTTTGTGCGTCACTTTATTTTTTTCTTTATCATCACCGAGGTATAATTGAGGCGCTCAGCGCCAAAACGGCCTAACCCACATAGAGATGGTTTTGAGAAAAACGAAGTTCATTTATTAAAACAAAAGTTATGCAGATGAATAATAACAAGTAAAAAAGCATTAAGTTCGGCCGGGCCGAACTTTTCATACCCTCCACCATAAAATATTCATTCCTGTCCCCAACTTTAAGTGAGTACGTTAAAATGTCAGATAATGTACATAAAATGTTTCATTCGGGAGGCCCTTTTTTATGGTGCCTATATCTAACTGTTGACAATTTTTGGTGGGCTAGAAATTGGGAGGTACTGTTATATAGGGGTTATAATAAAACATGGGCCTATGTTGGCAGTCCACTAGTTATATAAGTTTATTGACATTTAAGAACCCTAAATGTCAATTGATAGCTAAATCGGTCTGAAAATGTAGATAAAAACGTCAAAATGTCGTAAATCGGGGGTGCCGTTATATGGGGGCTATACCAACACGTGGACCTAGGTCCACAACTTTTGTTATATAAATTTAGTTACACTTAAGAACCCTAAATGTCAAATTATAGCTATATCGGTCTGAAAATGTAGCTAAAAACGTCAAAATACCGTAAATCGGGGGGTACCGTTATATGGGGGCTATACCAAAACGTGGACCTATGTCCACAAGTTTTGTCACATAAGTTTATTGACACTTAAGAACAATAAATGTCAAATTATAGCTAAATCGGTCTGAAAATGTATCTAAAAACGTCAAAATACCGCAAATCGGGGGGTACCGTTATATGGGGGCTATACCAAAACGTGGACCTATGTCCACAACTTTTATTATATAAGTTTATTAACACTTAAGAACCCTAAATGCCAAATTATAGCTACATCGGTCTGATAATGTAGCTAAAAACGTCAAAATACCGTATATCGGGGGGTACCGTTATATGGGGGCTATACCAAACCGTGGATTTATGTCCACAACTTTTGTCATATATGTTTATTGATACTTAAGAACCCTAAATGTCAAATTATAGCTAAGTCGGTCTAAAAATGTTGCTAAAAACGTCAAAATACCGCAAATCGGGGGGTACCGTTATATGGGGGCTGTACCAAAACGTGGACCTATGTCCACAAGTTTTGTTATGTATGTTTATTGACAATTAAGAACCCTAAATGTCAAATTATAGCTACATCGGTCTGATAATGTAGCTAAAAACGTCAAAATACCGCAAATCGGGGGGTACCGTTATATGGGGGCTATGCCAAAACGTGGACCTATGTCCACAACTTCTAATATATAAGTTTATTAACACTTAAGAACCCTAAATGTCAAATTATAGCTACATCGGTCTGATAATGTAGCTAAAAACGTCAAAATACCGTATATCTGAGGGTACCGTTATATGGGGGTTATACCAAAACGTGGACCTATGTCCACAACTTTTGTTATATAAGTTTATTGACACTTAAGAACCCTAAATGTCAAATTATAGCTACATCGGTCTGAAAATGTAGCTAAAAACGTCAAAATACCGCAAATCGGGGGGTACCGTTATATGGGGGCTATGCCAAAACGTGGACCTATGTCCACAACTTCTAATATATAAGTTTATTAACACTTAAGAACCCTAAATGTCAAATTATAGCTACATCGGTCTGATAATGTAGCTAAAAACGTCAAAATACCGTATATCTGAGGGTACCGTTATATGGGGGCTATACCAAAACGAGGACCTATGTCCACAAGTTTTGTTATATATGTTTATTGATACTTAAGAACCCTAAATGTCAAATTATAGCCAAATCGGTCTGAAAATGTAGCTAAAAACGTCAAAATACCGTAAATCGGGGGGTACCGTTATATGGGGGCTATACCAAAACGTGGACCGATATAGCCCATCATCGAACTTGACCTGCCTGCAAACAAAAGACGCTCTTTCCCAAAATTTCAGCGTCCTATCTCCATTTTTGTGGATGCTAGAGTGATTACCACAGACGGACGGACGGACGGACGTGCTCAGATCGACTTAGAATTTTACCCTGATAAAGAATATATATACTTTATAGGGTCGCAAATGAGTATTTCAATGCGTTACAAACGGAAAAAAAAAATTAATATACCCTCCATACTATGGTGGAGGGTATAAAAATAACTGTGAGCATTTTAATTGATACATATTAATAAAAATTATTGGTCTTCTTCCTGGATATCTTCATCTTCGGCTCTCGAATTTGTTTTTAAATTATTATAAAATGCATGATTTACTCTTTGAGTTTCTGTAAATCCTTCAACTTTGCAACTTTAATGAATCTTCCTCCCGGAAAAAGCGGTTCCAATTCAAAATTTACGTACTTGCTGCAGTTCCTTTTTGAAATATTAACTTCTTGAAATAAAACATTTATGTTATTTGAATATTTGTATTGAATTATAAATGGCTTCGCATTTTGGAATCGAAGGCACTGAATCTTAAGCCATTCAACTTTTCATCTTTACCAAGTGGCATGGTTCCCTTTTTGCCATGAGGATTACACGATCCCAATTATCAGGCGTAAAAATGCCCTTATAATATTTTTTCCTTTTCAATGAGACCAAAATGTTGATCGCATGGTAGGCATGAATGGCCAGACACTAAAAATTTGTGGTCTATCCGTTTCACTGAGAAGGTCGAATTATTGACTATGAATGTGCAAATAGTGTTCATTCTTATCTTACGGTTTTGGCCACCACATTGATCGCGATACATTACACTGTGATACAAAAGTGGACAACATTTTTTTGCAGGATTTCTGATGTACAAATTCGGTTTTGTGGGAGTCCATAGAAGACGAAAATACCTTTGGTTTCTTTGTGTCACTTCGGGTTTTGATTTTATAACGGTAAATGTAGTGAAAAATGGGGTTTCTTGGATTTTCAAATTTAAACGGACATTACTTCTTTTTTCCACAACCGATTTGCACACACTGTTTTTCATTATAAAGGGGAGAGTAATGCCTTTTGAACAAGCTATAGATTTTTAAAATCGGTTAACAACTGGCTAAGTAATAGTGGTTTAAGTGTGACAAAAACGCATTAAAAAACAGTAAAATGTTTTTCCTTGTGCTCTAGGCTGCGTAAACGACACCTAACAGTACAATTATTTACTGTTAACAAGTAGGAAATTTAGTTGGCTTTCCAAAATGGGAAAAACCAACGAAATCGGTTGAGAAATGAATGCGTTATCGCATTTTTTGTGTTTCAACTTTTTGGTTTTTTTCATATTTTCCTTTATAAACGATGGGTATCTTAGCATGTATGATTCTAATTGTGATTATCCTGCTTAACAATTGCGCACAAGGTACCATTCTTTTATAAAGGAAAATATGAAAAAAACCAAAAAGTTGAAACACAAAAAAATACCATAACGCATTCATTTTTCTACGGATTTTGTTGGTTTTTCCCATTTTGGAAAGCCAACTAAATTTCCTACTTGTTAGCAGTAAATAATTGTACTGCTAGGTGTCGTTTACGCAGCCTAGAGCACAAGGAAAAACATTTTATTGTTTTTTAATGCGTTTTTGTCACACTTAAACCACTATTACTAAGCCATTTGTTAACCGATTTTAAAACTCTATGGCTTGTTCGAAAGGCATTACTCTCCCCTTTAAAACAATAAATAGTGTGTGCAAATCGGTTGTGGAAAAAAGAAGTAATGGCCGTTTAAAGTTGAAAATCCAAGAAAGCCCATTTTTCACTACATTTACAGTTATAAAATGAAAAACCGAAGTGACCCAAAGAAACCAAAGGTATTTTCGTCTTCTGTGGACTCCCACAAAACCGAATTTATGCATTAGAACCCCTGCAAATTTTCACTGTAGCACAGTGTTATTAACTTCTTACATTCTACATTGACGCCAGGGCGTAAGTCAACTTTATTACTTAACCTTTGGTTTTTACTTACAAAGTCTTCTCGAAAATTTATTTTTATATTATTTTTCAAATATACTCCTGACTAAAACGTAACATGCCTAACCCACACGTATTTTTTCCAGTATTCGATTTTGTCTATGTGGCTTAGGCCATTTTGGCGTCCACATTTTTTCAAACATTCAGTAAAGGAAAAACGGTTTTCGAAATGTAGAATAAAATAGGGTTAATCTATGCAATTGGGGATTTTTTAGTATGTATTACAAAAGGTTCCGGTTCGTCCAGCATAGTTAGTTTGATTTTTTTGAAAATGTGGGTTAGGCCGTTTTGGCGCTGAGCGCCTCAATTGTAGCCTCAGACTTTAAGGTTACGAGATTATATACACTAAGATACGAAACAAATAGGTCTCATAAAAATAATGATTTTAGACTCCACATATGTTTGGACGATATTCGTTTCAGACAAGATGGAAGTACTTACCACCGTCCGTCCGTCTGTATCTCTGTTTGTCTGGCAGGTTGGAACTCATGATAACTCTCGAACGGATCAACCGATTTGGTCCAAGATATGGATCTCTTAATGTTTTGTCCAAATTAAATTTAAGTTATATCGGTACCTCTGCCATAAAAGTTAAAAAATGTTAACTAAAATGGTCGAAGGGACTAACCGATTCAGTCTAAAATCGAACCTAGTATGGACTACCTAGGTCCACTAGCAAATTTACTTCCAAAAGTACATCAAGTTCCAAGAGAATTTTTTTGGACAACATCTTCAGGTTCCTCATACAAGTCTAACATAACTGGAGTTTAAAGACTGTTCGAGGATCCTTTGGACATTTTGTAGTTTTGTTTACAGCGATATCCTATTTTTCGTGGACAAGTTCATGCTTCCTGACAAAAATGTAAATACTACGGTGACCAACTAAAATAGCTTATGGGCGCGGTAACTATCGAGAGGAGTGTCTCTCAAAATAAGATCCGTTTCCAAAATTAATTATCTTATTATTAGCGAATAATTATGTGGGGTTCAATAAGGATCGATTGTTATTTGTCAAAACTATATAGAACTAAGTCCATCAAAGTATTTGTCATCGAGTCCAAAAACTTCTAATCGTACAATTAAGAAGAGCAAATTCTTTTGTAACATTATATTAAAAGTAAAAATAATCCTGGAATCAGACTATATCTCCTCCGCTAAAATAACATTGTGCAACATTTTTAAGGTAATCTTGTACAAACAATTTGAAGTGAGGATTTTGTGAAAGTCAGATCCAGCTCGGATTATCCAACCTTGTTAAATATTGACTTTTTAAATCAACTCGGGTCTATATCTCTGAAACCAATGAAAATCTTCTTTTGACCTCTGAAGCAAATTTGTAGATAAGGGCATGACCAAGGCAAATTTATATAAGGAAAAATTAAGAAATAGAAGAAAATTAATTGTCAAAAATAAATATTGAATAATAGGTTCGTTCCAAAAATTGTTTCAGGAAAGACATAAATACATTTTGAAAATCCTTTAAAATAGAACAAATTTGAATCAAAATGTAAAAATGTAAATGTATAAAGCATACAGAACTGTCGTTATTCATTGTTATTACACGTTTACGGTGAAAAGAATAATTTTATGGTAGCAAATTTCGAAGTTTCCAATTTCATAAATAGACCCTATTACATTTTGAAAACTAAATTTACAAAAAAGTAAGAATACAGCAGGTTGTCACTTCTACCTTGTATAAATATGCCTTGGGCCAGACTAAAATATTTGGAGAAATAATGAACTGGAAAAAGTACATTTATTGCCTCAAATGTTATAATATATCTAAAAATTCCATAATTTGTATACATTTCGCACCATATCTCCAAAACTGTTAAATTTTTCTTAATGTTTTCATTTGGAAACATATCAACGATATTCTTAAAAATTAAGCTAATATTATCGAAATAGTGAAAATCTTGCTAAAGCAGAGATAACGGCAATTCGTTGTGTTTGTAAAATTCTGCGATAAACCATAACGTGGACCTATATGATTATATTCTATTTTCATTTTTAAATATACTACTCTGTAAATATTTAAAATTGTATCCTAAATATTATGAATTCTTTCTATTGAATTTATATGCTATGTATCAATATTTCATATAAAGTTCGAAAAATCTAATTTTTTGGGTCATTTTAAAGTACATGTAGAATAGAATATGTGTCAAAATCTCCAGTCCATCGGACAAAAAATTACCGAGATATGAGCTTTCGAAGGGAAACATTTATTGTGTTTTGTATGTAGCATAGAAACTAAAAACGTCTTTTCCTCGAAGAGGCACTTTTGAAAGCGGTGTCCACTGTAGCTCGAAAACGGATGCTCCGGTCTTTATATTTTTTTGTGGGACTATTATACACATAAAGCATGTGATTAACCGAGAGAGTCTTTAAAAAACTGCTGACGGAGTCCAACAAAAATATCATTTTTTTACAGTTTTTTATTTTTGTTAAAATCGAAATTTCGATTTTAACTTCTCAAAATTTTTAAAATTGCTTTTTTTAATTCCGTTTCGATAATGGACAAGATTATTAGGTTCGTAATGATCCCACAAAAATATATGCTAATCGGTTTATTCTTTTTCAATCTACAGTGGGTACCGTAAACTGCTTTAGTAAAAACAGTGCTTTATAGACGGGCATTTGTCAGAAAGATTTAAAAAAAAAATAGAAGGTAACTCAAGGTTTAATAGATTTCTTAAACAAATGCATGAAAATGGATTCTTATAAGTGGCCATAACCCATTAAAATAGCTTTACGTAACGCTACACAACATTTTTTAATTTCATGATTTTTGGTCAAGTTGGGCCCTCCCCCCCCGAAATGAAACCCTGCGTACGTCCCTGATGTTATACCTTATACCAATATATCTGGGCACGGAATACATAGCTTTTTGTACATTGTCATTACTAGAAGGTCTAAGAGCTATATTGTGTATTCTACACAAATTATATGAAGATCAGTACCACCAAATGTGTGGAACCGATATTTCGAGGTGTTACAGGATATCAAACATAATACCCTCAACACTTTGTGGTGAAGGACATGATACATAATAATAAATGGAATGAACATTTCTGCCAAAATCAGGACTAAGAATTTACGAATGAGTTGTTTTATGCATGTGTGGCAGTTGTAATACAAATTTTCGAGGTGTAACATTTTTTTAAGCAAAATCAAAAATTATACAGAAATTTAAATACCATCAGCATCACCTAGATTTCCGATTTCCTTCAATGTAAAAGCGTGGAATTTCTCTGTCTTTGTTTCTCCACCATAATAGCGTAAATTTCTTTATCATGAAATAAAAATTAAGGTTCTTATACACAACAAAAAACTGAGGCAACCACCTATAAATTAGGTAGCAGTTCCGTAATCAAACCGCTGCAATATTACAGTAAGCAGAAAGTCAAATATCAAGAGTTAATTTTGTCTATATAAGGTAGTTGCCAGATATTACCACCAGAAATTGAAATGTGGACTAAAACTTCAATTTAAATATTTTTCACACAAAAGTTAGGACCAATTTCACACGTTAAAAACACCATTCGATCATCATCTAAAATTATTCGTGTCTTCATTGATCTAAACTTTTACGTCGTGCACTGTGAGATCCCTTCATTCATTAGGCTGTAACTCTGCCATCTGGCCACCTACGTCAACATAAATGGCATCAATGGAAAGGTCAAGAGTTCTTACTATACCGAAATATGTCTTCCACGAATAAAGATACAGTCTACACATTAAACATTTTTACAATTTTCACACAAAAGTTTTGGCCCATTTAGCCTGCTAAATATTATCTGATCATCTTCTAAGATTGTAAGCTTCTTCTTTGTCATGGACTCAACCCTAATTTAAAATTTCCCGTCAATTGGACTGTTATTACGGCCTACAGAGCTGCTACAAAATCGGGTAAAAATTTTGTTATTGGTCCATTTCAACCGCTAAATATTTCACGATCATCACCAATTAAAATAGCGATCTATTCTGGTGTGAAACCGACCTCCATACCAAATTCCGTGACGATCGGTCCATAATTGCGGCCTGCAGTTTGATTACAATTTGTAATGGACAGACGGACACACGGACGGACGGATACATATCGCTGTATCGCTTTATGTCGAGATACACTAGCGATCATCTAAATAGGTTTTTTTCTGTAGAAAAACTTAACGACTACATTTTTTGACCATTAACTCACTGAAAATATCGTTAATTACTGAAATTATATGCATTTAAATTTTACAGATTTTTGTTACCCAAAAAATGAGTTAGATAATTGCATTATTTGTATAGCAATTTCAATAAATTATTAAAAAAACAGGTAAGCAAAGGTAAGCCATACGATACCCTACACTGCGAGTTAGCTTTCAGCAAATCAAAGTTTCTTTTGGACAAATAAGCTCATTGTAAGAAATAAATTTTTGTAGTCTGCAACCTTATCACATTAAGTTTAAATAACAATATAATAATTGTTCCACAAACATCACAGAAGGGACAGGGCGTGCGCCACTATTCATATTACAGCAATAATATGGGGCCTACTGTTTATCGCCGAGTCCGAAAGGCATGTCTTAAAACGCCACCTGTAGAGAAGTTGTACATGGTTGAAATACTCAGAAAATGTCGCCAACTTTACTGAGGGGTATTTTGCCATCGTTGGAAATTTGATGTTTGCTGGCCGGGAATCGAACGCCCGACCTTCAGCGTGCAAGGCGGGTGTGCAAACAATTGTAACATGGTGGCACCAATAAGTCATTTTAGAACGGACATTTAGTCTGGACCTAATTTGTTGCATTTTTTGACATATTTGCTAAACCATATGCAAGACTTTGTGTCCTAAATATCCCATCGAATCGGCTGAAAGTTTGTATTAAGTATTCGTTCATCACAATTTTCGACCTGAAATTTATCGGTATAGGTCCAGGTCTTCATATAGCTCCCATAGAACCGTACCTCCCGATGTCCGATATTTTGAAGGTTGTGGCCTCAATATCAAACTTTCCACCTGAAATTTGTCGTTATATATCCACGTATTCATATATGTAGCTCCCAGAACCTACCGATTTTCTGTACTTTGAAGGTTATGGTCTCAATATCCCTCCGAATTGGCTAAAATTTGGTATTAAGTCTTCATTGGGGGTATTAAACTTTCCATCTGAAATTTGTCGGTATAGGTCTAGGCGTTCATATAGCTCCCATACAACGAAAGCTCCCCATTTTCGACATTTTGAAGATTGTGGCTCTGGTTACAGATTTCTCTATTTCATTGACTTGTCTGAAGTGAATTTCAAACAGAAAAATGTAAACATAAACATTTTAGAAGATATTATTGAAATATATGTAGAATACGAAAATATGTGAAATACAGAAATTTTCCATATGCAAACATAATATTTGCATATGCATAATTTATACATTTCGCATATTTTTGCATATGTGATATATTTCGATTGGAATTTAATTAGAAGCCAAAAATATGCACATTTTACAAAAATAGGTGTTGCATAAAATTCCGCTCTCTACATATCAGTGAGCTGATATTAATCGGGGTGCTCTCATTGATATGAGAGAAGGCTCCCTTGTCCCTACTGGGCAGAGTACGTAAAAATACTTTAAATAAAATTTCCAATCGTTTCGTTTCGTATTTTCCATAGGAACAATACAAAACGAAACATAACCCTCGTTGGCCGAGCTCGCTGTTTAGTTTCGTTTTGTTTACATTCGTGAGTACGAACAAAACGAAAAGCGAAAAGTACTCAACTCCACAAGAGCAGATAGAAAACTAAATAGTACTTAACACATGTGAATAAATCAAAAACGTTTGGTGGTTGATAAAATTCACTGTGGTATGCTGATTAGGGTTATGACTTTTTTACAACCTCATATCCCTGTATCATAGCGTGATGAGTTTTGCCATAAGATTACATAAAATCTTAATTATAAGGTGTTTCTGTGAAAAAACCTCACGCACAAAATGATTTTAAAATTTGAATTTATCAAAATTATGGACAATTTTTGAAGTCACTGAAAACAGATATATAATTGAAAATAAACTTTAGAGCCACATGAGATAATTAAAATTACATAAAATTTATTTCTCACTATTTTTTCAATTCTGAGAATCGTAAAAATGTCGTAAACGCTTTTATTCAAACATATAATTTCTTAACAAAAAAAAAATTTAAAATTTTTTCAAAGTGACTTTTTTTTCGACTTTATAATATTTGAATGAAATAAACGTTATTATAGTTATAAGTAGGCTTATAATTATTCATTCGTGCAACAAAAAATAATTTTTTGAAAAAAAATTTTTTTTCATTTCATATATTTTTTCAAAAAATTATTTTTTTAAAATTGATTTGTGCGTGAACTTTTTTTATATTTCAATGGAATAAATGATAGCATAGTGATTAATAGGCAAAAGTTCATTCATCCCTGCTACAGGAAATCATTTTTGAGGAAAAATGTCAAAAAGTCATAACCCTAATGCTGATGCTAACTTATAGGGTTGTTAAGCAATCACATGTGTGTGTGTGTGTGTGTGTGTGTGTGTGTCTGAGTGTGTCATTGACCATAACGCACGGCAAACGTTTCCCAAAAATACTTGTCGTTTCGGTGGTGAATGAAACAACTCGACAAAGCATAGCCGAAGTTACATTTCACCAATCGTACGGTTTCCATCTTTTTACGTTGAAAAGTTTGTGTTTTTGTTTTGGTTGTGAGAATGAAACGATACAGAGAAGCTGAAAAGTTTGTGGCTTTGTGTGATTGGTACGGGAATCGTTTTGTTTCTTTCCGTTCATTGCTACTGGGATGTTTGTGGAACAATTATATACAGTACATTTTAAGAAATATTCTTAAATTTGAAAATTGGCGTTGTTTAGCAATTTCTGCTACATCTTTAAATTTTGGACAATTGGATAGGTAATATGATAGGGTTCCACGCAATTTGTAAGAACTGGGAATTTGTCTGTCATGATAGAGACAATTTGTAGCATGGGAGGGAGATGTGGTTCTCTTCATAAAACTCATTATATCTTAGGTAGTAGGTCCGTTACCAAGCACACATATTATTGCAATTTTCATCAGAGGAAAGTTCGGTAGTTAATTTTTCATATATAGGCGACTTTGCCGGTATATGGCCTCCAGGGATTCAAATGTGGACCAAAAAAATGTTTTTATTTAGCATACAAAAGTAATGGTCCATTGCAACCGCTAAATAATGTCAGATCATCATTAAAAATTGTATGCATCTTCTTCGACCTAAACTCCTACCTCGTGCAAAATTTCGTGACTATTGATCTATAATTGCGACCTCTAGTATGCTTTTGATTACATTACAAGCAATAACTCTGTTATCTGACCAAATAAATCAACATAATTGGCATTAATTGAAAGGGCAAGAGTTGTCCTTCCAAATATTATTTATGTGGGCGGAATGTGTGGTCCAGGAATAAAGATATTACCGGTATATTAACCCTCTAAACATCTTCCGATCACTATCTCAAATTGCAAGCTTCTTCTTTGTCATATAATCTTACAAATTTCGAGGCGATCGGACTATAATTGCGACATACAGAGCCGCTACAAAATCGGATAAAAATTTTGTTTTTGTCCATTTCGCCCGCTAAATATTTCTCGATCATCACCAATAAGAATAGGGATCTATTCTGACCTGAATCTGACCTCCATCGTGACGATCGGTCCATAATTGCGGCCTGGAGCGTGTTTACAATTTATAATGGACAGACGGAAGGACGGACACACATCTCAAAATCGCTTTATCTCGTCGAGATATGAAGATTGGTATACCACATTGGGGGTCTCCGACGAATATTTCGCGGTGTTACATGAATTTTTACCAAAACAAATTTATAATACCCTTTCCACATTGTGGTGTAGGGTGTAAAAATCGCATGACTCTAGTTATTTTCAGCAACACAAAATACAAAGTTACAACCGATTCTTTGGTCAAATGGGTCTTATACATTCAAAATATATTAAAATGACGCGTACTTTATAAGGGGCCTTTTGTGGGGCTATACAACCAATTCTGTGGTCAAATGGGTCTGATACATTCAAAATATATTAAAATGACGCGTACTTTATATGGGGTATATACCAAAACGTGGACCTATATAACCCAACTTTGGTAGGAATATTTTTTGGCCTCTGGATACACAAAGTACCGAAATACAACCAATTCGGTGGTAAAATGGGCCAAATATCTTAAAAATTCCTTAAAACGACGACGCGTCACGCGTCAATACCAAAAGTCCTACGTAAATATAACATACTTTCCCAAAATTTCATCAACCTACGTCAATCCGTTCGGACGCTAGAGTGATTTCCACAGACGGACAGATGGACATGGCTATATCGATGTAGAATTGCACGCTGATCAAGAATATATATACTTTGTGGGGTCTACAATGATTATTTCGAGTAGTTACAAACGTAGTGACAAACTTAATATACCCCCATCCTATGGTGGAGGGTATAAAAACTAAGGATAATACACCAATTGTAGAGAAGTTTTAGACTAAAAAAATACACAGGACTAAATTACGCTTGAAGAGTAAAATTCCTCCCAGTGTTAAAATGGTCGCAGCCGTTGATATTTGCTAAATTTGAATTTGTTTACCATAGATGTAAGGTTATTATCTAGTAAAAGTCCGTTATTAATGATTTTGATATAGAAAATAGTATGCTTTTGTAACTACTCGGTAATCCGGACAATTCGATAACCCGGACATTGCCGAAACATGTGGTGTCCGGATTAACGAGACTATACTGTACACTTTATAGGGTCTCCGATGAATATTTCGATATGTTACAAACGGAATGACAAATTTAATTATACCCTCCATATTATGGTGGAGAGTATAAAAAAACAAAGATAAGAGGAACTCATACAAACAAAACTCACCAAAATTGTTTGGTTTTTTTCACCACGGCATCGAATACCGAGAGAATAGAATAAAATTGTCGAAGAAAAGAGAATAATATTGTCCAGCAGACCAAAACAGTTGTTGGATACGACACAGCTACTGCTGGATATGACAAAAACATTTGTTGTCATGAACAAAACCGATTGTTGGACTCACAATACTACATGCGGAATCTAACAATATCTATACAATACATATTTTGCTCTTCGAATATTGTTGGATCAATCATATGTTTTCTCTGCGTGTATACAGTCAGTACCATCTTCTGGTAACGGATCTTTGGTTTTTCGTCGTCTTCGCAGTTTGGAAAAATGTTCTTTCCATATCCTGAGCACACTATCTGTATCTGTAATCAGATAACGTTGCCCGTCTCTACAGGAGGATATGCATGTACCAAAGTCATCAGTTCAAGGTTTCACTCTTCTGTAGAATTTTCGGAGTTCATTCTGTTTCATTCTGTCATTCTGTTTCATCTCCGTTTTTTCTCACACCTTCATGTCCATTTCTCTGTTTTTCCTGCTTAAAAGGCCATCCTCCTCTCTCCTATTCTCACTATACCACTTCCGTCTGCTACACGTTGTTACTGATTTTATAGCAGCCTTATATGTTGCATTCTTCGCTTCGGTAGCAGCACAACAATGGGTTCCTTGGCGGAGGCCTCTGGTATCCAAGTATAGATTTTGCGCCAGTCTTCTTGGAGTGGATAATGCTTCGTTGCTACTGTTTTGTTATTTTATCGCTACAAGGATCGCTCTCATTAAGAAATTAATACGGTTGAGCGGATTATGAATTGAATATCTATTGTGATTGCAGCTAAATGAAGTCCAACGAGTTGTGTCTATTCGTACTTTATTTAATGCATTCAATCGGATACGTACCTTTTCTGCAACAAGTTGGTGATCCGAGTCGATCTTTGCTGCTCGGAACGATCGTACATTCAACAGGTTCGACTTATGTCTTCCAGCTATCACAACGTGATTAATTTGATTTATTGATTTGGTGACAGGCAGTTGCTTTTATGAATGTCGAGATGCTATAATATTTTACTGCAAACTACCATATGTTTTGTCTCAAATCCGTTGTCAGATGTTGCATTGTGGAGACTAATGGTCTCTTTCTTTAAGACTTAATTTGACTGAAAACACAAAAGAGTCAAATATTTTTCAACAAACAAAAGTTTGGCAATAGTTCGAATGAATTGGAAACGTCTTAGTGAAACAGACTATAAATTTCCCAACTGTTTAGACAAAGATAGCGTGCTTTCTAATTTTGGCGTTAAAATCTCCTAGAATGTAGTGTAACACTCACAATTAACCGTCCTACATTTGTGAAGCTGTATAGTCAGCACACCGTCAGTTTTGCCGAAGAAGCCCTAAACGGTCGAATCCTGTTTGTTTCGGCCTCTTAAGCATAGATCCAAGATTTTTCGTCTGTGACGATCTTTAAAGCAAAACTCTTACCGTAATTATCCACGTCGAAAGTTATGAAAAATGATCGGACTAAAATGTTCACAAGTAAATTCCAATTTTTTTTTTTTGCAGAGTGATTTTTTCAATTCACTGTAAACAACACAACACAAGAAAACTGTTAAACTGTTCAATAAATTTCAAATGGCGCCTGGCAACACTTGGTGTTTTTAATAGGGGTGGCCCACTAACCCGACCCCCAACCAAGTTTTTATACCCTCCACCATAATACATAATTAATTTTTTAAATTTGTCATTCCGTTTGTAACACATCGAAATATTCATCGGAGACCCTATAAAGAATATATATTTTTGATCAGGGTAAAATTTTAAGTCGATATAACGATGTCCTTTGGTCCGTTCGTCCGTCCGTCTGTTGAAATCAAGATACAGCTCGCAATTGTTAAGATCGAACTTTGTAATTTGGCATAGAAATTTCTACTATTCCTATGGTGTTTGGTATTGCAAATGGGTTATATCGGTTCACGTTTTGATATAGCTCCCGTAGAACGGTACCTCCCGATTATCGGTATTTTGAAAGTTATGGCCACAATAATCCACCGAAATGGTTGGAATTTGGTATTTGCTCTTCATTTGTGGTACTAAACATTCCATATGAAATTTTTCGGTATAGGTCCACGTCTTCATATAGCCCCCATAGAACGGTACCTCCCGATTTTCGGTGTTTTGAAGGTTGTGGCCACAATAATCCACCGAAATGGCTGAAATTAGTTATTTAGCCTTTGTTGGAGGTAAAAGCCTTTCTGAATGAAATTCGTCGGTATAGGTCCACGTTCCGATATAGTCCCCTTAGAACGGTACCTCCCTATTTTCGTAATTCTAAAGATTGTGATGTCAATATCTCACCGAAAGACTGAAATTTGTTATTTAGTCTTCCAGGTTATAAAATATTCCAGAAGAGAATTATAAGTATAGGTCCGCGGGTTCCTATATCCCACATAGAAGCGTACCTCTTCATTATCGGTTTTTTTAAGGTTTTACCAATATATAGAAAATTTGATTTTGAGTCTATATATCGACGTTTTGATATAGCCCCCGTGGAACGGTACCTCCCGAAATTCGGTATTTTGAACGTTAGCCACATTATTTTACCGATCTTGCTGGTATTTAGAAAACGAGTTGTTCCATTTTACTTCAATGCAACTCGTGGTGGAGGGTATAACAAGTTCGCCCAGGCCGAACTTAACGCCTTTCTTACTTGTGATAGCTCTTATAGGTGAACACGCGGCACATATTAGCTCACTACCTTTAACGGCTGTTAAAGGCAACTCCACCACGGGAGGTCAGTGTGTACTTGAGATGAAGAAGGTCGTTGGATAAGTCCTAGGTTTGCCATGTTAAAGCCGGTCACTACCGATGCTTGGTATCTTTTATCACTTACGCCACCAAATGCCACTTTTTGTTACACTTATAGTTTTTGGTGATGATCTTAAAATATTTCACGCTACTGTATGAGTACATATTAGCTTTGTTCCCGACTTTTTAATGGTAAAACTCGTAAAAGAGAGAAAGAGAACAAACTTGTTGTCACACAAAAGTTTTTTCACAAAGTTCGGGAACGCAAAAATGGAAAAAACGTCAAAAAAGCTGGAACAAATGTCAAAGTCGACGTACCAGCCAATCAGTCGCCATATTACTATTTTTTACACGCTCAAATTTGTCGAGTAAAAAGTTTTTAAAGAGAGCGTCATTCAGCGCCATTTTTGTATAAAGAGAAGTGAACATTTTACAACTTTTTTGTGTACGGGAACGGGGTTTCGGGTAAAATGTGTAAAAGTCGTAAAAATTGTAAAAACTTTTTAGTTCTGGAACAAAGCTTTATTATTTGCGACCGCAAATAGAAAATAAAAATTTTACAAAATCGAGACATTTTTTATTGGCATTTTTGAATGCGGTGCTGTTTACAGTGGGCACCGCAAACTGCTTTAGTAAAACAGTGTTTCGTGGGCGCCCATTTGTCAGAACAGTGTGCAATATTTTTCAACAACAAAAATTCCGAAAGTAGCTTCTATCAGATGAAATCAAAATCTTTTGAAATAACTTAGTAGATTTATTGTAAAAAATTCATGAAAATGTCATTTTTCGTGTTCAATAAGTGACCATAACCCCTTAAAAGGCATTTATACTTATAATATTTTTTTACGAAAATCCTTTGCTCAGTTATAAATAAATAGTCACCTATTGAACAAGGTGAATTCCTTTATTATCTTGTTGTCTTTTCATTTAAACAAGCAAAAATGTCAATTTAATAAATTTTACAACCATTAAAGACCGATTACAATTTCAATAAACCCTTAAGCCATTCGACGATATCTTCCTCTTTGCAAATTGTTATGACTCCTTTATGCGGAGGACTGGAATGCGAAATCAGAACAGCAACAACAACCAAATAAATATTTACCAAACCATGAAATATCTGAAAACTGTCCCCTAACTCAGACAGATGTGTTGCGAACGTAATCGAAGAACCACCAACCCATGCCAAATCTCAATTGATTTCAACTCCCACGTTTGGTTGGAAATCGGAATTGCTTTATCTGTGTGTGCAGTGCACACACACATGGAGGACGAAATACCAAATAGACACAACATCTGCAACTTCATGTGGCAACCATATTTTGGACGAAAATGAATGGAGCGTGGTTTGAATTGGAGTACTGCCTGGTTTATTTGCTTATTTGTTGTCAATTGAATTGTGGCCCATATCTTCGTTTATTTGTTTGTTTGCCTGGCTTTTTGGCAGTTAAAACGATCATAAAGATGCAATTTACAATTTACCACCATTGTACCTGCTGAGTGTGACAATATGTGTAATGTTGTGTGTTTTGGCCATTTTACTAA
Organism: Musca autumnalis; assembly: GCF_047663935.1. Taxonomy (NCBI): domain Eukaryota; kingdom Metazoa; phylum Arthropoda; class Insecta; order Diptera; family Muscidae; genus Musca; species Musca autumnalis. The sequence continues at coordinate 123,504,954 of NW_027411977.1, forward strand.
CAACAACAATATTACCGTGAATGAGTGAAATTTACCAAAATTATTACTAGGAAGTAAAAAAGTTTCAGTCGGCTTTGCCGACAGAGATATACCCTCAACCTATGTGAATTGAAACTTTCATCTGAGGACAGATCGAATGTATTGAGGGTCTTTTCAGAATTTTGTGGCTCTTTTTGGATATTTGAACTTGCCTTTTAACTTAAGTGGGGTACACACGATCAGTTTTGACTGACGGTTTTGCTCGAATAATCGGTTGCTTGCCGTTCATTTTTGTCAGTCATCAGGCAACCACAAATGGTAGAGTTGTGTATGTGATCGAATGTATTGAGGGTCTTTTCAGAATTTTGTGGCTCTTTTTGGATATTTGAACTTGCCTTTTAACTTAAGTGGGGTACACACGATCAGTTTTGACTGTCGGTTTTGCTCGAATAATCGGTTGCTTGCCGTTCATTTTTGTCAGTCATCAGGCAACCACAAATGGTAGAGTTGTGTAGTTCCGGAACGAACTAGTTCCAATGAACTATTTCGGGCAAGGAACTATTGGAACTATATCCGGCTCTTGTACTTATATAGTTACTTTAGTTCATTTAGTTCCAGTCGAGCATAAAATTCTTTTTCATTTGTATAGATAATTTTCTTCCTTTAATTCCACACTCACTTCGATCTTTCTCGTTCGGTTTGTTCATCATTCAGATGCGGTCACATTGTAAAATAAATGTAAATAACATCCTCGTTACATCGCTGCAATTTATTTATTTGTATGTCAATTCATCCACCATTTGATGAAAACAAAAAGAAAGAGAAAGATCCGTTCACTCTCGGAACTATTTGGAACGAAGGAAATAAAAATAACGACGGAAGAGAAAGATTCATTGAACTATATCGCTCTCGGAACTATTTAGAACTATGGAACTATATTAAGGAACTAGTTCCTTTTGGGACATTTTTTTATATACTGGGTGGACGTACCGGAAGTTGTGGGCCGGTATAGCCCATCTTCGAATTGAAACTACCGGAAGTTGTGGACCGGTATTGTCCATGTTGAAATGAAACTAAATTTGGAAAAAATATGAAGAAGGCCAAATTTTGGACCAAATCGGTTAAGTTATCGAAAGTTATCTCCAGCCAGTACATATAGTGCAATAGGGGTTTTTACACTTTTCGGGTTATTTTCTAAAGAATTATGGACTTGCCCCAAAAAAACTTTTACCGTCGTAATGGATGCAGCGAATGCAAGTAGGTTCAACAAAAATCAAAGTGATTCGAGAACAGGTCTTAAAGTGAACTTATCCGAAATTAATATTGAGTGGGAGGTACCCGAAGGAGTGGACAAATATAGTCTCTATTCAAACCTGATCTATGTCTGGTAGATATGGTAGGATGTGTAAATTATTGACCAAATCGGTCAATCCCTTCAAAATTTATCGTGCGCACAATTTTTCCGAACATTTTTGAACTTTTGTGGGAGAGGTACCTGAAGGAGTTAACCAATATTGCTTATATACGAACTTAAACTAAGTTTGGGCAAAATATTACGAAGGCCTAATTTTGGATCGAATCGGCAGATCTGTTCGAGAATTATCTTGCTCTCTAACCACTACACACGGTGCCATAGGTTTTTTTGCACCTTTCAGCTATTTTCTCAGGAAGTATAGACTTGCCCCTGATGAAACTTTTACCGTCGTATAGGGGACAGTAAATACAAGTTGCTACAACAAAAATCAAAGCGATTCAAGAGCTGGTCCTAAACTGACCTTTTTCAAAATTTTGTGTGGGAGGACCGATTGATTCCATATTGGAACCTCATCTAAGTCTGGTAGAAATTTCACGATCTGCAAAGCATGGACAAAATCGGTTACTCCCAACAAGGGTTATAGTGCAATTTTCCGAACATTTTCGAACTTCTGTGTTGGCGGTACCGTATAACCCATCTTCGAACATAAACTAAGTTTGGACAAAATATTAAGAAAGCCAAATTTTGGACCGAATCGGTTGATCCGTTCGAGAGTTATCGTGCGCTCCAGCCAGCCAGACAGACAGACGGACGGACATGACTAAATCAACTCCAAATTGTCTGAAACGGATTTGGTCCAAACATACTTGGAGCCTAAAACATTATTTCGATGAGGCGCATTTTGCCCGTATGAAAGTGTATATACCCTCGTTAGCATAAATACCGAGGGTATAAAAACAACTAAAGTACTAGACTATACAATAGAGCTTTATACATAATATCAAAATTTAACACACCTAACACCTAAATTTTGTTATGCTATAAACGATGTATTTTTAAAATCACTTTTTTGAAACACTATATTTTAAGTTATTATAAAATCTTTAGAGTTGACATTTTAAACCCTTAAATATGTTCCACTTAGTGGTGGATTAAACATTTATAGCTCTATGACAGTCTATATTTTTTCCAATGAATGTAGGGCACCGTCTAACATCTACACATTTCCCACTGTCTGCCAACCAACAGGTATTCAGTGAAGAGAATTACGAAGTTGGTGGTCTCTGTGCGGTGGTCATGTGGCAACCAGGTAAATAAGCTATTCCGAATATTCATTGTTTATGTGCAATTCGTATTTGTTGCCTTCGGCTTTAAAGCCAAACAAAATGTTAGCCATTCAATAGGTTGGTTCATTTGTATTAGAAAAAGTTGGGCATAATTTTTGTATGATTTGTAAATCTCTATTAATGGTGTTGTGTGTTTGTTTGCCTCTGACAAACGACCAAAGATGTAGATGTGTATTGAAAAATACGAGGAAAAGAAACGAGGCATATGTTATAATTTACGAAATTTATTTACGTATTGTGGAGATGTTAGTGTAAATTTTAAACATTTAAAAAATGTTTAAAACTAAACACAGTGAATTAATGGATGACCACAACTGGCAAATTTCAGGAAATAGAACAATTTTTAATTGACTTATTTTAAAGAAGAAGTAGCATAGAGTATGTAGTAAAATTTTCAAGTCGATACGAAAAATTTTGCCTGATATATAAGCTTTGAAAGGGATAATTTATGGTGTTTTGTATACAACATAGAAACTAAAAACATGTTTTTCTCGAAATGAAATTTTTAAAACGGTGTCAACTCTAGCTCGAAAACTAATGAATCGATTGTCATACAATTTTGTGGGGTTATCAAGGACATAAAAATCTAGTCCTTCATCGATCGATTTTATTCTTAAACAAGTAAAAAAGGGGCTATAGTCGGACGGGGCCGACCATTTGATACCCTACACCACTTTTACTGGGAACTAGTTTTCCGCGGAATTTATTTATATGATATCGAAGTCCCCCTATTCCCTTCGGGGATGTTATGAGCATTGTATATGGGATTGCAACACGTTATATATTATATGCATTATTTCGTAATGGACAGATGGACCATATTGTCCCCATCTTGTAAATTTCAGGAAATGGAACAATTTTTTATTAGCTTATTTTAAAGAAGAAGTAACATAGAGTATGTAGCAAAATTTTCAAGTCGATCTGAAAAATATTGCCTGATATATGAGCTTTGGAAGGGAAAATTTATTGTGTTTTGTAAGCATAGAAACTAACAAGTAAAAAAGTATCAGTCGGCTTTGCCGACAGAGATATACCCTCAGCCCATGTGAATTGAAACACTTTTTGGACTTGCCGACAAAAATGTGGATTAGGATTAAAGTTCAAAAGTGTTGCGGAGGAGGTACTTAAAGGAATGGACCGACATAGTCCATAATCGAAGTGGATTTTATTTTGGGAATCATATCTTTTCTATAGATATCGAGCCTACTAGTCATTTCAGTGGGTCATCGTATAACTTTTGGACAAGTATGCCATGTTGCGATTCGGAAGCAGGTCTTAAAGTGAACTTATCCGAAATTTTGTGCGATAGGTACCCGAAGGAGTGCACAAATAAAGTCCATATTCGAAACTGATCTATATCTGGTAGATATATTTGGATGTGTAAATTATGGACCAAATCGGTCACTCCCTTCAAGAGTTATTGTGCGCACAATTTTGCCGAAATTTTTTTAACATTTGTGGGGAGGAAGGAATGGACCGATGTGACTTGTCTTCGAACTTAATCTATGTTTGGACAAAATATTACGAAGGCCAAATTTTGGACCGAATCGGCAAATCCGTTCGAGATTTATCTTGCGCTTCAACCACTACACACTGTATCATAGGGGTTTCTTTTGCAACTTTCAGTATATTTTCTCAGGAAGTAAGGACTTGCCCCTGATGAAACTTGTACCGTAGTATGGGGGTATGAATACAAGTTGTTCACCATCAAACTGATGGTGACACTAAACCAGCACAGGTGCTCTTCGCCCAGAAAATATCCCTGAAGATGAGTCGATGACAATCGAAATATTGGATAAATAAAAAATAATACAAAACAAAAACCCAAACATATTTTTATTTCTTATTTTCAATGACCTACAGCCGAACCAACAATCAAAATAAAACAAAAATTTAAATATTTACTTTTTTGAGCTAGACGATGAAGGACTAGGTCCTTTATGTTCTAAATAAGTCCACAAAAATATACGACGATCGGTTAAGTAGTTTTCGAGTTAGAGGTGGCACCGCAAAGCGCTTTTACAAAAAAGGTGGTACAGTGCCACAGTAACATGGACTGCAATTTGTCACAAAACCACATAGATTAAAATGTGCTCTTTCAAATGAAAAAAAAGTGTTATGTAGTTTTGTTGGGAAAAAAATCATGAAAATTGCCTTTTTGGTGCTTTACAAACATGATCACATAATATCTCAACGTTCTTACGTTCCTACTTTCCTTAGCTGACTCCATCTAAATTTTCTATCATCTATAAAATAAGTTATGCAACTGGCAGTAAGAAAAACCCTCCCATTTTCCCTGAGCAAGGCTGGAACGGAGTTTAGGACAGCGGTTTCGTTACATTACATTACCGAAATGGCTAAAATTTTGAAGGCCCAAAAACAAATTTCAAAATTTTAGCCATTTCGGTAATGTAATGTAACGAAACCGCTGTCCTAAACTTCGTTCCAGCCTTGCTCAGGGAAAATGGGAGGGTTTTTCTTACTGCCAATTGCATATCCTCAACTCCGTTCCGGCCTTGCTCAGGGAAAATGGGAGGGTTTATCTTACTGCCAGTTACATAACTTATTTTATAGATGATAGAAAATTTAGATAGAGTAACCTAGCTTCTTATCTTTTCGATATTATTTTCCGAATTGAATTCAATGTATGTCTTGTGTCAGACTATGACAATTTTCATGAACATATTTTGAGCTTACGGGTAAGAAGGGAGAAAGGGAACTCCTCCACCTTCGCCCTCTCCTAAAAGCTAACATATTTTCATGTGTTATTTTCAGTGTCTGGCATAAGAGTATGTGACAGGTTTTGAAAACTAATTTTTTATATTTCCAACGAACTATGCTTTTTCCAAATTTTCCTTACTTGTTACCTCTTAACAAAGTGTAAGGTGGTACAGTGCCACAGTAACGAGGCTAAAACCTCGTGTCATGGGCGCTATATGAAGACGTGGACCTATATCGACATAGGCGAACAGTTTAATACCCTCAATGAAGACTAAATTTCAGCCATTTACGTTGAATCTTGGGGCCACAACCTTCTCATTGACAAATATTTCTTCGAAAAAGTTTTAAACCAGCGAAATCCTTCTTGGATATCTCTTATAAACTTTCAACAATATTCGCATTAGTTGCTGTTGTAGCAGCTACAATGTGTACGTATGCGTCTTTATTTGATTAATTCGGTTCTACTTCCAACTCAAAGTTCAGAATAGACGCCACCTGAATATAATTTCTCCATAATGAGAGTGGAATTAGGTGGCTTGATTTTGCTTGGCAGTAGAAAAGGTGCAACGTATCCTGTAGACTGATATTGCATGATGGTCAGATGACCTGCATTGTACCATCAATCCTGGTCCAGTAAGAATTAAGGCGGATACACCAACCGGATCTTAGTTGGACCAAAACAACTCTCGCTTGTCTAGGCAGCTGTTGTTATCCTGCTGCCACGGATGGTGGGTGATCTCCAAAGACGGCGACTGCATCAGTATGAATATGCCACAGAACTCTCGGTCTCTCTTTTGTATCTTTGGACCTCCCTCTCTAGTTCATGATGATCTTAGGTTATAGGATGAACAGCTTCCATTGATTGTTGCCAACCCCCTTTACTCGGAGACCAGCGGTCCATTGTGTTCATCCTAAAAAAGTTCAAAGAAGGAGATAATAGGGGGAAGGAAGGTTGAACGACACGAAAGATATGGAAGGAGTTGTAGCAGAAAGGTGGGGAAAAGAAGCTAGTTAGTTTAACTTGCTTAGCCTTGGATGTCGCGCCCCATTGCCAGTTAAGGCTCCTGCAGTAGTTTATTGGGGTTATAGGGTCTATGGAAGAAAAGTAACATATCATGTACAGAAAACAGCCTAGGTCTTTTCGCTGAGAGTCCAGAACATCGGCAGAGAAGGTTTCATTCAGTCTCTTCCACATCCTCACATAGCCTACAATACTCAATGTTCTTGTCCTCCCTCTTACTAGTAATAGATCTGATGCCTCAGTGACCAGTAATGTCCCTACAGAGGTTCTGATTTAAATAGAGAGAGAGAGTAGGATCGCAGACAGATTGACGTCAATACCTTACAGCCCGGTAAGTCTTGTCATATCATTACGGTTATCTCTGCAGTTGTTGAGGAAGAAGTAAAACGATGGTTTAACAAAGTCTTCCACCCAAAGGTCAGACGATTTGGAACCTCGTTTGGCTACTCGTAGTTCATTAACTTCCTCATTTTCCTCAACGTTGCAGTGGTTCTGGTACCCAGCAAAACTTGTATTGGAACCTCGTCTGGCTAGTTCATTAACTACCACATTTTCCTCAATGTTGCAGTGGCTCTGGTACCCAGAAAAACTTGACAGGTTTTTAAGTTAGATCTACAACATAGACAAGTCTTAGATTTAATAGTAAAGAATACTAACGTCTTCAGTTAAGTTTGTACGAACGTCTTATGATCACTTCTTTACAATAAACACCAGATATCGTGCCTTCTTCAATCTTCGACTCATCAGTGAAATGGGTAGGTTATCGGGAAGTGGTCTGCTCTGCTGCAACTTACTCAGGGAGTAATTCATCCGGATATTCAGTATAATATTAAGTGCTGCCTGATTTTTACTTAGAGCCTGCCACCAGACGAGACAGACATAAGCCAGGATAGGGCAGATCACTGTCCTATGCAACCAGTTTATTACATGCGGTGTGAGAGTCCAACTTTTGCCTATGGAGTTCTTACAGGTCCCACAAAATCAACAATATTTCTTTTCCTGTTAAGTAGTACAAACTCCGTCTTTGCTATGCGCACATCAAGGTTATTATGTTTTTCCCTTGCATCAGTTCAGACAGCGTTGACAAAAATTTTCCATTGATTGGAATGACTAGATTTAACTGGTTTGACACCCTAGATTTAAATGGTTTGACTGTAGCATCCAAGCACATCAACATCCCATTGTGCCGGCTGCATTCTGGACAGCTTTAACCTTTATGAAACGTTTACAATCGTTTTGTGGTTGATTGAAACATCCACCGTAGTATGTTCCAAGCATGTGATGTTAGCTTATTGGGTTGCCAAACAATCAAATATGTATGTACGAGTGTCTAAATGTGCCATTGATCATTTCGCAGCAAACGTTTGCAAACGATTTGTTTGTTTCGTTCGTGAATGGAAAAACTCAGAACAGAATAGCCGTTTCAGCAATTGTACAGTTGTGTTCTTCTTTTGAAAAGTGTGTGATTTTTTTGAGAACGAAACGGTACAGAAAAAAATGAAAATTTTGTGATTTTGTGTGAACGGTACGGGATTCTGGCAAGACTGCAAGTTTTTCCATTGTGTATCAGTTACGTAGGCAAACCAAACTGACGCCGCATAGCTTACCACAGACGGACCTATAGCGTTGTATGTGAGGACCTTGCTCCTACTTCTCATCTTGTATATATACACGAATGCACCTTATCAGCGTGTCGCCTCCGGTTTTGAACAGTTCGGCTGGTAAGCCATCGGCTCCTGCTGCCTTATTATTCTTCAGCCTATTTATTGCTGTCTTTATTTCATCTTGGCTGGGCGGTATACATTCAATACCATCTTCTATGATTGGGTCTGTGGTATCTTCGTCGTCTTCGCTGCTATTGGATACCAACATGTTCTTTCCATATCCTGAGCACACTATCTGTATCAGTTACCAAATTACCTTGCTGGTCTCTACAAGAGAATGTACCTGTACCAAAGCCATCAGTTTGATGCTTGACTCTTTGGTAGAATTTTCAGACTACATTCTGGTTCCTGTATATCTCGATTTTTTCACACTCCCGTCTTTCCATTTCTCTCTGTTTCCCACGGCAAAGACATTTCTCCTCTCTCCTTTTCTCCCGATACATCTCTCGTGCACTACTCGTTGTCGCTGAATGTAGTGTAGCCCTATGTGCCGCATTTTTCTCTTCGGTATCAGCACGACACTTCTGGTCATACCATGGATTCCTTAAGAGGTCTCTGGTATCCAAGTATGGATTTTGATTTGCGGCTGTTTGCATGGAGTGGGCAATACTTTGCCATTGTGCTGATACCTTATCGGGGCGAGGAGTGATTTGATTAAGTAATTGGTAGAGTTGAGTGAAATATGCTGTGGCTATCTGTTGTGCTTGCAGCTTACCGACGTCTATATTCGCAGCTATAAGACTGTGCATCACCTTTATTTATTTATCGTCACGGTGCGCCTTAACTAAATGAAAAGGGCTTACACCTGGGAATTTTTTGCGGATTTTGAAACTACAATGTTCATAGATGAGATGAGAAAAAAAACGCCGGAGGAATTTTCAAATAAATCGAAGTCAAAGTTCACATTTTTAGGTTTTCAAGATTTTGCTTGGAATCCGCAAAACCAAACGTAATTGGACTAAAGAAAATGCTGTAGCAGTTAAAATCATCTACAATATTTATCTGAATAGAATATTCGTACGTTTTGCCATTTTCGAGATATAGAAGTTCAAATAGAGACAATGCACCGACTGCATCGCCTCCTTATAAATTAATGTCAAGTACGGTGCCCCTTAACCAACTTTGAACGAAAGCCGCTTACTCCAGGGAAGTTTTTGTGGTTTCTGAAACAGCAATGTTCATAAGTGAGAAAAATCCAAACACAAGATAAAATCGCTGGAGGGATTTTCAAATAAATCGCGGTCAAATTCACAATTTAAATTTACCAAAATTACTAATCGTTCTAGTTAAATATGTGCATTTAGGCTTTAAAATAGTGCCAACATGGGAGAGGGGTGTAGAAGTTTTGGCTATAAGGAAACACATTGAAGTGAATTCGGTTGAAGAGCAGCAGAGGGTAATTTTAATTATATTCCATTACATGATATTTTACGCCTTAAGGTCATGTCATATTTAACAACAGCAGCAGCAACGTCACCAACAGCAACAACAAACACAATTGCCCGTATTGCATTTCAATGCATGGATTAAAGTTGCACACTTTGGCTATGATGTTGGTCGCCTGTTGGTGATGGTGGTGTCGGTGTCGTTGATGGTGCGATATGATTTAACCGAAAACAAACACCATCGATTCCTGTAGCATGAACTGACAAACTTCAAAACCAATTGTGCCATTTTGGGTGTGAGTTTCTGTGTGTGTGTTTGTGAGTGGACACATGGACAGACAACAATATGTGCAGAGCGCGCGTGCCACATGTATCGATGAAGTGACTGCCAATTTGAAAGCAATTTGTTTGTGGATTTTATTGCATTGTGCTTTTGGCATAATGGTGGCAGTTTATGAAAATCGTTAAGTGGCACTCATAATCGTTCGTCTCCATCTCTTTACGTCATACTCACACCACTCCCGGGGTTTGACTAGCTCACTAGTTGTTCTCTAGTGGCAAAACAATTGAATGAAATTGCAGGGGCCTTCATCACCATTATCAGAAACGTTTGCGGTAGCCAGCAACATCAGCATAATCATCACCGACTGTAATATTGACTTGTATGTTAGCTTTTAAATAAAATGTTTAAAAACACAGCCGAACTCTTTTTTCTCAACATTCAAAAAATAATAGGTGGCAGCAACCATTTTGTGTCATTAGTAATTTAATGGAGCCTCTTGGTGATCTATAATGCTTTCTAAGTTTTAAATATATGGTAAGATATTATTTAATGTAGATAAATGTGGATGAAGCGAACGGCAAACTCAGGATGTAAGTGATGTTACTCCGTTTGTTAATTTAAGTTATGTGTTATATTGTGGATCAATGTACAAACCCATTAAAAACTTCCATCTAACGAGCTTGAATAGTTATTTTTGAAAACCGCCTAACAACCCGTTACTTTTACAAGGGCATGTCCCCCGAAATAAGTAGTCATTTTTCGACCACTAAAAATCGACAAATAAGCTGAAACAGCACAATTTTATAATTTCCAGAACTGCTGAGGTGAATTTATACTTAATTTTTTTCATATCTCTGTATAATATTTCGATGAGTTTATATTTTAGATTATTCGATATAAAATGGTTTAAAATTTTTATACCCTCAGTCTTTAGACTAACGAGGATATACACTTTCATACTGGCAAATTGTGTGCCATCGAAATAATGATTTAAGACCCCAAGTATAATTGGACGAAATCCTTTTCAGGCAATTTGGAGTCGAAGTCCGTCCGTCTGTCTGTCGATTTGTCTGGCTGAAGCGCAGGATAACACTCGAACGGAGCAGCCGATTCGGACCGTCTTTCTGTCTGGCTTGAGCGCACGATAACTCTCGAACGGATCAATCGATTTGGTTCAAAATTTGGTCTTTGTAATATTTTGTCCAAACTTAGTTTAAATTGGAAGATGGTTCATATTGGCATCGGTATACGAGACAAAGATGAAGATCCAATGTCCACTCCTTCCGGTACCTCCTACACAAATATTCCGACAAGTGAAGATTAAGACCCGTTCTGCTTTCTAACATAGTGCTCCAAAAGCCCTAAGTTACACAGTAACCATCTGAATGGCTTGTGCGCGCGATATCTATTGAAAAGAAATGAGTCCCAAAATAAGATCCAATAAATGTATTGCAAAGAGAAAAACAGTGATATCCCAGCAAAAAAAAGTCCTCCCAAAATCATGGGTTTCGTAAGGGATTTTTGGCTGCCGTAACTACTCTCAAACCCCCTTTCTTCCCCATTATTTTTACAAGGGCATGTCGCACTCAGTTTGTAGTTATTCTGTGGCCACTAGAAGTTGAAAAGTAAGGTGAAAAAAAATTTATTTTTAGAACAGTTGATGTAGAGAATTTGTTTTTAATTTCATCACACTTCTTACTTTTATTTTACTTTATTTTATTTAGCTGTCTGCGCGAATTGAACACACGAACCCTCTGATTTCTAGCCAAAGACACTACACACTATGCCACGCACACGAATATTAAGGGTTGCTTAAGAACTTAAATGTGCAGTGCACATGTGCACCACGAACTGTTATTTTTTTAATTAAAAACAAGTGAGAAAAGGCTATAGTCGGTACGGGGCCGACTATGTGATACCCTACACCACTACCTCTGTGCATAATCTTTTCACTCGAAAACATTTCTTTTAGGGTGATACGAAAGTTTTCACCTATCTGGCTTTTATACCAAATGACTTAAGGCGAACTGAACCAAAATAATTAATATTTAATTTTATATTTGACTACTATCGACATCACCAACGTCAATATTCTTCTATCTCTGTGAGAAAATTTCGTGATGATCCGATCAAAATTCCGACCTGTAGTGTGATTGCAGAAAAAGTTAAAAAAAGGGATGTATTACCGATTATTCCGATATCTCTATTATTTGACCACCTACGCCAACCTACTTTGCATAATTTTAAAGATGGGATTTTCTACTTTCTTAGTCAGGCTTTGCTTTTAGATGGTACCAAACAAAGTTGTGATATTCGTCATTATTTTTAAAATCGCAAAAATGAAAATTTGGATTCTATTAGAGTATCTTCGTAGTTTGACCACCTACGGTTACGTTACATCGTTGTAAAGGTGATATTTTCTACTTTCCTTCTCAGGTTTTGCTTTTTATATACCCCTTATAGACGCTGAGATATTTGCTTTGGAATAAAATGTCGACTTTTTCCTCATATATTGTTTTTTCGACCTTCTAGTTCTTTATTTATACCCAGCAAAATTTATTTGAAGTTATTCTATGTGAAGTAGTGATTGAATAGCTTTTTTAGAAGCAGTCAGCGCAGAGTCTTCACATTTTGACAATGTCCGATTTGAATCCATTTCATAAAATGTTCACATTTTAGCAATGTTTATATTTATAATAACTTTTTGCAAAAAAATTCTTAAGAACACACGAAACAATTTATTTTATGGTATTTTAATTACTCAGCAAAGTGTATCAAAAAAGATAATCATGGGTTCAAGAAATATCAGACTGCATCTTTGTTTGTAGCCAAAAAAGTAGTTGAATCATGAGTGCGAGTGACTATTGGAGTTATCATGAACGGCAATTCCCCGTCAATTTTTTCAATTTCTCCCTTAAGTTGCAACGGCGGAAGGACGAAACTCACGGGGAAATTTCATTCATGATAACCCCCTATGTCTTTTTTACGTGAAAGAAGTCAGCAATCAATTTTAGATATTTATCACATATTGGCATGACTCTATGCAAGAAGCGTTTTAAGATGTTTTTGGGTATTTTTGAGTAATAAAAGCTAACTTTCTAGAATAAAAGTATTTGATTTTTATTTGCACTCAGTCGCTTTTTAAAATGATTTATTTGAGATATTCCATTGTTTTATATTCATTATATTTCAATTTCATTAAGACTATCGAACTATTATCAAACTACTGTTTTTCAAACAAAAATGTTCTACAAAAACATGAGTTTGGTAGTAATTTGAACGAAACTAGAAAAAGAGGCCATAAAGTCTCAAATCAGTGAAAATCCTCGCTTAATGGATGTTAACTTCTCCCATATCCTCAAATTGCATGCTTGCGAATCAATTTTTAAATGAATCGAAAAATCAATTCAAAATACTTTCCATGGAATGTATATTTATTCACTACAAAGAACTAATGCAAAAAGTGTGCTTAAGAAGCAAATTAGACAGTATCCTCACTGCACCATGCCCTTGTAAAAATCATGACTTCTTTCACGTAAAAAGATGTAGTCCGAAATCACTTGCACTCATGATTCAACTACTTCTTTGGCTACAAACATTTTGCTGGGTATGTTTAAGACTTTGTCTTTTTGGGCTATAAGGTCTTTTGTTTTTCAATGAAAATAAGACTATTTATTTCATTTTTCTACCCGACGATTCGATTCCAACATCTTCAGGGATAATTTTTTCAATAAATAATCTTTCGTCTGTTTTACATTTATGGTTGTCAAGTTGGGGGGTTTTGTAAAAATAAAATATCACAACAATTAAACTAGTGTATAAATGCAAAAATAACTAAATATTAATGTAGAAATCACAGTTTTCTTAATACTAGCTATCACAGTGTTTGAATACGACTTTTTCTCCAAATAAATTTTTTGCTCATTCCGACTCCTAATATTATTCGACCATCACCAAAATTAATAGGCTTTTTCTTCTGTGAGACCTCCATTAACCCTCGAAATTTCGTGACGATCCGATCCAAATTGCGAACTGTAGCGTGATTTCCAAAAGATGCAAAAATGTGATGTATTACCGACTATTGCAATGTCTGCGTTAGTTGGTCACCTACGCCGACCTAGTTTGCATCATTTTAAAGATGAGATCTTCTACTTTTATAATCAGGGTTTTCTTTGGAAGTTCTCAACCAAAGCTGTGATATTCGTCATTATAATTAAAATCGCAAAAATGAAAAGTTGGGTTTTATTTGCGACTATTGTGATATCTTCGTTGTTTGATCACCTACGAGAACCTACTTAACATCATTAGAAAGGTGATATTTTCTACTTTCATTGTCAGGTCTCTCATAGAAGCTGAGATATTTGCTTTGGAAAAAAACGTTGTCTTTTTATCCAAATAAGTTTTTTGCCCATTCCGACCCCTAAATATTATCCGACAATCACCATAATCAATAGGCTTCTTCCTTTGTGAGACCCCCATTAACTCTCAAAAGTTCGTGGTGATCCGATCAAAATTGAGACCTGTAGCGTGATTTCCAAAAAAATTGTTAAATGGGATGTATTACCGACTATTGCGATATCTCCGTTATTTGGTCACCTACGCCGACCTCGTTTGCGTGATTGTAAAGATGGAATCTTCTGCTTTCATAGTCAGGCTTTGCTTTTGGAAAGTCCGAAACCAATGCTGTGATATTTATTTGTCATTATAATTAAAATCGTAAAAAATTTGCGTTTTATTTGCAACTATTGTGATATCTTCGTTGTTTGATCACCTACGAGAACTTTTTTTACATCAATAGAAAGGTGATATTTTCATTGCCATGTTTTGCTTTTGGTATACCCCATACAGAAGCTGAGATATTCGCTTTGGAAAAAAACTTGTATTTTTATCCACATAAGTTTTTGCCCATTCCGACCCCTAAATATTATCCGACCATCACCAAAATCAATAGGCTTCTTCCCCTCCGGGACCCCCATCAACGTCAACAATTTCGTGACGATCCGATCAAAATTGCCACCTGTAGCGTGATTACAATGTTTAGAAGGACAGACGGACGGACTGACGGACACACATAGCCAGATCGACTCAGCTCGTCGAGACATTCATTTTGGTACCCTACCCACATAGTGGTGTAGGGTATAAAAACTCGCGTGCCGACAGTGAACGTTGAAAACACAACCGTAGGATTTATAGTCGGACACACACTCACTGTGCCTCCTAGTGAGGAGTAAAGTAAGTAGTGTTACCTTGTAAAATTTTTAAGAAGTAACCCATTACTTTTCAGATTACTTGTAATGCGAAAAGAAGTTTGATTACATTACTTTGTAAAGGGTTACGTAATGACTACCGGATCAAAATTTTTGCTGGGATACAACAAATCATTTTGGAAATTTTTGACTTTTGTGGCTAATAATGGACTAACAATATTGAATGTGATAAAGTTCAGTGATAAACAAGTAAAAAAGTATCCGTCGGCTTTGCCGACAGAGATATACCCTAAGCCTATCTGTATTTAAACTATCATCTACGGACAGATCGAATGTATTTAGGGTCTTTTCAGAATTTTGTGGCCCTTTTTGGACATTTGAACTTGCCGACAAAAATGTGGATTAGGATTAAAATTCAAAAGTGTTGGGAAGGAGTTACTTAAAGGAATGGACCGATATAGTCCATTACGAAAGTTGATCTTATTTTTGATGGATATCGCGCCCACTGGTCATTTCAATGGGTGGCATAAATTTTGGACCAGAAAATCGATATAGGTAATTTTGGAAGTTAAACTACATTTGGACAACATATTAGGAGATCCAAAGTTTTGAATAAATTGGTTGCCCCTATCAAAGGACATCGTGCATTCCGTTTTGCATTTTTAGTGAAATTTTTTAAATATTGAGGGGGATGTACCGGATTTAGTTGCCCATCTTCGAACTGAGACTAAGTTTGGACAAAATATGATGAAAGCAAAATTTTAGAGCAAGCCAAATTTACTAGCTAACCCGAGTTCGCGTTGCTGGTCTGTTGTTTGGATTTTCCGTGTTAATCTGACTGCCAGTCAGTCTGTCTTTCTTTTTGTTTTTTTCTTTTCTTTTAATAGGCGTAAAGACAGCGCTCTTAATTGTGGCCCTACACCGGAACAAACACTCCGGAACCGCTTTCTCATTACATCGAAGGGCGTTCGAAGACTGTATTCGTCAGCTTTCTTAGTTTTATGTACTTCTTCATCTATTGTATGTTGTGAGTTGGGGTTCACTGCAGTCTTTGGCAATATTTGATTTTCTCCGCCATAATTGTTCGTAAAGCTTATATCATTTCTTTTGAAATATTGCCCTGTGTTCCAGATTGTATTTGTCATGGTGACATAAATCGCATACTGAATTGTCTTTTCAATACAAATCGAAGTTGAGTTCGCAATATTTATACCCTTCACCACTATGTGGAAAGTGTATTATAAGTTTGTTTTGGAAAAAAATCATATAACTCCACGAAATATCGGTACTATCGGTACTGGTATACCATTTTTCATATCTCAACGAGATAAAGCGATTTTGAGATATGTGTCCGCCCGCCGTCCGTCTGTCCATTATAAATTGTAATCAAACTCCAGGCCGCAATTATGGTATACCTCTCATAGAAGCTGAGATATTTGCTGTGGAACAAAACATTGTCTTTTTATCCAAATAAGTTTTTCGTTAGTTCTCGTTAGTTGTGAAATAAAACACATTCTTCTGCCACATTGAAAATCATCAGCGGAAAATGGGTATATGTAATGTGAAAAATAGTACATCCCTACTTCAAATATATAAAATATAGGTCTTGATGTTATTACCAATATCACATGCGGTTACATCTTTGTCCAATAAAATATTCTTATTGTCCTTTTTCAGATTCGTGGATTCAATTATAAAATTAAGTTCCATAAAATGTATAGAGCATTTAATTTACTTGAAAGCACCTTTATTTAAGAAAAACACAAACACTGATTTATTTCTGCACTACCGATCCACATTCAACGACTGCTTTAAAGAAACTGCCAAAATAAACCAAACTGATGGTTAACAAGTAAAAAAGTATCAGTCGGCTTTGCCGACAGAGATATATCCTCAGGCTATGTGAATTGAAACTTTCATCTACGGTCAGATCGAATGTATTTATGGTATTTTCATTATTTTGTGGACTTTTTTGGACATTTGAAATTGCCGACGAAATTATGGATTAGGATTAAAGTTCAAAAGTGTTGCAGAGGAGGTACTTAAAGGAATGGACCGACATAGTCCATTATGGAAGTGGATCTTATTTTGGGATATATCGCCCACTAGTCATTTCAGTGGGACATCGTATAACTTATGGACCAGTATGCCAGGTAGCGTGAATTTGTCCACGGAAAATATAATACCGTTGGAAGTAGGCCTACAACGAACAGCATCGGCATACAGTTTCAAAGGATCTTCGAACAGACCTTAAATATGCTCTCGAGCCACTACATATGGTGTCATAGGGTTTTTTTACACCTTTTGGGCTGTTTTCTCAAGAAGTATGGACTTGCCCCTGAAAAAAACTTTTACCGTCTTAATTGAGGCAGCGAATGCAAGTTGCTTCAAAAAAAAAAAAAATAAAGTGATTCGAGAGCAGGTCTTAAAGTGAACTTATCCGTAATTTTGTGTGATGGGTACCCGAAGGAGTGGACAAACATAGTCCATATTCGAACCTGATCTAAACCTGGTAGAATTATTAGGATGTGTAATGTATGTACTAAATCGGCCACTCCTTTCAAGAGTTATCGTTCGAACAATTTTTCCGAACATTTTTGAACTTTGGTATGATCAAACTTAAACTATGTTTGGACAAAATATTACGAAGGCCAAATTTTTGACCAAATCAGTTGATCCGTTCGAGAGTTGTCTTGCGCTTCAACCTCTACACACGGTGTTATAGGGGTTTTTTGCATCTTTTAGGCTATTTTCTCAGGAAGTATGGACTTGCCGCTAATGAGACATGTACCGTCGTACGCAGTGAATACAAGTTGCTACAACAAAAATCAAAGAGATTCAAGAACAGGTCCCAACATGAACTTTTCCGAAATTTTGTGTGAGAGGTACCCGAAGGAGTAGACCGATTGAGTCCATACTAAAACCTAATCTAAGTCTGGTAGATATTTCACGATGTACAAAGTATGGACCTAATCGGTTACTCCCTTCAAGAGTTATAGTGCGCACAAATTTTCCGAACATTTCCGAACTGAGGGAGGTACCGGAAGCAGTGGACCGATATAACCCATCTTCGAACTTAAACTAAATTTGAAAAAAATATTACGATAGCCAAATTTTGGACCGAATCGGTTGATCGGTTCGAGAGTTATCGTGCGCTCCAGCCAGCCAGACAGAAAGACAGACAGACAGAGGGACGGACATGGCTAAATCAACTCTAAATTGTCTGAAACAGATTTCGACCAAACATACTTGGGGTCTAAACGCATTATTTCGATGTGCCTCATCGCCCGTATGAAAGTGTATATACCCTCGTTAGCATAAATGCTGAGGGTATAAAAAATGTTCTCTGTCTTTCATCGTTTCAATAAATTATTTGTTTGAAATCGTTTATCGATCGCTTTCTAGTAACATTTTCATGTTTGATAAACATTTTCCCAATATATTCGTAATATTGTATCGCCATTCGACAAAAGTATAGTGATAAAGCTATTAGTCAAAATTTCCGGGGTGGCTTTATTTCTGTGTGGTCCACTGCTTCTGGTATCTAGCCTAAAAATTTTCAAAAATGTTCTCTTAATGACCCTAAAGCTCTTAAAACCTCTACGTCCAGCAACTAAAATGTGTTGTGAGCTTAACTCGCTAATAATAAATACATATATGGGAACTATATCCGTTCGACTATAGTATTTTCTTACTTGTACTCCTATATCGCTGACTCGACTCCCCTGGAATAATTTTCAAAGGAAGAAAATTGGACCAGAATCGATATAGTCGATGTTATTGGTTGAAGACGATGATAAAAATATATGACGACATCTCCTACCTCTTTGAAGTCAATAAATGTAACATTACTGACTTTTATTCCACTCACCAATCATATTTATCTCTTTATGTTTCAATTTTCATCCAAACAACATAAATATATCCGCCTCCTGTAACCCTACAATCTGTGTTGCCCAATACACTAAATGCGCAGGCGTGTCTGCGTCAAATAAAAAAGTCATACATAAACCACAGAGATTTGCTTCTAATCTGTGGCATTATATTATGGATACGGGCATAAATCTAAACGTCAAGGCAGCAGTCTAGGCTGTAAAAATAAATTATCTTTTCTTGCATACAAAATTAAACAAACAAAAAATTGCCATGAAAATTAAGTAGTTTTCCTTATAAGAAATGCCTCCTAACTATATGACAACATCCGAACAGCCATGCCAGACATGTCTGGTGTTATTGTTAATTCGAAAAGAAGTAAAACAAAAAAAAAAAACAACACTGCAAAATTGAAATGAAAACTGTGGGGTTGTATTTTTGGTTATTTAGTATACGGCTGAGATTCATATGACGCGAACGCCATAAATCAAATTGGCCAAAAAGGCAACAAGCCAAATAGGCAAAAAATCTTGTTTAACACATAAAACAACATACTGCAAAACAACATGTAATTATCAACAACAAAAAGAAAAAACATATAAAATTCACCGAAAAATTTAACGGATTCAAATTCAAGTGTAAACTAATTTCCATGTCAATTCGCAGCAAACCATAGCACTTGTTATA
Source organism: Musca autumnalis (assembly GCF_047663935.1). Lineage (NCBI taxonomy): Eukaryota > Metazoa > Arthropoda > Insecta > Diptera > Muscidae > Musca > Musca autumnalis. The sequence goes on from NW_027411977.1 coordinate 123,524,375, forward strand.
AGCACCAAAATATATACTTTGGTCCCTCTTGCAATTTTTTTCAGAGACTCAGCTGTGGACTCTGTTTAAGCCAGATATTACATACATACAAAAATATAACACCACCGATCCACCCCTGCATGCAAAGTAGTTGAATTTGCACTTTGCCTACTAACAGCCATTTGACGTGGTGCGGTTGATGGCTTGTTGTTTTGTCTTAATGCAAAGTGTTGGGAAAATGTTGAGAGGTTGTCAGTAATGGCGCCACTTTATTTGATTATTTATCGAAATAATTGAGCTGAAAAATGGTTAATAAATTATATAAAGTTTTGGTTGTTGAATAAATTACACAGCATCTAATTTGCTTGGACATATGAAGGTAGTGGGTTCAATATAAGCTAAGGTTTATTTATTCAGTAAATTACATGAAAAATCAAAAATTTATGCAAAATACTACCTTTTTCTCATTTTAAATAATAAATACGTGAAACCTGTAGACTTACAAACTAAAAATTATCTAACATTATAACAAGGGAATAAACATGTGATTACTTACTTAGTTGGCCATGTACAGAATATTTGTCCTTTAAGCCGAACTAAGAAAAATGTCCACTCCTCTCTATATGTTGCTTTAGTTTTCCAAGTGGAAATATCGTGTTTTTCGATCTCGTCTTCAACTTGTTGACTCAATCGAAGCCTGGACATTCCAGTTTTGCGTGTACGGCCCGTAATTATACGCCATTTTATTGGGTTCGTCATTGCTCATTCTCAGGACGCAAAAAAATATTCGATGCCGAAGATCCTATTCCATCATAGGTGAAAGTGACCTGGCATGACATTTAGGTTATTCTTCTTTGAATGTTATAAGAGCGTAACCCCAAAAGTTGGCTATTTCGCAAATAATGTTGTGTTTATAACGATGTCGAAGTAGACGAAGTCTTTTACAACTTCAAATTTATAGGTACCAACTTCCACAGTCCAAGTTGTGCATCGCACTGTGTATGGGAAGAGCGGCCAAAAATACTTCCCTTCAATGCGAAAATTTCAGCAAAGGTTAGTTTAGCAACACGAATAACAATAAAAAAAACAAAACAAAATCAACATTGGTCCAAATTTAGGTATAGCCTCTCTAGAATGGTACCCCCTGATTTCTGGTATTTTGAAGGTCTTGACTACACCTTTCAATGAAATTGGCTAAAATTTGGCAATAGGTATCCTCCAGTGTTAGCAGAAATCCCTTTTTCAAAAAAATTTCGAATTGCGTCCACGTTTTGGTAGGGTCCCCATAGAACGGTACGGCCCAATCTTTGGAATTTTGGAGGTTTTATATAAATTATTTATTCGAAATGGCCCAAAATGCCACTAAATCTTTCTTGGAGGTAGGTAACTTCCAGAAAATTGTAGATTAATGTAGGTCCACCCATTCATGTTGCCCCGAAAATCGGTACCGCCCAATATTCGGTATATTTAGGGTTCTAGCCATAATTTTCCGATGACCGAATTTTCGAAATTTTTTTTACGAAATCTGTTTCAGACAATTTAGAGTCAGTTTAGCCATGTACGTCTGTCTGTCTGGCTGGTACGAACGACAACTATAGAACGGAATAACCGATTCGAACCATTTTGCCCAAATTTAGTTTAAGTTTGAAGATGGACCATATTGGTCCACTCCTTCGGGCACCTCCCCGAAAAGTTCAGCTTAGGACCTACCCTTATGACACCATGTGCACGATAACTCTCCAACAGATAAACCTATTCGTCAAAAATTTGGCGGTCGTAATATTTTCTCCAAACTTACATCAAGCTGTACGATGGGCCTTATCGGTCTATTTCATTGGGTACCTCCTCCATAAAAGTTCAAATGTTCGCTAAAATGGTGCGCACGATAAAATGGTGCGCTATACCCTCAGCCTCTCCGTCGGCAAATGCGACTGATACTTTTTTACCTGTTTAAAAAAATTAATTGGGGGGAAAGAAGGGGAACATAACTAAAACTTTACATGAAATTTAATTACAATAACGACATGACATTACAAAAGTCGTTCAGACAACACACGTATTCAATAATGAATTCAAAAATATTAACAAACACAAAAATGCATAAAAATTAAGTTAATACCATGTTTTTTCAATATTCGAATTAAGTTTGGTCAATATAGAGTTAATTTAATTTGATACTAATATATTACTTTCACCTAACTTTTGCACTCAATTCACCTATTAAATTTTCTCTTTTCTCTTAAAGAGTACGGCCAATTGCAGCGACTTTTCTTTCGACCTTTTTATAGGGTATCGTTACTTCCTTTACTGATCGACCTATGACACCAATGTCGTCGACAAAAGCAAGTAACCCTTGACTATTGTGTCATTTCTTTTAACATTTTTAACCCGTGCAACCTTTTGCAGTAGAATGTTAAAGAGATAACACGAAATGTTGTCTTCTTGTCTGAGCTCCTTGTGGAGCTCTAAATTTGCTCGGTTAGCGGTGTACCTCTCTGGTCATTCCCTTGGACGGAATGACCAATCTCATGATAAGCATTGGAGTTCTCTAGCATCACACTGTTATTTCCATCCTAAAAAATAATAATATCAGGACGCAACTATTCATCGGTGGTATATACACATTAAGCATCTCTACCTCGACAGTCCCTCACTCTGACATATGTACATTCCCCCATATATTGCATCACTAGAGTCAAGATCAAACGAGATAGGTTTTTACTGGACAGACTCTTGTATAAGAAAGGCAAGTCGCCCTTCTCCGCTTCTTGTTCAATCCTTTCGCAAAACGTTTTAACCACGGCAAAGTTGCAACTTGCAAGCTACATCTGCCGGTGGGTGGTCTTTGTTTCCTGGTTCGCGGCGACTCTAATGTTTCTCCGACCCATAAAGTCTACAATTTGGCTTAGCTTTTTGCAAGATCGTTACATTTCCATTGTAAGAATGACACATTTGAGGAATGCTCAACAAGATTATGGTGTATAAGATGCTGTCTTTGTTGCTCTTGGGCAGACTGACCAGGTATCACGTATTCCGACAAAGACGATATAGGAGGCAGTAGTCCTAGAATCATCGGGCTCATCTCTATTCCGGAACGAACCAAAAGAGCTGAAGCAGGCATTACGTGATATATTACCGCTCCCATGCTGAAAATATGCACAAACACACAAAATTAAATAAAATTCCTAAAATAAACTAATTAAATCTTTGTCGATTCAGGCCCAAAACAACCTCATTCGAAATTTTAGTCTACCTCTATCTTGTAATTTTCCACCAGCAGTTAAAGGTTAGTACTGTACATTGTATGTGGTCATGGCTATTATATGCCACAAAATTTATTTATTTCAAATGATAATAACAAACACATGTTCGGATTTTTTTTCATAATAAAGCAGTAAATTAAAAATAAAAAATAGTAACAATTTTAATTCAATAGCTGTTTGTCATTCATGCAACAACCCAATGCGAAAAAAATGATAAAGGTGTTGTCTCTAAATCTTCAATTGTAAATAATTTCGTTTTTCAATGGAGCCAGAACCAATGCCAATTTTACAAGAATTTTTACAGACATTTTATGTGGGCGGACATTAAGATTGGCATCTGCACTGCTTGCTTGAGTTTGCATATCTTTTGTTTGCTTTCAATGTTTTTATTCTGTTCTACAATGTTTTCAGAACATATTCGGTTATCGCATTACAAGCAAGTCTTGTTATGTGCCAAAATTATATCAGACTTCAATTTCTACATCATGAACGTCTTGTTCACCACCACACTGACAGATTTTTTGTGTTGATTTAGAGGACGAAGATTTTTTTGTTTATTGTTATAAAATTGCATTGTAGTTAGACTTTATAAGTATGCATATCTCTATATTTCATGCACATGTTTTTTGTGGAGCTGTCACGTGTTGTGCCCTCATAAAACATTTTGATAACCAATAAAACTGTCATTGTTAAACATTGAATGTATAAACCTACAAACTTTGTGGTCATGGAAATGGGCGTGAAAATTATATAAGTTGTCAATACGAATTTACTAGAAGTAAAATATAATAAAATATAAAAAACGGGAAGCTGAGCTGCCGCCGTATCCTCTCAATATTAAATTACTCAGATAAAGGTTAAAAGTAACAATTTTCTGATTGAAGAAACATCAGTAGTTGCATTGTGTAACCCATTTTTCGAATTACCGGTTAAAATGTTAGCGAGCAAAAATTAGCAGTCGCTAAGTCCTACCGATATCAAGAGTGGAAGAGTGCAATATTAATTAAAAATTTTCAGTCATAATTTTGCGTTTAACTTTTACCAATATTTGTCGGTAAAAAATACTTACAGAATTCCACTACAGATAGTTAAGTTTTCGACCTTAACGGATTATAAAAAGCAGTGTCATTTACAAATCGCTAATCTATTCCAGAGGTGTCACATCTCAAAAAATCAAGTTCGATGAAATACGCGCTTTGGGTTGCCGATCGAAATTTGACTTCCCAAATTAAGAAGATTATTACACAAAAAATAAAATAACCACTTGAATCGTGTTTTATAAAGAGCTAGCCATATTTCAGTGCTAAAATAATGTGCAAGATCACGTATGATTTGAAGGGTTTTAGTGCTTCATAAACTCAAAAAATATTTATGTTTATTTATGCCAAACTCTTAGAAACTGTGCTGAAAATCGTTGAGTTTTAGAGATATCAACATGAATATTTGACACAGGATAGAACGGAAGCCATAAAAATAATAAAAACACAAAAACTCATTTTTAAGTTATGCCACTCTTTGAGTAAATGAGTGAAATGGAAACTTATGGCCTGTTTCTCTAAGAGGATTCGAATTATTACCAAACTCCTGTTGTTGTGAAAAATTTTGTTTGATTGAAACCAAAATCATACCAATCTTTTTCAAAAAAAACAGAAGTTTGATCGTACTTCGAACGAATTTGATTTCCAATCGTCTTAGTGAAACAGACCATTAGATTCTGGGCTAGGTGTCAAAAGCAGGGCTTCGGTGTTAGTGTCTATGAGCCGAGCTGTATTTCTGGATGCGGTCACGAATTCGACTTCCGTGATATATTCTTTTTAATAAATATCTTAAAAATATGTAAGCAAGGCTAAAGTTGGGACTGTGCGAACATTTTGAGATCCCATAGCACATGCTACGTGCATAGAATTTATAAATAAAACAAAGATACTCCTTAAACAAGTGAGCAGGGGCTATAATCGGCTGACTATGCGATACCCTACACAACTACCCCTGTATATAAGCTTTACAGTGATACACATTTCTTTCAGGGAGATACTAAAGTCATCAGCCAACCTGGCTTTTATACCAGATGACTTCTCATTAAAATAAAAATTTCAAAATATTAAAAAATTGGAATAACTTAGCGCCTTTTGCAATACTCTACTCTTATATTTTACCATCAATGTCATAAGACTTGGTACTAAAGTAAAGATCATTATCAAACTGTGCTTTATTTTCAAGCTCTGCCCTTGGAATATTCCGAAAAAATGGAAATAGGCAAATCTGAGGGTCGTTTTCTACATTTCTAGTATTTAGCCACTTTTGGCGATCAATTTAAAGCCCAGAATACCTTCATTAAAGAGGTCACTGGAATATTCCATCGTTCGAAGTAAATAGAAACAATTTGCTTCCTTTCGTTTATGGAAGTATGAACTAAGCTTTTCCTCCTATTCCTTGCGAAAGCAGTATAAATTCTTTCCAAAAGATGTACCAATATTTACAATTTTCCTAATTTAGGTTTTATATCCTCGTGCTACCCTTATAAGAGGGCTATACAAAAAGTGTAAATGTTTATCTAATTTTTCGCAAGGTATGTTTGTACCTGTAATAATGTTTTGTATCTATAACAGCGGGGATCGGCAGATACCGTTCCATGCAGCTATATGAATACCCACCTTAATATCTCATTACTGCAGTAGAGACAACAGCACTATACACAATACGTATATCACTTGTATTATCTATTCCTTATTTGTACTACCTCACTAAAAGGGATGATGTTCAATGTGTTTCCTGTTAACTCGCCTTACAAATAATTCTCATTCATCCCGTTAACCCAGAAGGATAAGGTGTTGGGGTTTCGTCGCTGAATGGGTGGATTGCTGGCGTTAAACGAAGTACAACATAAGACGTGTGGCATTGACCGCAGTCACTTGAACCAAATCTAACAACAGCCGTCAGCCCTGCGATCCGTTCGATGTTTGCGATTTTTTCGCTCCTTGCGATCCGTTAAATCCTTGCGATTCGTTCACTTCTGCCGATTCATTCGCTCCTTATGACTAGTTCGCTACTTGTGATTCGTTCGCTCCTTGCGATTTGATCGCTCCTCGAGATTCGTTCGCCCCTTGCGATTTGTTCGCTGCTCGCGATTCGTCCGCTCCATTTCCTAACAATTCACGACTCTTCCATTTACAGAGTAGCACAACCGATCTACACACAGCCGAGTATCACCATTCACCCGAACGTTACCAATTCGAGTATTACCTAGCGAGTACTACCGAGGCGAGTAAAACCAAGCCGAGTATTGCCGAGACGAGTGTTGCCGACGACTTCCAAAGAGCCGACAGCGTCCGAATACTCCGAGCCGAGCTACACATCCGACGACTGCCGTGCCAATATCGAACGTTCTTATCAACCCGATCACCATCGAGCCAACATACACTAGAACTCCATTTAACTACAAACACATTTAATCCTCATGTTTACTGAATTGTATAAATAAGGCGCTGAAGTACAATTAACCGTTTTCCTCACTTAAGGTTTGTGGGTCCTTAAGTCGACGCTGTCAGTAGCTGAGATAACCTCGGCCTTCGATAAAACTACTCGTTATATTGTATACCCCCAACGAACACTAAATACCAAATGTTAGCCATTTCGGTGTGATAATGAGGTTAAAACCTTCAAAATAGCGAAAACCGGGAGGTACCATTCTATGGGAACTGTATGAAGACTTGGACCTATACCGATAAAATTTCATCTGGAAAGTGATGTACCGTCGATGTAGACCTTGACCAAAAAATGATATTTTCAAATGTTGTGTAACCTGACGTAAATCTTTTTTGAAGGTAGATGTTAGTTGATTTTATATGAAATATTGTCATAACCCAGTTGTTCAATAAATAGCTATTGTATACTTTGACATAATTATGTAACTAGTTACTCATTGATCCTAGTTACTTTGCACCCAAAAATGGCACATAAAATATCCTATAGCTTGTTTTTGTCACTGGTAATGGGCTCCCCTGCCTATCATGCCAATTCTCTAGTTACAGGTAATGCAGCGTGTAATATATTGACTATTTTATAGACTACTGGTGGATAGCGGAATATACAATGTTTCTCTCTTGAAATCTCTTTTCAACATAATTACTCTTTTTGAAAACAAAATAGAAAAAATTGTTTGTCATTTTGATTAAAATGTCTATTTTATTCAGAATTTAAAAAAGACGTTTTGATATGCAAAAATTCATTGTTAAATAAAGTTGCGAAAAACGTGTTAATGAGCTGAAGTAAAAAGGATGAATATTTTCAGAAGAATATTTGGTAAGTAATATATGTATGTATGTATACATTTTTGGGACAATACATTTTTGTATTATCTCATTACTTTTATACATTTTATTTCAGATACTTCTCAATTATCTGAAGCACACTGGAGATGCATATTCCCAGGACCAAATAAACATTAGCTCCAGTATCAAGGATTCACAACAAGGAACCTGATGAATATTAAGTTGTCATTTGCGATATATGTATGTATGTATACACATGTTATGTAATATAAAAGCGTGGTTAGCGCATATGAGAAATATACAGATTAACTGTTATAATTATATTGTTTAAATTGGTATACTGAATACAAGTCACTAGTGATTTTGGCTATCATTTCTGACTTCCGAAATAACTGGTTACTGGTAATGCAATGAAGGGACAAGTGGCTTTCCCAGGACTATCGAATTGACTGGCTACTGGTAATGCAACAAAGAGACAATTGCCTCCCACACGACTATCGAATTGGGTGGTTACTGGTAATGCAGTGAGGAGACAATAGACCCCTTCCTATGACATCCCCATGTTAAATTCACCAGTCTATAGCATTGCGAGTAGATTGGGTGGTAACTAGGGGTGTTTACCAGTAGCCAGCAAAATTACTAGTTATTCCCTAGTTACCCGAACAACTGGGAAAGTATTGCTTTGTCAAAATTTTCTTTGCCGTAGAAATGTATTCAAAATCTACAGGAACGAAAAAATGGCAAAACTTGCAAACTATTTTGCCGAACTGTCAAAATTAACGTATCAGCCAATCTTATGCCAGCAAACAAGTTTCAAGTTGGTACTCAACCAAAGTTTGTGGTGGAAAATAACAGAAGACAGCGTCATTCAGTGCCATTTTCAAAATGAACGATAACACAACTCGTTCGTTATAGTTAGTCCACATACAAAAGTTCCGCCCGGTTTTCGGTATTTTAAAGTTTTTATCATTTAGGTCCACGTTTTGGTATGTCCCAGAATTTTTCAACCACATTAAACTCATATTCATATTCAACATTTTGACATATAGTTCACGAAGAGATTTTAGACCAATGTATAGGAATATCGGCTGTAATATAGATTTTGGGGTTCATTTTGATTAGAAAACCTCCATGCAGTAAGTGGTTAAAATATGTACATCCACGTTTTAATGCAATCCCTATAGGATAAGTGCACCAATAATTGACACTTTGTAATGGGTTATTCAGCTCATGAGACTCTCTTTGCTGCGAAACGATGAACATTTGCGAAAATATCTTGATAGCATTACAGTAATTACTTTGCTAAAGTTAGCTTTATGTCATCTGGTATTGTTAGGGTCTGCCCCTTTTGACCAAAGCCTTTCCTTATTTGTTATTTTAATACTGGACTTATCACTTTTCCATTCTAAACCAAAGATGCAATTTTGAAATCACTTTTTTATTCCGGCGTCTTCAATGTTGCATGTTGCACGACATGTAACGCCAATGATATGTTGTTGTCACATTGTTTTATGCAAGAACACACCATGGCGAATTATGCCACTCCATTGGCATGTATGGGCAATTCATAAAGGCCACAATTATCTAATGGACGGACACACACAAAAAGACAAACTATTGGACAGACTTATAGATGAATGAAGCAACTGGCAGATATAAAACGTAGTGAAACATATCACTGAACAAATATGATTACGGGTATTAATTTATGGCCACGAGACAAAAAGTGTCAGAAAATTAAGCAGATCTTTTGACAATTTCATTATACATTTTATGAAAATTTATGGTTTCCAGATGATGAAATAGTTGATTACATGATTCGCTGAATACTGAAGACGTATAAAATTTTACTTTTCATTAAAATTATAAGAAGATTTTAGTTTTCTTCAAAAAAACAACATCGAATCTTACATTTCACAGTAACATTTCAGGTCTTATTCATTATACCCTATACCACAATGTGGAAAAGGGTATTATAAGTTTGTTTTGGTAAAAATTCATGTAACACCGCGAAATATTCGTCGGAGACCCCCAATGTGGTATACCAATCTTCATATCTCGACGAGATAAAGCGATTTTGAGATGTGTGTCCGTCCGTCAGTCCGTCCGTCCGTCCGTCCGTCTGTCCATTATAAATTGTAAACACGCTCCAGGCCGCAATTATGGACCAATCGTCACGAAATTTTGTATGGAGGTCGGTTTCAGATCAGAATAGATCCCTATTCTTATAGGTGATGATCGTGAAATATTTAGCGGGTGAAATGGACCAAAAACATAATTTTTACCCAATTTTCTAGTGGCGCTGTAGGTCTCAATAATAGTCCGATCAACGCGTAATTTTAAATAATGTAAGAGTATATCACAAAGGAGAAGCTTGCAATTCGAGATGGCGATCGGATAATATTTAGAGGGTTAAATGGACCAAAACTTTTGTGTGAAAATTGTGAAAATTTTTAATATACAGTTTATATCTTTATTCCTGGAAGTGACATTCCGGACAAGTGAGATATACTTGAAAATGGAACGCTTGACCTTTCAATTGATGCCAATTATGTTGGCGTGCATGATCAGATAACAGAGTTACAGCCTAATATATTCCGTTATTTGTTTGTAGTGTAATAATAAACTCGCTAGAAGTCGCAATTATACATCAATAGTCACGAAATTTTGCACCGGGTAAGAGTATAGGTCGAAAAAGATGCCTACAATTTTGAATGATGATCTGATATTCTTTAGCGGGTGAAATGGACCATTACTTATGTATGAAAAATATAAAAATTTTATTTTTAGTCGATATTTTAATTCCTTGAGGACATATATATTTCGCAAAGTAGCCTACATATGGGAAAAAACTACTGACCTTTCCTCTGATGTAATAAATTGTTTGCTAGATAACGGGCCTACTGCCTAATATATAATGGGTTCTGTGTAGAGAACCACATTTTTATCCCATGCTACATATTGTCTCTCCAAAAGTTTATGTAACACCACGAAATATTCGTCCTAGACCCCTTATTTGGTATGCCAAAATTCATATCTCGACGAGATAAAGCGATTTAGCGATGTGTGTCCGTCCATTAAAAATTGTAAACAAACTTAAGGCCGCAATTATGGACCGATTGTAACGAATTTTTAAGGAGGTTGGGTTCGGGCCAGAATAGAAATGATAAGTTGTTGCTGATGATCGTGAAATGTTCAGGGAATGAAATGGACCAAAAACAAAATTTTAACCAATTTTGTAGCGGCTCTGTAGGTCCAAATAATAACCCGCAAAATTTTAAACAAAGTTTGAGTTTATGATGAAGAAGAAGCGTACAAACCAACGTGAAGATCAGATAATACTTAGCGCGTTAAATGGACTGAAACTTTTGTGTGAAATTGGTAAAAATTTCAATAAAGTAGCGGTTAAACAACGGAAGTAGTAGTACTACATAAGTGGGTTTCATTACATTTTAGTTTGTGTGAACTAAATTTTCCCTTCCTGCTACAAAAATGTCTTTGTCATGCTAGATAACTTTTTGGTTTTGGTCATAAGTATTATACATTATATCTCTGATATTTGATAATTAAATTTTCACAATCATTGAAAAGAAGTTCCGTGGAGAGCGATTGTCCAGGAATAGCGGTATAGGGTATCCCATGGTCGGCTCCGTCCGACTATAGACTTTTCTTACTTGTTTTCATATGAATGTGTCATGTGTTCTTGTAAATACAAGGTATTTTGTTTGTAAGCTCAAAGTACATTTGTAATCATGTGTGTGTATGTACGTATCACAAATCTTAATTGCCACTTACAGAACTATAATTGTGAAAATGCCATTATGAACTTTTGTTATAATAACAAAAGGGAATTGCTTATGTTTAAAAAGTTTTTTTTTTTTTTTTTAATTTCTAACTGTAACAGCGACCAAGAACTCCTGAAAATTATGTTGAAAGTTCTATAACAATGGGTTTGTAGTCAAAAAGGACCCATCCTAATATTGCATGAAAGTTTTGAATATTTTAATTTGTTTTTCAAATATGTGAAGGTATCAAATATGTGCTATATAAGACAACCATTTTGTAACTAATTTAACTTGAACAATAAAAATGGAAAACAATTGTTGGATGCAGAGTATTAATAAACCAATTTTTCAAAGTATCCACATAATTGTCTTAGGTGTTCTAACAAAGAGTGAAGAGAAAACTGATGGCTTGATGCAGTTATATTATCATGTAGAAAAAGTTATCTAGTAACAGGTAGGGTGTTCAGTATGTGAAAAAGTACACGTTTCTATAGTAGATGTAGTAATAAAGATGTTTCAACAGAATCAATTTCTGCGACCAAGACAGAAATATGAGTACCTAAAAATAGGTTCAACCGATAGCGTAACGGACGAGATATTCGAAGGCAACACGCTAATAAGGTGTATGCATCAGTAAGTCAGTGTAAACCGTCAAGAGGAACACAAACCCTAAGAAGGTTGTATATTCAAATAACAGGGCCATATCATCAGTGTCATGCTTAAGTGTTCCACACGCCATTTGCCCGTTTTGAGATAATCGAATTTTAATTTTAATTTTTGCTGACTTAAGAAAATATTTCTATTTTTGACTTGAATTATTAATAATAGTATATAGAACATACTTCCAAAATATAGAGAAATCTGTATCTATATATACAAAATAGAAAATGTTTGTACTTTTGTTTGTTTGTAATTTATGGACTCGAAATTGGCTGAACAGATCTTCCTGAAAATTTGAGGGTATATTGCAACATCGCCTGAAAGTAAAATAGGCTATATTAATTTTTGAAATTCAGCCTTGATTCGGAGATATAGCCTCCAAAAATGTAGGTTTTGTATGCTGATATCGTAGGAACGGTTACAGATACAGGCTACCAATTTGAATGTGTGACGGAATTTGGCCTAAAAAATAAATTTGTCAAATTACATTGAAATCGGTTCAAATTTGGTTATAGCTCCCATATATATTTTCGGCCGATTTCATGTGTTTGATGCACCAAAAAGGAACCGATGGAATTAACGACAAATGTCGATAGTTAGCGATATTTGTCGGTAAGTGTTATTCTGTATACAAATTTTACCGATTTTTGTAGTTATTTTATGTCGGTAATTATCAAAAATCATCGGTTAGTTACCGACGACCGATATAAAAAATTTTAATATTTTAAACAAAAAATATCAATGAAAGCACAGTTTTAGGAAATGGCGTTGGAATATATTTCATTGCAAATAAAAAGGTAAACAGAGATACTTACTTACTTAGCTGGCCCATTACAGAACATTTGTTCTATAGGCCGAACTAAGAAGAGATCTCCATTCCTCTCTATTTGTTGCTTCGGACTCTGGAATACCGCGATTTTTCATCTCATCATCCACTCTTTTGCGCCATCTATTCCTTGGCCTGCCAATTCTGCGTGCACCGCCATGTGGCATGTATTCATACGCCTTTTTAGCGGGTTCATCATCGCTCATTCTTATGATATGGCCTAGCCAACGCAATCGCTGTATCTCGATACGTTTAAATATATTGATGTCGTTGTATAGCAGATACAGCTCGTGGTTCATGCGACGTTGATATTCACCGTCAACGCAGATTGGTCCGTAGATCTTTCGAAGAATTTTCCTCTCAAACACACCAAGCACTGCCATGTCTGCTTGCGCAAGTACCCAGGCTTCGGAGCCATACATCAGCACGGGTAGTATCAGTGTTTTGTAGAGCGTTATTTTTGTTTGACGAGATGTGGCTTTGTTTTTAAACTGCTTACTTAAACCAAAGTAGCATCTGTTGGCCAATACAATTCTTCTTTTTATTTCACAACTGATGTCGTTTGTTGTGTTTACGGAGGTGCCGAGGTAGACGAAGTCTTTTACTACCTCAATATTATAGGAACCAACATCCACAGTCGGTCCGAGCTCAATGGATGCATTGCGCGTCGACACCATCAACTTCGTCTTCTCACTGTTTACCGCCAGACCCACTTTAGCAGATTCTTCTTCGACCTTTATAAAGGTATCAGTTTCTTCTTTTACTGATCAGCCCATGATGTCTATATCATCAGCATAAGCAAGTAACATGTGACTATTGGCGTAGATTGTGCCACTTCTTTTGACGTTTTCCTCTCGTATAACCTTTTCTAGCAGCATGTTGAAGAGGTCACACGAAAGGCTGTCTACTTGTCTGAAACCTCTTTTGGTACCAAACTCTTCGGAGAGGTTCTTTCCTATTTTAACTGAGGACCTCGTGTCAGTTAAAGTCATTTTACAAAGCCGGATGAGCTTTACGGGGATACCAAATTCAGACATGGCTTGGAATACCTTTGAACGCAGCGGGCTGTCGAAGGCTGCTTTATAATCGACAAAAAGGTGGTAGGTGTCGATCTGCATCTCTTGGGTCTTCTCCAGGATTTGCCGCAGGGTAAATATCTGGTCAATGGTGGACTTGCCAGGTCTAAAGCCGCATTGGTATGGTCCAATTATCTCGTTGACCATAGGCTTTAGTCGTTCGCACAATATCCCTGACACGATCTTGTAGGCAATAGGGAGTAGACTTATGCCCCTATAGTTAGAGCATACAGTCTTATCTCCCTTCTTGTGGACGGGGCACAGGATACTCAGGTTCCAATCGTCGGGTACTCGTTCTTCCTGCCAGATGGTGCTAACTAGCTGATGAATACACCTTATCAGCGTGTCGCCTCCGGTTTTGAACAGCTCGGCTGGTAAGCCATCGGCCCCAGCTGCCTTATTATTCTTCAGCCGATTTATTGCTGTCTTTACCTCATCTTGGCTGGGCGGTATACATTCAATACCATCTTCTGGGATTGGGACTATGGTATCTTCGTCGTCTTCGCTGCTATTGGATACCACCAGATTTGAAAAATGTTCTTTCCATATCCTGAGTACACTATCTGTATCAGTTACCAAATTACCTTGCTGGTCTCTACAGGAGGATGTGCCTGTTCCAAAGCCATCAGTTTGATGTTTCACTCTTTGGTAGAATTTTCGGACTTCATTCTGGCTCCTGTACATCTCGATTTTTTCACACTCCCGCTTTTCCATCTCTCTCTTTTTCCTGCGGAAAAGACGTTTCTCCTCTCTCCTTTTCTCCCTGTATCTCTCTCGTGCACTACGCGTTGCTACAGATTGTAAAGTAGCCATATATGCCGCATTTTTCTCTTCGGTGGCAGCACGACACTCCTCATCATAGCATGGATTCCTTGGTGAAGGTCTCTGGTATCCAAGTATAGATTTTGCGGCTGTTGGCATGGAGTGAGCAATACTTTGCCATTGCGCTAATATTTTATCGGGATGAGAAGTGCTTTGATTAAGCAATTGGGCTAGTTGAGTGGAATATGCTGTGGCTATCTGTTGTGATTGCAGCCTACCGATGTCTAACTTTCGTGTTGTGTCTGTTCGTACTTTGTTTGCTACGTTTAAGCGGGTGCGTACCTTTGCTGCAACAAGGTAGTGGTCCGAATCAATGTTTGCGCCTCGGAACGATCGTACATCCAACACGCTCGATGAATGTCTTCCATCTATCACAACATGATCAATTTGGTTTCTTGTTTTCTGATCTGGAGACAGACAGGTGCCCTTATGAATATCGAGATGATTAAATCTGGTACTGCTAACTACCATGTTTTTTGCAGCTGCAAAGTCTATCAGCCTCATACCATTGTCAGATGTTTCACTGTGGAGACTGAATTTCCCGACTGTTGGGCCAAAGATATTCTCCTTTCCAATTTTGGCATTAAAATCGCCTAGAATGATTTTAATGTCATGGGCAGGGCAACGGTCATATGTTTCTTCTAAGCGCTAGTAAAATACATATATCTTTGGTCTGTTCGTCCTTTTCTTCAGTGGGAGCATGAGCGCAAATAAAGCTGATGTTGAAGAATTTAGCTTTTATTCGAATTGCAGCAAGTCTTTCATTCACTGGGGTGAAGCTGGATACCAGATGTTTTAATCTCCGACTAAGTACGAATCCACAACCAAACTCATGCTTTACGTCATGGCAGCTATAATACAGTGCGTCACCTTTAGGTGTTGTTGTGACGCCTTTCCCAATCCATCGTATTTCCTGTATGGCAGTAATATCGGTCTTGTACTTTTCAAGTACGTCTGCCAATGCGAAGACTGCACCTTCTCTATAAAGAGTGCGAACATTCCAGGTGCAGATTCGCAGATCATGGTCCTTAACACGTTTGCGGGGTTCGTCAACTTTAGAGGGGTTTGTTTTTCTTTTCTTTCGTTTTTTCATAGTAGGCTGTTTTTTCTAGGGGAGGGTTACTAACCCGACGCCCAAACCCAAGTTTTTAACGTTCTTATGGGTGAACGCGCGGCACATGTTAGCTCACTACCTTTTACGGGTGTTAAAGGCAGTTCCCCAGGTGACACCACGGGGAGGTCAGTGTCCACTTGGGATGAAAGAGGGACCAAGATAAATCCTGGGCTTTACCATGTTAAAACCGGTCAGGACCGTTGCTTGGTATCTTCCATCCCCTACGTCACCCGGTAAACAGAGATACATTTCTTTATACATAAAAAAAGAAAATGTTGCGACATATTGAGGATCTTTTCGATCTAAAAGGCCAAATAAATAAGTTTCGTTGTGTGACGCGTTGCGCGTTGAAAACAACAACCACATGAAAAATGTGTAAATGATGCCAAGTTTGTTCTTGAAGTTTTCATGTGGTTGTTGTAACGCGACGCTCAACGGACCGTATGTGCCGCGGCCTTAAAGGCCCCCTTACACTTTTTTTCATGTGGTTGTTGTGTTTATCGCGTGACGCGACGCACAACGCAACGTATGTGCCGGTGCCATAAGTGATGGGAAGCTTATGACACTTTACAAATTGGAGATGGATACTTTTTATGAAATAAAGGATGAAATTAGGGAAATTGGAAACCTCCAGAATTGCCGCAAAAATCTCTGAGAAATTAATAACTATTTTCAGTACGAACGAAATATTTTTTTAGGATATATTTCGTAACAGTTGCTAGCCATATAAAAATGTATTAGTGGTATCGATTAGCAGAAGGAAGAATATCACCATGGTCGTCATATTCCCTGATAATACGTAATTCTGAAATAACTGATCAATATACACAATTTAAAAATTCCTGTTCAATATATACATATGGGGTGTAAGGATTCTACATCTTTCGTTTTTCTCTATATTCTATCAATTAAAAATCCCCTCCACATCATAAAAGTTCTGAAAAACCCATGTTTACATAAGAGCTCTTTTGGAGCTTGTCGGGTTCAGATCCTTTATGAGAGATTATACGTATACGCAATGGATTTGACAATGAAAATCCACTGGATTTACTAAATATAGTTATATGTAAACTTACATTTATAGTTTTAACAACGATTTTTTTTTTAATTTTTAGGCAGGGATGCCAACTGTTCCGAGGCAAAAATCGCTACAGAAAAGTTGTGTTAAAAACCACCACAAATCTTCACTGACTAAGACCAAAAAGCACTACGAAAATATGTAAAAACGGCAGAAATTATCAACAGAAAGAGAGAAATTTAAAAAATCGCACATACACTCCGGTTCATCTGAATAGAACCAACCAATATTTGTCTACAAATACCGTTATATCAGACGAAAGGAGAGGAATTGTAAATTAGAATTTTGTGGACATGTAGAGTATATAGTAGCCGATATTTTCAATACCTAACCTGTTTCACATATGCGTCATAACGGTACTTTTTACTCGCTTTATTAAAAAATGTCAAAATATTAGCATGTTTTAATGGTTCACCATTAAATTTACACAAATCCTTTGTTAGATGTGGCAAACTTTAACAAAAAACTAGTTATAATTATAAATAAATGCCGTGAGTGTTAATTGCTATCAAATATTTTGCAAAAATTTGTATTAGGGTCATGAAATTTGATGAAAATCGATGCTTAGAGCTCCAAAAAATATTTTTATGAAGAAACCGGTAGAAACAATTTATAAAGACAAAATTTTATACTGAATTATGTTCAAAATTTTTCTATACTACAATAAAATTACAAAAAGGTAACATTTGATAGGTTTATGAGTCCGAAACAGAGGAAATATGTTAAAGATAATTCAAAATTCTACCTTTCCAATCCAAAAATTGATATTTTATCTCATGAAAGTGAATGCAAATCGATATGTTCCACCCAGTTTCGTTAGCTGTGGACATCTACTGGTCCAAAAAATAAAGAAAATCCCATCGCCGAACCCTTCATGTCACCATCAAGGACTTTGATTTAGAAGATATCGCATTGTATGAAAAGCACAGAAACATAGGCGCTCTTTATTGTGTAATAACGGATCAGAAATACTTTTCGGTACTTATACCACGAGAAAAAGATGTATGAACACCATAACCATTAAAATTAAACCCTTTCCTTTCGAAAAAATTAACGTCTGCCGTCCCCTATCGCTAAGTTTTTCTTCACATCAAATGTCTTAGAACCTTTTGAAATTCCAAGGACTTGATGATGACATGAAGCGTTCAGCGGTGGAATTTTCTTTATTTTTGGACCTGTAGATGTCCACAGCCAACGAAACTGGGTGGAACCCATCGATTTGCATTCACTTTCCTGAGATAAAATATCAATTTTTGGATTGGAAAGGTAGAATTTTGAATTATCTTTACCATATTTCCTCTATTTCGGACTCATAACCTATCAAATGTGACTTTTTTGTAATTTTATTGTAGTATAGAAAATTTTGAACATAATTCAGTATAAAATTTTGTCTTTATAAATTGTTTCTACCGATTTCTTCATAAAAATATTTTTTGGAGCTCTAAGCATCGATTTTCATCAAATTTCAAGACCCTAATACAAATTTTTGCACAATATTTGATAGCAATTAACACTCACGGCATTTATTTATAATTGTAAATAGTTTTTTGTTAAAGTTTACCACATCTAACAAAGGCTTTGTGTAAATTCTTAGGGTGGTTCTATACTGGTGAACCATTAAAACATGCTAATATTTTGGCATTTTTTCATAAAGCGAGTAAAAAGTACCGTTATAACGCATATGTGAAACATGTTAGGTATTGAAAATATCGGCTACTATATTCTCTACATGTCCACAAAATTATAATTTACAATTCCTCTTCTTTTGTCAGATATAACGGTATTTGTAGAGAAATATTGGCTGGTTCTATTCAGATGAACCGGAGTGTACATGTTTTTATCCATTTCTTTAATGAAATATCTCAATTCCAATGTTTTTTGAACACTATCTGGCCTCTAAATGTGTGAATATTTCACCCGCTGCACAATATACTATTTTTCGTTTGCTTTAAAAGTGATGACAGTAGGCAATTGCTCTGTTCCTTTACTTTTGAAAATTGTAAAAACGGCAACTGTAGCAAAAGTTGTAAACTGCTTCCATATGAATTGTATGGTGTCTGAAGTAAAGGAACGCTTTTCGAGTAAAAAGTAGTAAAACTTGAAGATTCTTGCACGTAAAGGAACAGAGCTAATGTTGTGTAAAAATCGCTACCTTAAAAAGCCAAAATCGCTACTGTAGCAATTTAAAACAAAAAACCGCTAAAACTCATAAAAAGTTGTTTTGTACGTCAAAAATCACCACAAGTCGCGGGAAAACCGTCAACTTCGCATCCATGTTTTTATGTTGAATTTTTCTACATGTAATTTGAAACGTAATCATTTTATATACAATAGTAATTTAAATAATTTCCTTAGAAATTAGAATTATGTATACATTGAGTGCACATTATTTCGTTTAAAGTGTGATTTTTTCCATTTCTCCTAAAAACAACACGAAACGTTGAAAAAATTAAAATAGTTTATGTACTTCTTATGGGCTTTTTATTTTGAAATGACTTGCATCTTCTTTAAACTTCCGTCATTCTACCGATAATTCGTCGCTAAAACTTTTGTATCGATATCTTTGAGTTACAGAATAGCACTTTCGGTGTTTCAACCGAACATTTTCGTTGATTAACGATATCGGTTCGGTAGAAAAAAATACAGAATCCTACTGCAGATTTCAAGTTGGCCTTTTATAATAATAAAATATTGCATTTGTGATTCATTATATAAGAGAGTAACTTTGAAGCCAGTAGAAGTCACCATCAAATACATAAATTGGCACTTGGAAAAGATAACTATTATCATCAAACTTAAGGTATTCAAACTTAGTGTTATTCCTATTTCAATTCTCTTCTTTATATGGGAGAGTAGGCTCCGGTAGACTCGATCTGTCGAAATTAAGAGTGTAAGAGTATACGAAATTTGTAAATGCTACCTAGGGAGGAGTATTTATAATAAGTTCCATACAAAGCCCAGAATGGATTATACATTACAAAAAAAAAAAAATAATGTGATTATTATTCATTCGTTTTATTCTATCTTAGCACCGGGTTCAGCTAGTTGGAATATAAAAATTATATAGATTTAAAAAAATAGAATTTTTGCCGATGTGTTCCATATCCACACTAATGACACAGATGTAAAATATTGCACACCATATGGAACAAAGTGACAAAACAATTTTTCTATGTTTGCCTCAATAAATTGAAAACTTCTAAATCGAAAATTAAAGTTCTGATTTTTGAAATATGTTTTG
The DNA here is from genome assembly GCF_047663935.1 of Musca autumnalis. Taxonomy (NCBI): domain Eukaryota; kingdom Metazoa; phylum Arthropoda; class Insecta; order Diptera; family Muscidae; genus Musca; species Musca autumnalis. Next base: position 123,544,490 of record NW_027411977.1, read on the forward strand.
AAACTTGTAAGTTATTGAAATATTTATTTCATAACTGAAAACAGTAAAAGCTTTCGCGTTGAAGCATGAATATCTCGCAAATTAGAGCATATAGGAGAAAGCCGACAAAAGATTCAAGAAAGAGAATATCGAAAAACCCTAGAACACTTAAGCAATTCGCCTTGGTTAAAAGGAGAGAGTTTAGTTTAGAGTTTGTAAAGATTAGTAGAAGTTTCGGTCACATTCTGATTGAAAAGATGAAGACAATAACGCCGAAAGTGGTTTCAACAAATTTTGCGGGTTATTTGAAAAATCAAGAGCTCGGAGGTAAATTCATTGCAAGTGAGGTTGCGCCATATATGTAAACTTTTAAACTGTAAGTAGAAACATCTGCGAAAGATCAACTTCCGATTTATATCGTATAAAATTTTAGCAGTACCGGAAATATATTGTTGCTGTCTAGGTCCTGTCATGATACTAAATTAGTTAAGGTCCCGCAGAGCTCTAAGGCAAATACAAATGGCCAAATACATACAAAATTGGAATAATTAAAAGATAATATGTTTGTGATACTAATTTGACTACATTATTTACAATGCTGCGAGTCAGAAGTTTTTATCTTTGGCACCAAATCCGTAGTGTAACATGATATCGAAATTAAATACAGGGTGACCAAGAATCACTCGAGAACAGTCAGGTGTTAGTGAAAACACATATGTAAAAAGCATATTGTGTAATGTAGCCATTAGTAATGCAGCACTACAACTTTCTATCACAATAATAAATTATCAAATGATAAGAAGTCATCAAAGGACTTAAATTGAAGGAAGTATTGCAAATTATCATTGACTCAATCCGAATTTTAACTTAAACAACATCAATTTAGTTCGGCATCGCCTTTCAATTATAGAAAATCTCTGATACATAAATGGCACAATTTAAGACCATGCTTTTCCAATGCAACCCCTTCGCTCATTCGCCATTGAAATTCAAATACTTGTCATTAAATTAAAATCCTTACGATCTATTCCTTCCTTCGAATTCAGTTACTTGATTGAAATCTCACCTTCAGGGGTGAAAATAAGGATTTCAGAAAACCATGGATTTTGAGACGATATGTGCGTTATTATATTACTTTGTTTCAACTGTTTTGCCGAATATTTTTATTTACATCGCAAATTGTGTTGTTTTCTTAAATAATATATCATAGTTCCGATTAACAATTGCCTAATATTCCAGCGGCAATTGTCAGTGTATAGGAGAGAGAGATTCGAGGAAAATAGAAACACGATAGAAACGCTAATTATTTTAATGAGCCCATTGTCACTAAAAAGTCACCAAGTCTAAAAACATTTCATTTTATCCAAAAACATTTAATTTGTGTAATACACAACAACAATTCGCGAGTTATAAAAGAGTAAACCTTGGTTCCAACTATGTTAAATTTTCGAAAATATTGCCCAAATATATATATATATATATATATATTAGTGGACACGGCGAACTTCGTTTCGCACTCTGTTGGGCATTCATTGACCATGACGGTTTTTGTTCAAATTTTTCGTAATATAATGTAGCATCGGCTGCATTTTAGAGTTAAAACACCTATAAAATATCGGTAATTTGTGCAAAGTGCATAAAATTGTGTTCCGCATCCGGTTTCACTGTCACAATGAAAATCTACATCGATATATATCGATTTCAAGGCGATCAATCAAGAACCGTGGATGTAGCCTCATACACTATTTTTTGGGATAAAATGAATGTACCTCCCTTTTCAGTTATGTTTTTAAATCTCTGTTTCCGCAAAAACGAATATGCTACGCTAGTTTTTTCATTAAAGTGGAAACGGCCCGCAAAATCCGCGATAAAATGGGCGATTTTCATAAATAATTCTAAGTGATTTTCCTACCTTGGAATTTCTCGTATCTTGCGTTTTAGTAGATGGATTCTCACGAGTAATGATGTATTAGATCCGCAACGTAATAATCTAAAATTTGCAATAAAGTACGAGTAAATCGACAATTGTAGAAATTAGACCCGAAATATATGATTTTTAGAAAACTGTTTGCACAAGATTTTCGTATTTGGATACACATTTCTGTAAAGCTGTGTAGGCTACATTCACAACACATATATCAAACAACTCAGAATGGCGATTTCTATAATCCTATATATGATTTTTTAAAAACCTTTTGCGGAACGAAATTAGAAGAAAAATTCAAAAAACACTTAAAATCTGGCTTCAAAATGTCAGCATCATTTAAAGGTAGACACGGATCAAATTTTGAATTTGGTGAGATGTCCTTATTAAGTTGGCTTCTACATTTACTTTGACAGAAAAGTGTGGTTTAATCACAAATCGAGAGAAAACAAAAAACAAAAAAAGACACGTTGGTTTCAACCAACTTTTACCTATTTTTTTAAATAAATATAACCACAGCTTCCACGCAAATGAACTTTTAAGGTCAATATTTTTTGCCAAGTCTAAAAACATTTCAAAAACATTTAATTTGTGTAATATACAACAACAATTCGCGAGTTATAAAAGAGTAAACCTTGGTTTCAACTATGTTAAATTTTCGAAAATATTGCCCATATATTTATATATATACATATATTAGGGGACCCGGCGAACTTCGTTTCGCACTCTATATGTAAGTACTAATGTACACACTTGTTTTCGAAAGTTGGATGCATAAAGACGTTATTCTTGCGTATAAAGGAATACAAAAATCCGGTACTGGTTACTGTCATAATTGTTTTTACCACTGAGACTGCACAATTCAGTATAAGGCGCATTTCTCGTTGATAGCAAAGCTTTTGCATCAATTGTCTTTCTTTCATTTTGTAGATGGATGCTTGAAGACTGGTCTTCCACTTCCACGTGGCCGTTTTCTTCTAATTACCTGACCGACCATATATAGTTTGTAGGTGTATTTCGACGTCGATTTACATTACGGATTCGGATTAGAACTTCAACAAAAATTATACTTCTACAACTTCCTTATTACAATTGTGCCAATAATATTTAGTGGTTTTATTATTTATTGTGCTAGAATGCACAAGTTTGGAATTGGAACAGAGGTGAACACGGAGAGTGCATTTGTATGCAGAATAGTAATTTAAATTATCATCTCTGAATGAGATGCAATGGCTCTGGTAACATGGAGAACTGCGGTAATTGTGTTTTCACTGAGACTGCACAATCCAGTACTTGGTACATTTCTCCTTGTTAGCAGAGCTATTCTATCAGTTGTTACGGGTTCGGTGCCAAAGATAAAAATTTATGATTCGCAGCATTGGAAATAACATAGTCAAATTAATACCACAAATTAATATGTCGCCCGATACAGAATATTTGTCACATAATTCGATCAAAAAATCGTCAGTAACTCCGATTTCTTGCTTTTTATACCCTCAGCCTTTAGACTAAATGTGCCTCATCGAAATAATAGTTTTAGACCCCAAGAATGTTTTGATGAAATTCGTTTCAGACAATTTGGAGTCGATTTAGACCCGTCCGTCCATCTGGCCGTCTGCTTGTCTGGCTGGTGCGCACGATAACTCTCGAACGGATCAACCGATTCGAACCAAATTTTGAACTTCGTAATATTTTGCCCAAACTTAGTTTAAGTTTTAAGACTGCCCATCACAAAAGATCGAAATTTTTCTGTAAAATGGTGTGAACGATAACTATCCAAGGGAGCAATCGATTTGGTCCAAACTTTGGACATCGTGTCACTCCTTCCAGATATAGATCAGTTTCGAATATGGACTATATCAGTCTACTCCTTCGGGTACCTACCACACAAAATTCGAATAAGTGAAGTTCAAGGAGCTCCTCTGGGATGGTTTTTTCAGCAGATAGTCCTTGCGGCCTCCTTTACGACGGTAACATTTTTTTCGGGGGCAAGTCCATACTTCCTGAGATGTTGGCCTAAAAGCTCCAAGAAACCCAAACCCATCAAAAATGACAACTCCTGAAGATAACTCTCGCAGGGAGTTTCTGGTTGTTCCAAACTTTGCACATCGTATTATTTCATCCAGTCCAGTTCTTCGGGTACCTCCCACACAAAATTTGGGAAAAGTGGACTTTGATGACTCGTCTCGGATCTATTTGAAATTTTTGCAGAAGGATGTTCACGGTAAAAAACCCTGCAGCACGTACTAAAACTGCTACTATGAAGGATATCTCTCAAATTTTTTAAAATTGTTTTCCAAACATAGTTAAAACTTGTGTTTGCTTCTTTTTTGTTTTTGGTATATCTCCGCCAGCACAGCTGACTAATACTTTCTTGTTTCTTTCTAATTTTGAATATCATACTCGTACTTTTTCGATATACATACATCCATATGTATGTATTTGACCATTTGCAATTGCCTTCCAGCTCTGCGGGAACTAAACTGATTGAATTCATACTCCTATTCAGTGGGGACATCAGTTTTTGAGAGTATTGTCCCAATAACAAAAACGAGTATTTAAAGTCGTTCAGTGAAAAAGTTGCCGCACCCAAGGTCTTTTGATATTTTTGTCTTATAAAATTTTATTTTAAATTTAGAACAAAAATGTGAGGTAAAAAATAAAAACATATTTTCACAAAATCCCTTATCAATGAGTGCACCCCGATTCATATTTAGCTCAATGATATGGGACCTACTGTTTATCGCCGAGTCCGAACGGCGTGTCTTAAGACACCACTTGTGGAGAAGTTTTTCAAGGCTGAAATAATCAGGAAATGTCGCCAACATTACTGAGGGGTATTTTAGTGAGGTATATTTTAGTTAATTAATTTAAAGTAAACGCGGTTAGTTACAAAATATACCTTAGACTTATGTAGAATGGTCCCGTATTGAATGTTATAATAAAATTCTTGGAGTAATATAAATTTCAATGAAAACAAGTAAAAAAGTATCAGTCGGCTTTGCCGACAGAGATATACCCTCAGCCAGTACAAATTGAAACACTTTTTCACAAAAAACTTATATATTTGGGGGGTTTCAAAATGTTGGTCGTATGAACCGACAAAAATGTTGATTAGGATTAAAGTTCAAAAATTTTGCGGAAAATATACTTAAAGGAATGGACCGACATAGACCATGGGGGTGCCATAGGGGGTTTTTACACCCTTCGGGCTGTTTTCTCAAGAAGTATGGACTTGCCCCTGAAAGATGAAAGTGATTCGAGAGCAGGTCTTAAAGTGAACTTATCCGAAATTTTGTGTGGGAGGTATTCAAAGGAGTGCACAAATATAGTCCATATTCGAACTTTATCTATATCTGGTAGATATTATGAGGAAGTGTAAAGTATGGACCAAATCGGTCACTCCCATCAAGAGTAATCGTGCGCACAATTTTTCCGAATATTTTTGAACTTTTGTGGGGGAGGTACCGGATGGAGTGGACCGATATAATCCATCTTTGAACTTGAACTAAGTTTGGACAAAAAATTACGAAAGCCAAATTTTGGACCGAATCGGCATTTCCGTTCGAGAACATCATGTTTTTCAACTTTCAGGCTATTTTCTCAGGAAGTATGTACTTGCCCCTTATGAAACTTGTACCGTCGTATGGGGGTCAGCGAATACAAGTTGCTACAACAAACATCAAAGCGATTCGAAAGCAGGTCCTAAACTGAACTTTTCCGAAATTTTGTGTGGGAGGTACTTGAAGGAGTTTACCGATTGAGTCCATATTGGAACCTCATCTAAGTCTGGTAGAAATTTCATAGTGTGCAAAGTATGGAACAAATCTGTTAATCCCTTCAAGAGTTATCGTACGCACACATTTTCCGAACATTTTCGAACTTTTGTGGGGGAGGTACCGGAAGCAGTGGACCGATATAATCCATCTTTGAACTTGAACTAAGTTTGGACAAAATATTACGAATGCCAAATTTTGGACCAAATCGGCAGATCCGTTCGAGAGTTATCTTGCGCTCCCACCACTACACACGGTGTCATAGGGTTTTTTGTAACTTTCAGGCTATTTTCTCAGGAAGTATGGACTTGCCCCTAATGAAACTTACAGCGTCGTATAGAGGACAGCGAATACAACTTGCGTAAACAAAAATCAAAGCGATTCGAGGCCAGGTCCTTAACTCAACTTTTCCGAAATTTTGTGTGGGAGGTACCCGAAGGAGTGGACCAATAGGGTCCATATTGGAACCTCATCTATGTCGGACAATTTTTCCGAACATTTTTGAACTTTTGTGGGGGAGGTACCTGAAGGAGTGGACCGATATGGCCCATCTTCGAACTTAAATCGAATCTGGACAAAATATTTCGATACCCAAAATTTGAACCGAATCGATTGATCCGTTCGAGAGTTATCGTGCGCACCAGCCTGCCAGACAGACAGACAGACAGACAGACGGACGGACATTGCTAGATCTACTCAAAATTGTCTGAAACGGATATCGTACAAACATACACTACCGCTCACTTGAATAGAACCCCCCTGCAAAATTTTTTTCAACCTCCATTTTTTCCAAATTATACAAGATATGAAATTATTAAGTTTTATTATATTTTGCTTCATGTGTTTGGAGTAAACTTAGTCATTCATTTGCATTAAAATCCAATTTGTATAAGAATTATGCAAGGAAAACAAAATAAAGTCAAAAATTGAAGTAAAAAAATTGGCTCATTTGAATAGAACCCCCCTTTAAAACTTGGGAATACAGAAAGATTGTAGTAGAATATCGATGCATATTTACTCTATATTGAAAACTAAGTACTTTCAGTAATATTCAGTAAAAGTATATCCCTCCTGATTAAGGATACACCCGTATATCCTGCTTTGGCAAGGATTCTTTAAATAATCGGGTGTAATGCCCAACAAAGCTTGCTTTTTTCATTCAACAAGTTTATTTTTGGAAGATTGCTGTCTCCTTTAGTCGTATATTTTACGCATAAATCATTCCCATATATTTTAGAGAATATTTACCACTGTAGAATATGGCGGACACGCAAGGACATCCGCATTTCTTTTCAAAATTTTAAGTTTTTATGACTCGAAGTGTACAAAAGTTTATAAAATCGTGATGAAATTTTACTCACTACTGGCTATGTCTGTTTCAGAACTCCTTTATAAATTGCCGTACGCATTAAGGTGAAGTAAATTGACGCGCATGTCCTTAATAATTAGTAATGCCTTCCAGCACCATAAAAGCACATTCATCGCTACAGAAACAATTTAGAAGATTGTCTTCCATTCAATAGACGCGAAAAAAATAATTCTATATTTATGCAATTGTTTACTTAATAAGGAGAGTCCTTACTAATTATGAAGGACTTGGGCGTCAATTTCTTTCACCCTAAATGCGGACGACAATTTACAAAGGAGTTCTGAAGCAGACATATCCAGTAGTGAGTAACATTTTTGGATATCCCGTGTGGAAATTTCATCACGATTTTATAAACTTTTGTACACTTCGAGTCATAAAAATTTAACATTTTGAAAAGAAATGCGGATGTCCTTGCGTGTCCGCCATATTCTACAGTGGTAAATATTCTCTAAAATATATGGGAATGATTTATGCGTAAAATATACGACTAAAGGAGACAGCAATCTTCCAAAAATAAACTTGTTGAATGAAAAAAGCAAGCTTTGTTGGGCATTACACCCGATTATTTAAAGAATCCTTGCCAAAGCAGGATATACGGGTGTATCCTTAATCAGGAGGGATATACTTTTACTGAATATTACTGAAAGTAATTCGTTTTCAATATAGAGTAAATATGCATAGATATTCTACTACAATCTTTCTGTATTCCCAAGTTTTAAAGGGGGGTTCTATTCAAATGAGCCAATTTTTTTACTTCAATTTTTGACTTTATTTTGTTTTCCTTGCATAATTCTTATACAAATTGGATTTGAATGCAAATGAATGACTAAGTTTACTCCAAACACATGAAGCAAAATATAATAAAACTTAATAATTTCATATCTTGTATAATTTGGAAAAAATGGGGGTTGAAAAAAATTTTGCAGGGGGGTTCTATTCAAGTGAGCGGTAGTGTACTTGGGGTCTAAAACCATTATTTCGATGAGGCACATTTTTGGTCGTATCAAAGTGTAAATACCCTCTTTAGCCTAAAGGCTGAGGGTATAAATATCGTTTATTTATTTTAAATATTGTGATATCCATCTTCATATCGGTATGCTGCATAGGGCATGTCAAATAATCTTTATTATTTTATTGTTTAAAAATAAAACAAATAAAAAACTATGAATATGCTTGTGCGATGCTGTTTTGTTATAGCATTGTTCCTTTAATTTTTAATGGTAAAAGTGGTTAAAGAGAAAACTGTCGAAATTGCTCAAAATTGCTCTCTCATGAACAGTTTTACCAGAAAAGTAAAGGAACAAAAAATGGTAGATCTGGTAGCAATGTCAAAAAGAAACATAAAAATTCATTTTTTTTTTCTTTTATTTCACAGTTTTTATTTTTGTTTTGACGGAGTTCGCGTTTTTCTTCTGTTTGTGTTCATTTTTTTTTCTTCATTGTCAAATAATCGTCAAACAAATGTCGAAAAATCAGTTCTACCATTTTTTCCTGAAGAAATTTGTCTGGTAGCCTGTGCTAGAAGAGAAGGTCATTTCTGCTTTCTCTCCTCTCTCACTCTCTTAAAAATTGCTTCCAGTTTTACCACTTTTTGGGGGTAAGGAACGCTTTGCAGATTAAAAATGGTAACAAATGGTAAAAATGATAACCTCAGGTAAGTAAAGGAACACAACTTATAGCAATAGCATTAGCTTCGCTTGCAATATTTTTATGAAATGTGTCATTGCTCATTGTTTCTAAACATATTTCGGAGTAATTTTAGCAGGCAAAGCTGCACATTTTCGATGCTTTTGCTAATATAGGGTAAGCATTTTAAATCCTGCCATTTTTATCTATATTTTCCGTTTTAATTGGGATCCTAGTAGTCAAAAAATGTCTCTACGCCAAAAAGTTGTAGATATTGATATATAGTCCATCTTGAGGTGTAAACAAGTAAGAACGGCGTTAAGTTCGGCCGGGCCGAACTTGTTATACCCTCCACCACAAGTTGTATTGAAGTAAAATGGAATAATTAGTTTCCTTTCGTGTATGAAGAAGACTTAATGCTAAATTTCAGCAATTTCGGTAAAACAATGTGAGACACCATTCTATGGGGGCTATTTCAAAACGTCGATCTATACCGACAGATTTCTGATGGAAAGTTTTTAGGCTCAAAGAAGACTAAATACCAAATTTCCTATATTTCGGTAAGAGAATGTGGCTAAAACTTAAAAAATACCGCAAATCAAAAAGTACGCTTCTATGGGGATATAGAAAGACGTGGACCTATACTGATAATACTCTTCTGAAATATTTTACAACTCTTGGAAGACGAAATAACGAATTTCAGCCATTTCGGTTGGAGATTGTCGTCACAATCTTCAATATTACGAAAATCGGGAGGTACCGTTCTATGGGGGCTATATCGAAACGTGGACCTATACTGACTAATTTAAGTCAGAAATGGGACAATATGAAAGCGTGGACCTGTACAGACATATTTCTGGCGAACAGTTTTATATCACATTGAAGACTAAATTCCAAATTTCAGCCATTTTGGTGGAATATTATACGAAAAATCGGAAGATACCTTTCATGGGGGCTATATGAAGGCGTGGACCTATACCGAAAAATTTAAAGGGGACGTTTGAGTACCCCCATCGAAGTCTAAATACCAAATTTCAGCCATTTCGGTGGAATATTGAGGCCACAACGTTTAAAATACCGAAAATCGGGAGGTACCGTTCTATGGGGGCTATATGAAGGCATGGGCCGATCCCGACAAAGTTCTGGGGGAAAGTTTTATACACCTAAAGAAGACTACGTGCCAAATTTCAGCCATTTTAATAGGATAATGAAGCTAAAACCCTCAAAATACCGAAAATCGGGAGGTACCGTTCTATGGGGGCTATATGAAGGTATGAACCGATACCGACAAAATTCTTTAAAAAAGTTTTATACACTTAAAGAAGACTACGTACCAAATTTCAGCCATTTTGATAGGATAATGAATGTAAAACCCTCAAAATACCGAAAATCGGGAGGTACCGTTCTATGGGGGCTATATGAAGGTGTGGACCGATACCGACAAAATTCCGGGGGAAAGTTTTGTACACCTAAAGAAGACTACGTATCAAATTTCAGCCATTTTGATAGGATAATGAAGCTAAAACCCTCAAAATACCGAAAATCGGGAGGTAACGTTCTATGGAGGCTATATGAAGGTGTGGACCGATACCGACAAAATTCCGGGGAAAAGTTTTATACACCTAAAGAAGACTACGTACCAAATTTCAGCCATTTTGATAGGATAATGAAGCTAAAACTCTCAAAATACCGAAAATCGGGAGGTACCGTTCTATGGGGGCTATATGAAGGTGTGGACCGATACCGACAAAATTCCGGGGAAAAATTTTATACACCTAAAGAAGACTACGTACCAAATTTCAGCCATTTTGATAGGATAATGAAGCTAAAACCCTCAAAATACCGACAATCGGGAGGTACCGTTCTATGGGGGCTATATGAAGGTGTGGACCGATACCGACAAAATTCCGGTGGAACGTTTTATACACCTAAAGGAGACTACGTACCAAATTGCAGCCATTTTGGTAGGATAATGAAGCAAAAACCTTGAAAATACCGAAAATCGGGAGGTACCGTTCTATGGGGGCTATATCAAAACGTGGACCGATATATCCCATTTTCAATACCAACCATCCTGCAAGTTATAAAAACTTCTGTACCAAATTTTGACTCTCTATCTTTAAAATTGCGAGCTGTATCTTGATTTCAACAGACAGACGGACGGACTGACGGACGGACGGACGGACGGACAGACGGACATGGTCAAATCGACATAGAATTTTATGTTGATCAATAATATATATGGTAAATAACAAAAATGTTTTGCAATCGATGAATCCGAGTTTCACCCTTTCAGAATTCGCGAACTATTAACATATTCTATAAAGTATGGCTACAATTCTTTAAAATGAAGTGTTTTAGGAGTGATACTATAATGTCGACCATTAAAATTAATTTTCGTGGAAGCTGTGTTGGCATCAATGTAGAAAAATGGGTAAAAATGGGTTGAAGCCAACAAGTTTTTTTATGCTCCCTTCCGATTTCTGGCTTAACCTTACATTTTATAGACATATGCCCAAAGAAAGACTCAAAGAATACTTCATGGGCAATATGATACTAGTGTATAATTTTTCGATATATCCACTGCATCCACCTAAAATTGATGCTGACATTTTGAAGCCGAAATTTCGAGGTTTTTTGAATTTTTTTAATAATTCGGACGCGCAAGAAGATTTTACGTCGTTAGGTGCATATCTCATGAGTGTGCTCCTTACAGCATCCTAGTAATTGAAGTCGATAGGCCAAAATTTCATGTGTGAATTTTCTTACAAAACATATTTTTTGCGTGAAAATTTACAACTGTCATTCAATTTCCTTTGAAACCCGCGTGAATTTAGTTTTTTTACGCGACGGTTCTAATGAAGCCTTCCGCGATCGAATTCATCTACTAAAACCGCGGATATAGATACCTTGAAAATTGGTGAATCAGCAAAGATATATTTTGACAAATCCGCGTACTAAACCGCGATTTTCTTTAACATTTTTTACATTAATGGAATCCTTTACTAGCGATTATAATATTTGCGAAAACACGTGTCATAAAAAAACAGAGATACGCGAGTAATTTGGGTATTTCACCAAAAATTGAATGTGGAGGCACATCCGCGGTTTTTGAAGAATCTATTTGAAATAGGTGTATATTGACGTATTTTTGATGGGCGCTGATGAAACCGGATGCGCATCAAAATTGTATGCACATTGCGCGACTTTTACCAACTTTAAGGTTTTTTGCAGTGCTTGATGCAACTGGCGGCACACAGTGGCCGCTGAGTGAAACATCGAAATATGCACAAATATTGAAAGAGATTGATTCGCTTTATCCAAAATCGGATGCGCATCAACCGACTTTAACTAATTCGCGAATTACAGGCCTTTTAATATTCAAATCTTTAAATGATAGTAATTTCAATATTACTCTTAATTTCCTATCTTTATAAGTTATCACAGTAAGCAGTTAAGCTTTCACGATGGTAAACCATATATTTTGATAAAGTTTTAGCAGAATACTTTAATTTATGTATTAGATTTTAGCGAAATAGTTGGATAACTCTCAAATATTTTTTTTTTTCTAATTTTTCGAAACAAACCAAAAAATATATTTGTAACAATATTTTCCAAGAATGAGTTGCTTCTCTTTTGTTGTTGTTATAATATTAAATTTATAAAGGCAATGTTTATAATTTTGGGTTCACATTTTTTTACGCGTTGTCTAGTTTCTGTACGTATTTTTAATTTAGTTTTTAGAGGTTTATACGGACTCTGAGTTAGCATAATTTAAATTTGTTGCCAGATTTTTTTAATTTTTTTGATTTTCCGCGAAAATAAAAACACATTTTGGAAATTTTGGTGCAACTACGGATGGATATCAAATGCTGTTACTGATATATGCTTTCATTTTCTCAATACAAAAAATAAGAAATTTTAAAATATTTTTTCTTTATAAGAGGATAAAAACCGCTAAAACTTTTGCGCGCATCGGTCAATTTCGTGAACGCGAGCAGATTTGAAACCAGATTTTTTTCCTTTAAGTCTATACCAAAAATCGTAGATGTGCTCGCGAAAAAATTTTTTAATTTTTTTCAAATGGAATTGCAAAGGAATTTTGTTATTTGCCATATACTTTACAGGGTCTCCGACGAATATTTCGATGTGTTACAAACGGAATGACAAATTTAATTATACCCTCCATATGGTGGAGGGTATAAAAATATTCGTTATGAGAGTTGTCGTTATAGACCGTTGAATGAATTAGTTGAATGACATCTATACTAAAAGTATGGTATGACTGCTGTGCAATATCGTCATTAGCAAGATTATTGTCACTTCTAAAACTAAGTGCTAATACAAAAAAAAGATTTTCATAATACTAGTCGTGATGAGTTTGTGTCTAATTATGTGAATAGTATTTGTATTCTCTACTAAAACGGCTAAAACTTAAAACAATTACAAATAATAGTTTGTGTGAGAACAGGCTTCTTCTCAAACACACAAAAAATTAGCATTTTCCTTAAACAACCATCATTAAAACGAAATGTACGTTTTTTATTAAATATATGTCGAAAACAATGTGAGTAAAATACAAAACAAGAAAAAAATCCAACCGTGACTGAAGACAATACTGATATCCCATAGGTAATGATCTTGGAGATGAGACGACCACATATTAATGAAGAAAATGCCATTCAACTTTTGGGCTGGAACAACCAAAACAGCTTAATATCCATATACGAGTCAGATGATGATCTCTGCCAAAGTAAAAGACAGCGTAAAGATCAACATCATTGTCGTTGTCATCATCATCAGCATCACCATCTTGGACTGTAACAATGGTGTCTACTGAAGTGGCCGCATGCAAGTTTCGTGTTGTTCGCCTTTTTTATACTCCCACAGATTCCAAAAAAAAGAGGACAGGTGTGCATACCACAGCTCAACAATGCAAAATTGACATCGACAACCAAAGACAAAGTCACTGAAAGTGCTTGGGTAGAGACATCTTCCAAAAAAAAATCCCTCTCAACCAAATCAACCTCCTGGCAAATGAAAGATCAAGTATTTGGTTAGTCTGATCGTATACGACCATGAATTCTTGTTTGTGTGAGAATGAGTGTGAGCCTGTGTGTGTAACAACATACTGTCATTTAAATTACATTAAATTATTTGAAGATAAAAACTACCAACCAAATCCATCTCAAAACTCACATGAGGTGGACAAAATTTCATACACACACGGAACGAAATTCTCAAAAAAATGATACAGAATAACAAAAAAATGAAAGACAATCGACAAAATACATGCAATAAATTCGCAACAAAAATACCAATAGCAACTTGAAAGTGTGTTGCCAAATGCATGATTGTATATGTGTGGTTTGGAAGTATGTTTTTGAAAAGGTTTGGGGTTTTTTGAGCTTGGAAAGGAAGTATAGACTTATTCCTGAAAAATTGCACCGTTTTAATAGGGGGCGTGAAAACAACAAAGAAATCTGCAAAAAAGTTAAATACATCCGAGACAAGTCCTTAAACTGCTCTCTAATTATGTAAGGGAATTACCCGATGGACGGGACCGGTGTAGTCCGTATTCCATCCTGATGCATTACTTTATGAAATAATACGATTTGCAATGTTTGGACCAATCAGAAACTCCCTGCAAAGGTAATCATTCGGATATGTCATTTTAGATGGTGCCGTCAGGGTTTCTTTGAGCTTTTAGGCCATTAACTCATGAAGTATGGACTTGCCTTCTAAAAAAATTGTAAAAGCGAAAAAAATCAAAACGATCCGAAGTGGTTGATCCGTTCGAGAGACGGACGACCTATTTCAAATTGTCTGAAACGAATTTCGTCCAAACATACTTGGGGTCTAAAACCATTATTTCGACGAGGCACATTTTTGGTCGCATTAATGTGTATATATATATATATATAGTAATCAGACTCTTTTCACTATCTGTGCTGCACCATCAACTCAACATCACCTACACTCACTATCATCTCATCACCTCTACCTTATCATCCTCATCTCATAAAACTACATCAACACTCTAAATCTTAAGCAATAACCCACACAGGATGAAGAAGTCACCTATTCTACTAGATGGCTGCGCATCCTTAAACCTAACCTAATGTGTATTTAACCGCGTTAAGCTAAAGACTGACGGTATAAAAATGTCTTGAGTTGTTCCAAAGTCATACATCCATCACTCTCTTGACTTTGTATTTAGTAGCCGAATTACCGTCACTCCAAAAATTCTGCTCCAAAAACAAGTACCAGATAAGTTGGTTAATGCTTTCGGATTTACTTGTTTTCGACGGTTGATTTTCTTCACAAAACCCAAATATTCAACCGTAAATTTCAACGACATTATATAAAGCAAACGCATCGATCAACTTGTTTGTTTTTTTCTGATTTTCCTTCATTTTTTATAGACGAAGATGTCGCCGACAACGGCCTTTCCTTCATTTAGCTGTTATTCCACACAATAATGTTGGAGCAGTTAATGGTGATGATGTCCGCTCTTCTTCGCATTAAAATGGGGGTTGTGCATAAAACTCTGTTGATATTTGTTTGTAATCGTCTGTCCGTCCATCCATCCTTTCCTTTGGCTACATTTGAGAATGAGAGCAGAATTCAATGGACGACATCGATAATTTCGTAGAGAAAGAAAAAGAGTCGAAAAAATATTTGCAAAAACGTTTATTTTGCTGTTGACATTTTACAATTGACCAAATGATGGTTAAACATGTTTTATGCCAAATTATGCAGCACTTGTTTGCAGTGTTTATTTTCGCTAGATTTGCAATAGCCGGCACAGTGGCATAAAAAGCAACGGCATAAACAGCAATAGTGTGACGGCGATAACAGAATTACAAGACCGAATTCGAATCTACGAGTAATTGCACCGAACTTAACGGCAACCGTGGATTCACGTCTGTTGATCCGTTCTCTGCATGAGTTCGGTCGCTCTTTTTTATTCGTTCGTTCCTTCCGATAATTTCGTTTCAGTCGATTCGTCCCCTATTGATATTATTTTACTCCAAACAATTCGTTCATTCCATGCGATTGAATCAATTCAATTTTTTTTCGCGAACCAAGGCTTCGGAACCATACATTAGTACATGTAGTATCCCTGGCACTATCTTGTAGGCAATATGTACAGTCTTATCAACTTTCTTGTGGGCAGGACACAGGATACTGAGGGTACGCGTTTTTCCTGCCAGATAGCTGATGCATTCACCTTATCAGCGTGCCGCCTCCGGTTTTGAACAGCTCGGCTGGTAAGCCTCCACCATATGGAGGGTATAATTAAATTTGTCATTCCGTTTGTAACACATCGAAATATTCGTCGGAGACCCTATAAAGTATATATATTATTGATCAGCATAAAATTCTATGTCGATTTCACTATGTCCGTCTGTCCGTCCGTCAGTCAGTCAGTCCGTCCGTCTGTCTGAAATTTGGTACTTAGTCTACATTGGTGGTATAAAACTTTCCCCCAGAACTTTGTCGGTATCGGTCCATGCCTTCATATAGCCCCCATAGAACGGTACCTCCCGATTTTCGGTATTTTAAACGTTGTGGCCTCAATATTCCACCAAAATGGCTGAAATTTGGTATTTAGACTTCGTTGGGTGTACTCAAACTTCACCTTTAAATTTGTCGGTATAGGTCCATGCCTTCATATAGCTCCCATGGAAAGGTACCTCCCGATTTTTCGTATTTTGAAGGTTGTGTCTTCAATATTCCACCAAAATGGCTGAAATTTGGTATTTAGTCTTCAATGTGATATAAAACTGTTTGCCAGAAATATGTCTGTACAGGTCCACGCTTTCATTTTGCTCCATTTCTGACTAAAATTCGTCGGTATAGGTCCACGTTTCGATATAGCCCCCATAGAACGGTACCTCCCGATTTTCGTAATACTGAAGATTGTGACGTCAATATCCAACCGAAATGGCTGAAATTCGTTATTTCGTCTTCCAAGAGTTATAAAATATTCCAAAGAGTATTATCAGTATAGGTCCACGTCTTCCTATATCCCCATAGAAGCGTACTTCTTGATTTTCGGTATTTTTTAAGTTTTAGCCACATTCTCTTACCGAAATATAGGAAATTTGGTATTTAGTCTTCTTTAAGACTAAAAACTTTCCGTCAGAAATTTGTCGGTATAGATCGACGTTTTGAAATAGCCCCCGTAGAATGGTGCCTCACATTGTTTTACCGAAATTGCTGAAATTTATTATTAAGTCTTCTTCATACACGAAAGGAAACTATAATTATTCCATTTTACTTCAATACAACTAGTGGTGGAGGGTATAACAAGTTCGGCCCGGCCGAACTTAACGCCGTTCTTACTTGTTTCCTCTCTCCTTTTCTCTCGATACCACTTTCATGCGCTACGTGTTGCTACTGATTGTAGAGTAGTTCCATATACAGCATTTTTCTCTTCGGTAGCAGCACGTTTAACCGGGTACGTCCCTTTGCTACTACAAGGTGGTGGTTTGCTCCTCGGATCGAACGTATATCCAACACGCTCGATGAATGTCCTCCATCTATCACAAAGTGACCAATTACATTTCTTGTTTTCTGGTGCTCCCAATCAGCATGTTTTTTGCCTCTTCGAAGTCTATCAGTATCATGTCGTTGTCAGATATTTCACTGTGAGGCTGAAATTTCCGACTGTTGAGCCAAAGATATTCTCCTTTCCAATTTTGACATTAAAATCGCCTACAATAATTTTAATGTCATGGGTAGGGCAACGGTCATATGTTTCTTCTGTGCGCACGTAAAATATATCTTTGGTCTGTTCGTCTTTGTATGCAGTAGGTGTATGAGCGTACATGAAACTGATGTTGAAGAAGGTGAAGCTGGAGACCAGATGTTTTAACCTCTGACCCACTACATATCCGCAACCAAACTCATGTTTTATGTCATGTGGCAGCAATAATAAAATGCGTCACATTTAGGTGTTGTTGTGACACCTTTCCCGATCCATTGTATTTCCTGTATGGCAGTAATGTCGGCCTTGCACTTTTCAAGTACATCTGCCAATGCGTAAATTGCATCTTCTATATAAAGAGTGCAAACATTCTGCTTATTTACCACCGGTTAACCCAGCACACTCTAAAACTGCTCCACAATCCTACGGCGGCCGGTTTTATGCACCGGATTGACTCGCAGGAATCTTCGGCCAGAGGCTGTCACCTCAACAATTATGTGAGGCATTTTGCCCGGAATTCCTGCCCTGAGCTCATTTCGTCCTAGGCGGCATAGAGAAGAACCCCAGGCCATGGTTTTGTTCACATCGGTGAGATGTCATGGATGTGGGGAATGGGTGCATTTCCGAGGTGGCCTAGCCACCACCAGAACTACGGTGATAGAAGTTATGCTGCTATTTGCTGCGACAACTCATGAGGTAGCGTATCGCATCTAACCTTAAAATTTTCTAAACCACGGAAACGCTGATTTGGAAGGATTCACAGAATTTTTCTTTCCATCAGATCCTCAAGTAGCTGAGAGCATTTTCTGGGAAATCATATCGACACATACCTACTGGTCTAATATCCGAATCAAACCAAATATCCCTACACAGAAAAAGGAACAGCAAATGAACAAGATGTGTTTCGTCATACAAAACCTGAAGACCCAAGAGTTAGGGAAGTAACTCTTAAAGTCAACAGGCTAGTAGGCAACCATAAGCGGAAAAACTGCCACCCGAAGCAATACAACATTGGCACAAGACAATGTTATTTGCATGATGATATAACTGCTGTTACGTCCAATGGCGTGACAGTAACAGATCCGAAGAGGTGCTTATTTTAACTGGCAATTTATACAACACCCCTAGAGTGATTGGGCGAGAGGAGTGGGAGGAGCGGAGATGTAATCGAAAACGCGAGTTTCTCTAAAGCATGGAGCCCACACGGGATCTTAATCAAAATATCAAAATATTTAACGTTCCTGGATAGATAATCGGAAAAACTATTAATTCGGTATTTGGGTGTAGATGATCGGGGAAACGATGTATTCGGCGTTCGGAAGTAGGTGTTCGGAGACTCGATGTATTCTGTATTCGGATGTAGATGATCGGGATCACGACATATACGGCGTTCGGGTTTAGGTGTTTGGGAACACGGCGTTCATCTGATGCTGATCGAGAATGCGGTGTTTTCGGCGTGTGTCTGTAGATGTTTGGACGGATAGTTTAGGACTACGGTCTAGTTTCCACCATGCCCTACTAATTCTTATAAGTTTTGGCCACCAAGTTTGTAACGCATCGAAATAATGGTCGAAGACCCATACTTACGAAAATGAATGTCTCGACGAGCTGAGTCGATCTGGCTATATGCGTTCGTCCGTCCGCCCGTCCATCTGAACCTTGTAATCACGCTTCAGGTGGCAATTTTGATCGGATCGTCTCCAAATTATGGGTGATGATGGGGGTCCTGGAGAGGATGAATACTATTGATTTTGGCGATGGTCGGATAATATTTAGGGGTCGGAATGGGCTAAAAACTTATTTGTAGAAAAGTCAACGTTTTTTTTACAAAGCGAATATCTCAGCTTCTATAAGGTGTATACCAAAAACAAAACCTTACAATAAAAATAGAAAATATCATCTTTCGAACGATGTAAATCGCTAATGAAATAGTCGCAATAGTCGCTAATGAAATTAAATTTTTACTTTTTGCGATTGTAAATATTATGTCGAATATCACAGCTTTGGTTGAGAACCTTCCAAAAGCATAGCCTAAATATGAAAGTTAAAAATCCCATCTTTGCAATGATGTAGGTTAGCGTAGATGGCAAAATAACGCAGATATCGGAATAGTCGATAATACATCCAATTTTTCCATTTTTTTAAACACGCTACAGGTCGCAATTTATACCGTATCGTCACGAAATTTTGAAGGTTAAAGGGGGTCCCATAAAGATGTCGGAATGGGCAAAAAACTTATGTGATGAACATTCAACGTTTTATGTATATGCGAATATCCCAGCTTCTAGCAGGCGTATTCCAAAAGGGAAGCCCGTCAATGGAAGAAGATAAGATTTCCTTTACATTGGTTGAAAGTAGGATGGCGTAGTCGGCAATACATCCCATTTGTCCATATCTTGTGTAAGGTGACCGCTACATTGCAAAACCGCCCCTCTTATATTACATTTAGTATCAATACAAAACTACCTTATCAGTGCATGCATAATCCCAACTTCATGCATAATTACAACTCCATTCTTACAATATTTAAACTTCTCGCCTTACAAATAATTCTCATTCACTCCTTAAACCCAGATGGATAAGATGTTTAGTTTTCGTCGCTGAATTGGTCGAGTGCTGGCGTTAACCGACGTGAAAGAGAAGACGTGTGGCATTGTCCGCAGTCCTATTCGATTGAACCGAAGACTACATCAGCCATCGATCTTGCGATACGTTCGCTCCTGCCGATACGTTCGCTCCTGCCGTTACGTTCGCTCCTGTCGATTCGTTCGCTCCAGTCGATTCGTTCGCTCCTGTCGATTCGTTCGCTCCTGTCGATTCGTTCGCTCCTGCCGATTCGTTCGCTCCTGCCGATTCGTTCGCTCCTGTCGATTCGTTCGCTCCTGTCGATTCGTTCGCTCTCTGCGATTCCTTTGCTCTCTGCGATTCGTTCGCTCTGTTGTCTAACTCCACAGCCGAAGACTACCGAACCGAACTCCACAACCGAAGACTACCGAACTGAAATCCACAGCCGAAGACTACCGCACCGAACTCCACAGCCGAAGACTACCGAGCCGATAGCAATCCGAATAACACCGAGCCGTGCGATACCACAACATCGGAAACTGCCTACCCGAGTATTGCCGAGTGAGGACCGCCTATCAGTGGTCAATGGAATCCCGTCAATGGATGAGGAAAATATCACCTTTATAGGTTGGCGCACATCCCACTTTCCCATTTGTTTTATTTGAATTGTACTGACGAGTATCTCAGATTTGTGTTGAATATTTCAAAAGTGAGGACATTCTAAGCTTTGAAATGTTTCCAATTGCGTAACCAAAATTAGTGATGTTTAAAAAGGCGCTGGGATAACCCAATTTTTATACCTTCAGCCTTTAGGCTAGAAAGGGTATATACACTTTCATACTGGCAAAATGTGCCTCATCGAAATAATGGTTTTAGACCCCAAGTATGTTTGGACGAAATGTGTTTCAGACAATTTGGAGTCGATTTAGCAATGTCCGTCCGTCTGTCTGTCCGTCTGTCTGGCTGGCTGGTGCGCACGATAACTCTCGAATGGATCAACCAATTCGGTCAAAAATTTGGCTTTGGTAATATTTTGCCCAAACTTAGTTTAAGTTCGAAGATGGCCTATATCGGTCCACTCCTTCCGGTACCTCCCCCACAAAAGTTCGAAAATGTTCGGAAAATTTGTGCGCACGATAACTCTTGAAGGAAGTAACCGATTTGGTCCATACTTTCCACATCGTGAAATTTCTACCACACTTAGACGAGGTTCGAATATGGACTCAATCGGTCCACTCCTTCGGGTACCTCCCACACAAAATTTCGGATAAGTTCAGATTAAGACCTGCTCTCGAATCGCTTCGACTTTTGTTGCAACAACTTGTATTCACAGCCCCCATACGATGGTACAAATTTCATCAGGGGCAAGTCCATACTTCCTGAGAAAACAGCCTGAAAGATGCAAGAAGCCCCTATGGCACCGTGTGTAGTGGTTGGAGCTCAAGATAACTCTAGAAGGGATCTGCCGATTCGGTCCAAAATTTTCGGATAAGTTCACTTTAAGACCTGATCTCGAATCATTTTGATTTTTGTTGGAGCGATTTGCATTCGCTACCTCCATTACGACGGTAAAAGTTTTTTCAGGGGCAAGTCCATATTTCTTGGGAAAACAGCCCGAAGGTGTAAAAAACCCCTATGTCACTATATGTGGCGGTCGGTGAGCACGATAACTCTCGAGCTGTTCAACCGATTTGGTCCAACATTGGGTCTTCGTCATATTATATCCAAACTTTGTTTCATGGCGCTATGACCAAAATGATATGACGATATCACTTGAATGGGACAAAAAAGTTCTTCCAAACTTTGGATCTCCTTATATTTTGTGAAAATTTAGTTTAATTTCTAAAATGGACCATACCGGACCTCCCTAAGGGTACCTCACCCACAAAAGTTCAACATTTGTGTCTTAGTGCAGTTAATTCCAAATCCACATTTTTGTCGGCAAGTTCAAATGTCCAAAAAGGGCCACAAAATTCTGAAGAGACCTTAAATACATTCGATTTGTCCGTAGATTAAAGTTTCACTTCACATTGGCTGTGGGTATATATCTGTCGGCAAAGCTGACTGACACTTTTTTACTTGTTATGACTGTAGTCACCTCTTGGTAATAGAAATTCACTTTGAATTAAGTGAAGATTCATTTACCAAGTTTTTCTAAAATGGCTTAGTTCAATTGTAATGGTGGTACATCCTTTGCTAACTTGTTTTTCACGTTCTATTAATCACAAAAGCCCAATAATGATGGTCCACAAAAATCATAAAACATTCCTTTTGCGATTATCTTTGATCAAACCCTAATTCCAAATATAACAAATTTTGCAACTCTTTTTCAAACAAAAAACGCTGTTTCGTGATACAGTGCTGAATGACATAACTTGTGTTCATTCATTTGAAATTCCTGCAGCCATGTTTTGTACGGCAACAAAATCAATCGCCAACAACAGCCTGCAACGGAGGACCTTATGAAAATCGTATGCAGGAGGTGGAGTGTAGAAACAAAAACATGACGAGTATTTTGTTTGCTGTACTGTTTTGTATGATAAACACGGTTTAGCGATTGATCGCCAAACAAATTTTCATGAATGAAAACAAAACACATATCGTCTTTTTCGACGTCGTCTCGAATAAGACAAGTCCGCCAGTCAGTCAAACTGCCGAATGACCAGACACAACAGCAATATTCGAAATGAATGGTAGCAGTCAATAACTGGATCTGACCGTCAAGTTACTTAACATGCTACATTAAATATCCTGTATAGAGGAAGTTTAATGAAGGTGGATTGATTTGGATTTGTTGACGATAACTTGGACATTTTGCGGTGGTGGTGGCAGAGATATAGTGTATTGGTTAGTGATGTTACTGTTTGTGGCATTTGATACCATTTCATTAAATTTATAACAAACAGACAATGCTTCGGCATACCAATCGAGGAGATGGGGCACATTACTCACCATTTGAAGAAAAAACAGAAACGAAAACAAAAACAATTGTTCCCTTTGCATTACTTGGAGCAATGAGAAATATCAATCAGGTTTCCATAGGGTTGTCAGATGTTAAATTATTATTATCTGGTATTACGGTATTAAACAGTATACATATTTCATTACACCTAACACTTCTAAGTGGGCATGGTATTATAAGTTGGTTTTGAATGAAAAGTTTGTAACACATTAAAAAAATAGTAAAAAATTTAACGAAAAAAGTAAAAAACTTTTTCGACCTAAATATATTAACTTACACTGTGCAGCAGCATTTTTGGGGGGTTGAAAATTTCATTTGGAGATGAAAGCCCTTGATGAGTACTAAGAACCCAAAAGGAAATTTTCGCCATAGGTCAAGTTTCTGAGATATCGCGCAATGAAGTTTTTAATTTTTTCCCTACGATACTTGGGAAAATAGCTCCATATCTCTGTTTGACGTTGTTGTTGTGCTTCGTTTTGAGGTGACATGTCTTCAGTCAAATTGATTGGCGAATCTTTTTGTAGAACATTTCATTCTTCTAACTCAATGCCTTTCATGTCCTTTTCGTCCTTTATTTCTTGAACCGTAGTAAAAGTACCACAAGATGAGATTTTTCAGCATCCAAATATTCCACAAAAATGTTGCTCGGAAGATTTTAGCTACGGTTCTCTTTGACAACTAATCGATTTTTTCCTGTTTTCGTTGTCATTTTTGATATTTATTCGGACTTGGTTCAGAATTAAACTACGTTTTTTTTCTGTATATTCGTTATTGGTTATGTATAGGTATGTAGACATAACAGTTGGTTATTGCTTATGTAGACATCTGGGGTGCTTCTGAAATATTTACCACAAATAGCTCTTATAATGATGAACACGTCAATAACAAATTTTCTTGGAGGATTGATCCGGTTATCTCAGTTTTTGAACCGGATATTCCGAGATAACCGGATCAAGACATGTCACCTCAAAACGAAGCTACAACAACGTCAAACAGAGATATGGAGCTATTTTCCCAAGTATCATAGGGAAAAAAATTATAAACTTCATTGCGCGATATCTCAGAAACTTGACCTATGGCGAAAATTTCCTTTTGGGTTCTTAGTATACTCATCAAGGGCTTTCATCTCCAAAAGAAATTTTCCACCCCCCAGACTTTGAGTTCCATTTTGTGTCACAGTGTTATCATATCGAAACAGAGGTAAAGTCCCCCGTACCCAAACAAATATAAATGAAACAAAAGTTAACTTTAAATAAAATATAAAAAAATAAATCACACGCTAAAAATATTACACAAAATAACATTCTTATAAATAAAGTTCTAGCATATTCAGCTAAAAAAATTAATGCAAACCCTCCCTTTCTATATTCAACATTAAAGCCTGAAACTAATTCAGATTCCTCTTCAGTAAAATCAAATGCCCCTTTACCAAAATCAATATCTCGATATTTTGACCAGATCAGGCTATGTGTGTCCGTCTGTCCATCTTAATCTTGTAATTACGCTCCGCTAATTTTGATCGGATCGTGGATCAAAACTTTCGGTGGAGAAGGGAGTCCCAGAGAGAAAGAAACCTAATGATTTTATTAATGACCGGATTATATTTATAGTCAGTCACCCTATTGATGAATAAACAAACATCAGGAACCAACTTATAGTTAAGACGTTGCAACATTTTCTTGTGTTTCATGAAGACTGTTAACAACAAACGAAATATATTTTGCCCATTTCGAGAAATGGCATAATTTTTTAATTTGGGCCGATGGGCGGCCCAAATCCATTTTGGGCCGTTTTCATGCTAATAATTCTAAACAATATTTTATAAAATATCAAAGCTCTGTTCGAGAACTAAAAAGTTTTTACAATTTTTGCCACTTTTACACATTTTGCGTTCCCGTACACAAAATTTATATGAAAATCGTTTACGACTTTTACAACTTTTACGACTTTTACCACTTTATAAAGTACGGGAACAGGCCACAAATGTTAGTCTTTGGGCTTCTATTACATGCTTACTTTTACCATTGCATGGATTAGACAACGTAAAATAAAGCAATATCATTTTTACATTAAAACTTAATGCCAAGAAGGTCGTCCTAGTAGTTTAATGGTCACTATTAACTTCTAGTTACCCGGGTTTGAAATATATTTTTCATGATGGCAAAGATTCATGCATTGTGTTCATAAATAAAAAAAGTTCATAATAATTTGGTGGCA
Organism: Musca autumnalis; assembly: GCF_047663935.1. Lineage (NCBI taxonomy): Eukaryota > Metazoa > Arthropoda > Insecta > Diptera > Muscidae > Musca > Musca autumnalis. Next base: position 123,569,624 of record NW_027411977.1, read on the forward strand.
AACGAATCATGCCAAGCTAGAGGTTTTTTTCTATTTTTGGCATATATTTTACCTATAACACTGTGCAGGAGCATTTTTGGGGGGGTGGAAAATTTCTTTTGGAGATGAAAGCCCTTGATGAGTTTACTAAGAACCCAAAAGGAAATTTTCGCCATAGGTCAAGTTTCTGATATATCGCGCTATGAAGTTTTTGATTTTTTCCCTATAATACTTGGTAAAATAGCTCAATATCTCTGTTTAGCGTTGTTGTAGCTTCATTTTGAGGTGACATGTCTTCAGTAAAATCGATTAGCGAATCTTTTTGTAGAACATTTCATTCTTCTAACTCAATGCCTTTCATGTCCTTTTCCTTTCGCAAATATGGAGATCAAAGACTGGGGGCGAACAATTCTTTTTGGCGATAAAGTCGATGAAGATAATATTACGAACCCGGAAGGACAGTTATGCCATAGGTAAAACTTCTGAGTTATGGCGTGATCAAATTTCGTTAGGTTTATTGTCATGTAGGTATGTATAAGCTCTGTTCCAGAACTACAAAGTTTTTACAATTTTTACCACTTTTACACATTTTGCGTTCCCGTACACAAAATTTATATGAAAATCGTTTACGACTTTTACAACTTTTACGACTTTTACCACTTTATAAAGTACGGGAACAGACCAACAGTTTGTCAAGAAAGAATTCATTTCGCTATAACTCAGAAGTTTGACCTACGGCATAACTGTTCTTCCGGGTTCGTAATATTATCTTCATCGACTTTCATCGCCAAAAAGAATTGTTCGCCCCCAGTCTTTGATCTCCATATATGCGCGTACTGATGTTTTTCCTTAAAAACGGGTTAAGAAAACGATTTTTTGTTCTAGAACAGCAACTAACAAAGTTTTCAGAAGCGAATTAATTTAATTTGATTGACATTTCTATAAGCTTTTAACGGTAAAAAAAATCCGTTTTAATGTCGGAATATCCGGTTCAAAAATTGAGATAACCGGATCTATCCTCCAAGAAAAATTGTTATTAACGTGTTCATCATTAAAAGAGCTATTTGTGGTAAATATTTCAGAAGCACCCTAGATGTCTACATAAGCAATAACCAATTGTTATGTGTACATACCAATAAATAACCAATGACGAATATACAGAAAAACAAAACATATGGTCTGTTCCTTTACTTTTGAAAATGGTATTGATTTGACAGATGAAATCGAGTGGATTTCGTAAATGTAAACATAGCATAACAGTGGCAAAAAAAGGTAGAAGTGGTAAACTGCTATCATATAAATTGTATGCTATTAAAAATAAAGGAACACTTTGCAGGTTAAAAATGGTAAGAAATGGTAACCTGAGAAACGTAAAGAAACAGAGCAATAGTTTATTTCTGAACAAAAACCAATTAAATGCCAAAAAGAACAATGAAAACGGGACAAAATCGATTAGTTGTCAAAGAGAACCATACCTAAAATCTTCTGAGCAACATTTTTGTAGAATATTTGGATGCTGAAAAATCTCATATTGTGATACTTTCACTACGGTTCAAGAAATAAAGGACGAAAAGGACATGAAAGGCATTGAATTAGAAGAATGAAATGTTCTACAAAAATATTCGCCAATCGATTTTACTGAAGACATGTCACCTCAAAATGAAGCTACAACAACGCTAAACAGAGATATGGAGCTATTTTACCAAGTATTACAGGAAAAAAATCAAAAACTTCATCGCGCGATATCTCAGAAACTTGACCTATGGCGAAAATTTCCTTTTGGGTTCTTAGTATACTCATCAAGGACTTTCATATCCAAAAGAAATTTTCCACCCCCAGACTTTAAGTTCCATTTTGTGTCACAGTGTAATTAACAGCCTTAAGAATGAATTTCGAGCAGATAGTTCAGGTTTATATCCGAGTGTCAACTCAAATTGTCTTTTTTTATAAAAAATAAATAAATCATCAATATATTGACATTGACTACAAAAATAAATCGTACCAGCTCGAAACTTCATAAATATTTGTAGGCACAAAAGCAGACAATTACATTTATGCACACTTACTTAACAGAAAATTATAAGTTTGAAATAAAATTTGCTGTTTTGGAGTTTTATACTAAATTACAAGATCAAAATAATAAAAGAATAGATTATAAAAGTGACCCATATACCCTTTAGTACAGCTCTTCTTTTGTTATAGTTTGGAATTTGCGTACAGATTTATAGCGTTTCGGCTAACTTAAAGTTGAAAGTAATGATTTAAATTGAAGGAGGACCTTTTTTGTATTAACGTTTAGTGTGAAAATTACACTTTTAATATATTCAATAGTAAAATAAAGGATGTAATAATGGCCTTTAAACTACTAAATATGTACAATAACTCCATATAAGGTAACCTCAAACGAAGTTTTGCACATTATGAACCAGGTATTACATTTTCCCAGACTTATAGAATGTGACCCCTATTTAATAGTAACAGATTGGAATTAGTTAAGACTCGGTGAAACTATACTTTCTTTCATCTCAAAGAGCACATCTTATAATACCTTTGGAATTTTTGTTGTTAAAAATAGTGTATATTCTTGAGGTAAATGGCTATCTGCGAAACCATCTTTTTGTAAAAGCGATAGCTCGAAAACGGATGGGCCGATCATAGTATATTTTTGTAAGCGTTTTAGGAACCTAATAAAACATAATTAAAAAAAAAAATTAAAAAAAAATGTTGAGCTGTCAAGGTCAAAATTTCGATTTTAACGAAAAAAATTTACTCTTTTTGTCAAAAAATTGGTCAAAATAATTTTTTTAATCTGTCTCGCTTAAAGGCAAGCTTTTTATGTATTAATAAGCTCACAAGAATAATATAATAAGGTCATATGAAGATCGGTCATTTCGTTTTAGAGCAAACGCCGTTTCGAGAAACACGCACTTAAAGTTTATATGCTACATTCAAATCACAATAAATTGTTGCCTTCCAATCATTATATCTCAGACAGTTCTTTGCGACATACTACCTTTACGCAAAGACATAAAGTAATAAAGACCTGACAAAATGCATGCAACAAAAAAATGTTTACGATACTTTGTATAGAAACATTACCCTTAACAGGTTGCAGTTAATTCAAAATCGAAACCAAGGAGGAACATTTCATGTAATGGTATCAGAAACGAAATTTATATATTCAATTATCTATTCAAGAATAATTCCATGGCAATTGGATCGGTAAATTCGGTTAAATACGTAAAAATGTATAAAAGAAAAAAATGTTATATCACCGTCGTAACATAACATTATGTTAAATTCAAAAGCCATTCACTGAAGAATGATAGCAAAAGAAATGTCTTATCTTGTTGTATTTATGTCTTTGCTTTACGTAAAAATAGACAATATTTTTTTTCTATTTTTCTAAAAGTAATAAAAGGTATCTATGAAAATATGTATTTCTGTTTTAATTTTTAATGTTGGGCCGTTTTAGGTCGTTTTGGGCCCTTTTTAGGAAAATTTTGAGCCGAAAATTTTTTTTCGAACGGCAACACTGGTCTTGAGGCACAACAATTCTGAAATGTTTATATTACTTGATGTTCTGTTTCTTCTGCTGTTTCATACAAATATGTATGTAACTTCTTCAACAGAGAAGCAAGAAGACACAACGACTATCTTGCCAAGTGCAAAAGCGAAATGCTGCTCATGTATTATGCATACATGTGTCTGTTCCATGCACTGCTCCAAATAACCCATCCAGCAGGGAACCACTACTGACACAGACAAACTAGAAAGAATTTTGTTTACAGTCAAACTTCATCAGCCATTGAGAATCGTTGAATATTAGCCGCAAAAACAACATCTTAAACATCTTCCAGCAGAAGAAAAAACCAACAATAAATGCTCACAATTCAACAACATCAAGTCTCATTCATTCATTTCATCCATTCATCCAAGCTACCGGCTCTTTAGCTTCATACATCCGTTCCTGTGTATTTTTTCTGCGCTTTCAATTTTCCCATTCATCCAATCGCTCATTGACTCATTAATGAGCTTCCCCATTTTCACATCAATCCTCGTAACATTTTTGTACCAATTGAATGATATTTAGTAAATGGTTCTTTGTCCAAAGAAAGTGATGACTGGATGCAATGATGGTCCTTGGAAACTGTAAAATTCAATGAGGAAATATATGCGGTTCTATTGCAACAATGAGGTAAGATGTGACTGCAAGAAAAGGTTTATATTAATACTATCAAAATACCCGCTACTTCGTATGCGGAAAGGGAATTATTTACAAATAAACAATGTGTAATATGAAAATGGTGGACCATGAAATTTTTGATGTACTAATGCCTATTTTAATTGATACTTAATTTCATTTTAGTAGCGTTCGTATACCTTTACTTCGAATTTGCAAAAAAGGACCTTATCGCACCCTTACACATCTACAGGGTATTTTTGAAGAAGTAGCTGTAATTTTGGAATTTGTGATATCAAAATGAAAAAAACCTACATTCAAAAAATGTTACTGTATGCTCACGCTTTCACAATGCCCCTATATAACAGCTAATTTTTTGAGACATTTTAATTTTAGCATTTTTGTTCTCAGGGGATAATAGTCGCATAGATCTACCCGCAATTTTTCAAACTTCTTCTACACTTCATCCTTCCTCATGTAACACACATTTTTAATACAATAATTACAAAAGGTACATATCCTAATATGTGGAAACATGCTAAGATCATCCCAATCATGAAACCAAATAAGGAATACAGACCAATAGCTATTCTTCGGGATCTTTCGAAAGTGTTTGAGAAACTAATTCACACTCAAATCACTAACTATATTCATTCCCACAATTTACTGTTCGAACGGCAATCTGGTTTTAGAGCAAATCACAGCTGTATCACAGCCCTACTCGACGTATCGGAAAGTATTAGGGAATACGTTGATTCTGGAAATATAACTTTTCTTATATTAGTGGACCATTGGAAAGCCTTCGACTGCGTAAACCACAACATACTGTGCACAAAATTAAAAAACCTTTTTCATTTCTCCAACACCGATATTTGCTTGGTAACCTAATACTTACATTTGAGAGCTCAATCTGTTGTGGCTAATTAAAAAGTTTCGCGTGCGATGCATCTAAAAACAGGTCCCTCAAGGTTCATTTCTTGGACCACAGTTTTTTTCGATGTACTTACAAAATTTGCAAGAACACATTGTTCACTCGAAATTCCATATTTACGCCGATGATGCACAGCTTTGTACGAGTTGCCCAAACCTGATATTTCATCCAACATTGCATTGTTGAACGTGGCTTAAGTCTACGTTCATGATGCGGCAATCAACAATGGCCTCTTTCTTAACCCCTCAAAAACCAAATGTTTGATAATAAGCAAATCTGCATACTCAATATAGGAAACGCCCCATGCAATTATACTTAACAATCAGGTAATAAGCATAGTCAAGGAAGTCAAAAATCTTGAAGTAATTTTTAATTTTATATGATCACCATCTCGAATTGCAAACTTCTTCTTTGTAATATACTCTTACCTTATTTAAAATTTCGATGCGATCGGACTATTATTGCGACATTCAGAGCAGCTACAAACTCGGTTAAAAATTTAGTTTTTGGTCCATTTCAACCGATCATCGCCAATAATAAATAGGTTCCTATTCTGGTCTGAACCCGACCTCCATACAAAATTTCGTGACGATCGGTTCATAATTGCGGCCTGGAGTTTGATTACAATTTACAATGGACAGACGGACGGATCCACACATCAAAATCGCTTTATCTCGTCGAGATATGAAGGTTGGTATACCACATTGGGGGTCAACGACGAATATTTTGCGGTGTTACATGAATTTTTCCCAAAATAAACGTATAATACCCTTTCCACATAGTGATGTAGGGTATAATTTATATGGGAAACGGTATGAAAAAAAAACACAAATTTTTACCCATGCAATTTCAAAAATTTAAATCAAGTGTTAAACGGACGGAACGGGACGTGTTCAAAAATATATGGTCTGAAAGAGGACACTCTCAGGCATCATTTTGTGAAAACAGAACTATGTTCCAAGCTGTTCCCTAAAAGTTCTAGTCCACTAAACTTGGAATTTCACTAAAATGTAGTGCCTGAGGAAAAATAAAATAGCTCACTTCGTGTAAACACTACGGCAATTTATTAAAACGACTCTTAAACGCAAAAATCCCCCCTACCTAACAAAGAAACAATGAACACAATATCTGGTATATTTTTTGAGAAAAAATCACGTATTTTCCAACATTGGAAAACATTTATCGTCTTTAGGAGCACGCCTCGCCCACATTTTTTGCTTTCCTTAGATTTAATATGTTTACTATCGAATCCCATATAGATCCAAGTTACCCAACCACATAGCAATTTGGTTTTGTTTGTAATGTTAGTGTCAATGGTATATGTAAACAAAATAAGGAAATGTCTATAAATTATTGGAATTTAAAAAACTAATAATTTTTCACATTTGATTGAATATTTTGGAAAACATAATTGAAAATTCGTTACATTTTCAATTTGAATGTTTCCAAATTATTCCACTAAATGCCTAATTTCTGACAGATAGTAGAATTCTTGCAAAAATGTTTGGGATCGCTGGAAAGTCATTGAAAAAGCAGAAGCTGTTTCAAATGTTTATTCGGGCTTTATTTTTTCAAATTTAACAAAGTCATTCGGACTTGGAGGAGGTTACATATCATTGACATGAAGAAGTCTTTATGGGAAATAGTTTTTTTGGAAAGATATATTTTTTCCTCAAAAAATATATATCCCTAATGTACATCGAAAAAAGAAATATATATTTTAAATGTCGTATGAAATTTGATACTAACGTTACAGCCCAGTTCAGTCAGCTGGGTATTGCTTTTACCTTATATTGTTCTACAATGCATTGTAACAAAGTAATTTAATTTTTTTTCTCCTTGTTTACAAATTTGGTATTAAAAATTTTTGTTTCAGCAATTCGCCATCTACCTTGTATAGTGTGATACGCGAAAAGTGTTGCAACTTTTGGTACTTTTTGAGGCAAAACAGGGTTGTATATCATGAGTACTGTGATTTCGATGTTGATTTCGTGAAATCACGAAATGAGATTATTTCGTTTTTGTATACGAAATCATGGTAAATTTTGCTAGATTTCGCGCGAAATCACGAAACGCCTCCGAAATCACGAAACGCTGCCGAATGTAAACCAAGCATTATGTGTACCAACTGGTACTAAATTTGGTATTTATGTATTTTATTTGGTATCCCACACAACAAAAACAATTGCTATGAATTACAGTGTGGATTTTTTAAGTTTTACAAAGGTAGTAATATAGAATAACATAGTAATATTGACAATTTAACATGTAAAGTGGATATTATTAATATAAGATAACTTTAAATAGATTGCAACAAGTTATTAAACGATTATTTATTAAGACAGTATGGATTATACATTTTGAGTAATTGAGAATTTGAAAGTTGATAGATAGTGACGGATGAGTAAGTGGTTGATGGATGATCTATCCTTGTGCAAACATCCTGTGTAGCTTTGTTTTGAATATTTTATCATTGCCAATGATTTGTGTGTTGGTTGGTAACTGATTCCACATTTATTGTCCAATCGATGAAAACAGTTTACCAGTTCTTTGTAGTGGCTAAACAAGTAAACTTACAAAAAATTTTGAAAATCGGGTCAGATTTTAATATTAGCTATATAAAGGGCCCATGGAAACTTTGAGGCCCCAGTGGCACGTGTTAACATATTCCGATTGAGCTCAAACTTTGGCAATCTTAATTTTTAACAAAACTAAACATTTGTGCCGCATAAAAAAATCCAACATCGATTTTTTAAAACCACTTTAGTGTAGGTGGTAAAATAACAAAGATGTCGCAATAGTCGGTAGTGCATCCCATTTCTTTGTAATCATGCTACAGATCGCAATTTTGATCGGATCGTCACGAAATTTTGGGTGTTGAATGAGGGTCCTGGAGGAGGAGAAGCCTATATTCAGGGGTCGGAATGGGCAAACAACTTATTAAGAGAAAAGTCTAGGTTCTATTTTTATGCGAATATCCCCGCATTTATTAGGAATATTCCAAAAACAAAGTCTAATAATAAAAGTGGAAAACTTTACCTTTATATCAATACGAATTAGGTTGTCGTAGGCTGTCAAAATAATGGGGATATCGCTATAACGCTAATACAAACCCATTTTTAATTTTTGCCAGTTTAATTGTAATGACGAATATCACATCTTTGGTTGGGGATCTTCCAAAAACAAAGCCTATTTATGAAAGTAGAAAACCCCACTTTACAATGATGCAAAGTAGACTGGCGTAGGTAGTCAAACAATTGAAAAATCGCAATAGTCGATAATACATCCCATTTTTCAATTTTTTGTAATCACGCTACAGATCGCAATTTTGATGGGATCGTCAAGAAATTTTGGTGGTTAATGGGAATTCCAGAAAGGAAGAAGCATATTGAGTTTGGTGATAGTCGCATAATACTCAGGGGTCGGAATGGCCAAAAAATTTAGAAGAGAAAAATTCAACGTTTTATTCTTATGCGAATATCTCCGCTTCTAGGAGGGGTATTCCAAAAGAAAAGCCCGTCAATGGAAATAGGAAAAGATCGTGTTTATAATGATGCAAAATAGGTTGGCGTATATCCCAGATTTCCATTTTTATACCCTACACAACAACATGGAAGGGGTATTATAAGTTTTTTTTCCCAAAAATTCATCGTAGACCCCTAATGTGGTATTCCAAAATTCATATCTCGACGAGATAAAGCGATTTGAGACGTGTGTCCGTCCGTCCGTCAATTAAAAACTGTAATCAAACTACAGGCCGCAAATATGGACCAATAGTCACGAAATTTAACATGGAGGTCGGGTTCGGATCAGAATAGACCCTTCTATTAATTGGTGATGATCGCAAAATATTTAGTGGGTGATATGGACCAAAAACCAATTTTTTATCCGATTTTGTGGTGGCTCTGTAGGTCGCAACGTTTAAGTTTATGACAAAGAAGGAGGTTGCAATTTAACATAATGATCAGATTATATTTATTATATTTTTATTTCTGAAATACGCATTCCTCCCACGTGAAATATATTTAGAAGAGGAACTTTTGATTTTCCATTGATGTCAATTATTTTGATGTACGTGATCAGATAATAGAGTTACCGCCTAGAATATACAAGTTTTCCACAGTTTTAATTGTGTGTAGTGTTACCATAATCACCCTAGGGGTCGCAGGTAATGTTCAATACTGACAACATTTTCCACGAAGTAAGAGTTTTGGTCAAGGTAAATGACAATATTTTTGGATAATGATCGGGCATATTTAGCGGGCGAAATTTACCATAATTTGTATGGGAAAAATATCCAAAATTTAATAATTTGATCTACATTTCAAATTTTGAAAACTTGAAAAGCAACTGTCTACCTCTGATTTGATGCCAATTATATCAATGTAGCGTTTAGAATACGAAACTACTGTCTAACATATAAGTGGGTTGCTTTATCGTTTTGGTTTGTTCGTAAAGATCTACATTTACCTTCCATGCTACAAAATGTCGGAATCATGATAGAAGTGTTTTCAAAACATGATACCGAAATTCCAAGTTTTTTTAAGTTGATGCAAATTACAACGCCGTCTTGATGTTTTTGTGCTAACTTTGGTAAGAAGTAATGTTAAACTTCGAAATATTGGTCGTTTATTCATTGGTCCATAAATATTGCCCAAAAGCTATTTCTAAACGTCTTTTGATATTTTTGCTTTTAATACAAATAGCCCGGCTGTCCATTATAAAATAAAAAAAATACACCTAACTTTTTCAGTAATGACGGTGCATGTATGTGCAATATTTCCGAGATGTTATCATGTATATCAACTTATGTATGTATTATTGGACGCCAAAAATATTAAGCAATTATAACACTGGTCAACAGGACTTTTGTTTCAACCGAAGTTGCAGTTGTTTCTAGATGAAATCGGCGAGTTATTTTCAAATCCGGTGCCCGTTTTTCTCCATCAGCTCTTGTTTTTTGAGATATAGCTCAAAATCGGTTTTTACGAGTTTAACCCAGACTTCGTTATTTTGGGATACAAACAAATATTTTTTTGTGGGTTTTTCGACATTAATATATTAAGGAGATGTTGTACGCTCGATACAAATCGTTTTTGAAATAGTTATGATGAGTATATATCAAAAAAATATAGAAAATATACGACGGACCTTGTAAAAATTGCATATTTTGAGTACTTTAAGCTGTAATTACGTCATCGGGGGAAGTCATAGGATCTTCATACGGTACTCCGGATATGCTTAGGGTGTCTACTATATAATCCAGTATTCAAATGTATAATATAAAGTTCATAGCCCCCATGATTCGGCCATAACCTAAAAATCGCCATGAAGACTGCTAAAGGGAAATAATTTACCAGTGATATCATTACCACATAAGCCATTTACTTTTGGCAGTCTTCATGATGATTTTTAGGTTATGGCCGAATCATGGGCGCTATGAACTTTATATTATATATTTGAATACTGGACTATATAGTAGACACCCTAAGCATATCCGCATTACCATATGAAGATCCTATGACTTCCCCGATGACGTAATTACAGCTTAAAATACTCAAAATATGCAATTTTTACAAGGCCCGTCGTATATTTTCTATATTTTTTTGATACACTCCACGTCAGTAGAATAGAACACCTAAATTTTTGTTAATGTTCGCTTATTTATCCCAAAATGAATGAATCTTCGTTTTTAATTTTGTGGGGATTTAAAGTCTATGATGTTCCGTATCAAACACAGAAAAAATTATGTTTCTAGCTTTTCGCGAAATGATTTTCTGATCAATTTTCAGATAGTACTATGAAAAATAGACATTTATTTTTGGTCATCAGGATAGAACAGTCACTTTATTTTCGCGAATTTTTGAGATATTAACGCCGAAATTTCTTTCAGTCGATAAAATAAGACTTTCTAATCATTTTCCACCAAAGAAAACCTAAAAATTATTCCGCGGACATCGAAATAACAGCGTTAAAGGGTTTAAATTGACAGGAATTTGAAACATCTCGGAATATCAATAGGAGTCGCGCAGTTATGTCATATTTCTTCACAATAAGATAGAATATGACACAGACAAGCTCGACGGATACAATCGAGTGCTTCGGATGCTGATAAGATGGAACATTTTCAAAATAATTATGAAAAGCGTCAAAATTTCTCATAAAAACCATGACGTTTTGTTCAATAAAACGGTTTTTCCGAGAACAAGTCTGCCGTTCAACGGTTTGGAAATATGCTCCAGATTAGAAGGAAGATAATCTGATACGAAAACAACCGTTATTTTCATACATTGAGAGAAATTTTAGTACTTTTTAAAACAACATACGAAACCTAAAACCTCAATTTCTATGACTGTGTTTTTCCGCGAAAACGGGTCTTTTACATTTGCGAGTTTAGTTAAAAAAACTACTAATTCGTAAAATCCGGTATGGAGAGCATAACCTGGTCCATTTATATTGGAGCATAACACTGTTGAGAACAGTCGCGGACACCGAAATAAGAACCACATATAAAATTCAAAGTCCAAAGGATGTGTTCAATTTGAAAATGAGCTAAAATTTCCCTCAGTGTATTAAAATAGCGGTTGTTTTCATATCAGATTATTTTCCTCTATATGTGGAGCATATTTCCAAACTTTTAAACGGCAGACTTGTTCGCGGAAACCCCGTTTTATTGATCAAAACATCATGGTTTTTATGAGAAATTTTGACGTTTTCATAATTATTTTGAAAATTTTCCATCTTATCAGCATCCGAAGCACTCGATTGTATCCGTCGAGCTTGTCTGTGTCATATTCTATCTTATTGTGAAGAAATATGACATAACTGCGCGACTCCTATTGATATTCTGAGATGTTTCAAATTCCTGTCAATTTAAACCCTTTAACCCTGTTATTCCGATGTCCGCGGAATAATTTTTAGGTTTTCTTTGGTGGAAAATGATTAGAAAGTCTTATTTTATCGACTGAAAGAAATTTCGGCGTTAATATCTCAAAAATTCGCGAAAATAAAGTGACTGTTCTATCCTGATGACCAAAAATAAATGTCTATTTTTCATTGTACTATCGGAAAATGGATCAGAAAATCATTTCGCGAACCGCTAGAAACATAGTTTTTTCTGTGTTTGATACGGAACATCATAGACTTTAAATCCCCACAAAATTAAAAACGAAGATTCATTCATTTTGGGATAAATAAGCGAACATTAACAAAAATGTAGGTGTTCTATTCTACTGACGTGGAGTGTATATACTCGGCATAACTATTTCAAAAACTATTTGTATCGAGCGTACAACATCTCCTTAATATATTAATGTCGAAAAACCCACAACAAATATTTGTGTGTATACGAAAATAACGAAAGTCTGGGTTAAACTCGTAAAAACGGATTTTGAGCTATATCTCAAAAACAAGAGCTGATGGAGAAAAACCGGGACCGGATTTGAAAATAACTCGCCGATTTCATCTAGAAACAACTGTAATTTTGTCTGAAACATTCAACTTTTTCAATTTTGTTGAGCAGTGTAATAAATAGATTCCGTGAAAAACTGGTAATGCCCAAGGGTAGTGGGGTAGGGTATCACATGGTCCGCCCCGTCCGACTATAGCCCTCTCTTACTTGTTTTATTTAAATTACACTGACGAATATCTCATCTTTGGTTGATTCAACAAAAGTTAGTTATACCTATGAAGATATTGTGAGCTTTAAATTGGTCAATTACTAGCGATGTAGAAAAATACGCTCAGATATCCCAATTTCCAATTTGTGGTATTTTATTTCCATGGCGGACATTTCAGTTTCTGTTGGCCATATTACAAAGGGAGGACTTGATAATGAAACTACACCATAGCAATTTTAAATTAATACAAAATGTGACATTGATGGTAAAATATCAGAGTTATTCCAAAAGGCGCTAAGCTATCCAATTTTGAATATTTTAATGACAAACAACTCTGCTTCTATGTATTACATGCATTAAAGACATGTTAACTGCTAATCAATATGACCAGCAAAGTTTTCAATCAGTATCAAATAGATTGTCGACAGTAGTCAAATATAAAATTAATTATTAATTATTTTGGTTCATTTCGTCCTATGTCATTTTCAGCCAAGTAGCTGAAACTTTAGTATCTCCCTAAAATAAATGTTTACCAGTGAAAATCTGATGTACAGAAGTAGTGGTCTAGGGTATCACATAATCGGGCCCGTCCCAACTATCGCCTTTGCTAACTTGTTTTAATTGTTTCTCTTTCGAGTTGAGCTATTAAAATTATTGTTCGCTGCTGCTGCAATTTTCCATCAAACAAAACAAAACAAACATAACAGGCTGAGCCCGGCTGGGATTTGAACCCACGTCCTTGAAAAACATATCAAAAAATGTTGTCATGGCGTGTTAGCGTTCAAAGCCAACTCATAACTTCAAAGTCAGCGCAAAAAGCGTTTGTCATGAAGAATACATTTCTGTGGCCAAGTATCCGCGTTAATGTACAAAAACACATTTGCATTTGAAAAACGATAAGTTCTAGGACAGAGAAGCCATTGCATAGTCGATACGTCCGAAGATTTGCTTTACCACCAATGAAACCAGGTAACGTAATTTGGTGACTATGTGGGTTCGAGTCCTTGGCTTTCCTTTTTCACTTGCAAATAATTTCAGATCATCAAGCTTAACTCTTAACGAGAAAATTAACAAAAATCATTAAAAAAATGATCTTCGCCATAAAAGGCAAAATTTCAAAAAATAAAAAACAGGCTGAGCCCGGCTGGGATTTGAACCCACGTCCTTGAAAAACATATCAAAAAATGTTGTCATGGCGTGTTAGCGTTCAAAGCCAACTCATAACTTCAAAGTCAGCGCAAAAAGCGTTTGTCATGAAGAATACATTTCTGTGGCCAAGTATCCGCGTTAATGTACAAAAACACATTTGCATTTGAAAAACGATAAGTTCTAGGACAGAGAAGCCATTGCATAGTCGATACGTCCGAAGATTTGCTTTACCACCAATGAAACCAGGTAACGTAATTTGGTGACTATGTGGGTTCGAGTCCTTGGCTTTCCTTTTTCACTTGCAAATAATTTCAGATCATCAAGCTTAACTCTAAACGAGAAAATTAACAAAAATCATTAAAAAAATGATCTTCGCCATAAAAGGCAAAATTTCAAAAAACATAACCCAAGTTGACCGAGCTCGCTGTTTAGTTTCGTTTTGTTTACATTCGTGAGTGCCAACAAAACAAAAAATTAAAAGTTCTCAACTTCACAAGAACTCATAGAAAACGAAACCGCACAATACACTGCAAACGTTTGGTGGTTGGTTCAAACATCCACCGCAGTATATTCCAAGTATGTGATGTTAGCTTATAGGGTTGTTAAGCAATCAAATGTGTGAGTCTTAATGTGTCATTGATCAGTTCACGCAGCAAACGATTCATTCATTTCGTTCGTGATTGAAACAACTCGATACAGCATAGCCGAAGTAAGTTTCAACAATCATACAATTTTGTTCTTCTTCAGTTGAAAAGTTTGTTGTTATGTGTGTCAATGGTACGGGAATGGTTTCGTTTGTTTGAGTTCATTGTCTGTAGCTTAATAAACAACACAGTGTGCTACGCTTTCGGACATTACGGGTTGTTAAACTCTTTGTAATGAGTTATATTATTTTTCACCGTCGTGGTTATACAGAAAACAGATTGTTTACATTCGGATTATATGCCTCAGTTAGCTCCTATATTTTTGCTGGTGTTATTTACCAATACTCAGCTTATACGCAAATCTCCGATCACAGTTATTGGATAATTACGTCATGTCTGTCGTTAATCGAATTGGGGTAACTGAAATAAAAACTTTAGAAAATTTGTTAACTGAGCATAATTTCAGCATTAAAATTTAACAGAGCCTCTTTAAATCACCAAAACTTTGCTTATGCTATTTAAACTGTTTGTCCATAGGACAAGTGGCGATTTTCTTCCCTCTTTTCAGCTCGACTTAACCAGAGTTAGCCAATTCCAAAAATATTAACTTTAAACATCAACAAATCAACAAAAAATTAATCAATATACCGAAGGATTTAATTTAATCAGTTCCTCATACATATTTATAAGAACACCACTTCCCAGAACACAGAAAGACGCCAAATTGAAAGTTTCAACAAGTTTTACTAAGTAAGTGTTTGGCAAATAAATGTCAAGTAATTACACGTAATCTGTACAAATTGTAAAAACATTTTACCTACCGCACAACAAAGAAGCCACAAAATGACGGATGATTTATAAGTCAAACAACAATTCAGACTAAAAGTCTTTCTCCTTTGAGAAAAAGAAATCAGACACACATCACTACGTGCTAAGAGTAAGCTCAAGATAGTAGTCTTCTTAATACCATTCAAGAGATTTTAAACAAACATACAAGGACACCCACAAAAAACTTTTGCGGAACAACGACAGAACGACACTTAAATTGTGAAAGATAGCCAATATACAAACTTGCATGCGTTGTTGTTCTTTTCCAAACAAGAAGAGAAAATACGTTCATGTACGGAGGGTAAAATTTGACTGAAGACGTTATAGAGAGTGTAGGTGAAAAGTGGCAGCAACATCAACTCTTCCGTTAATAAGCAATAATAAAAGAACCAATTTGAATGTTAAAAAATATAACCTTCCACTAGATCATTGGACAGTGGGTTTCATTTGGATTTATTCAGATGTACTCTCCAAAATTAAAACTAAATAATTGGGTTGTTGTTGTTTTAGCAACTTAAATATGTTCGCTCGAAGTCGTATATCTTTTGAGTTATCTGATTCTGGTTGCTCTCTGTCCAGATTGAAAAAAATTGCAACCTGGACTGACTGCGTCCACAAAGAATCGAGAGACAATGAGTGGATTTGCCTGGACAGTTAAACAGAAGTAATGTATTGTGTGGTCCAAATCCACATGCTGGGTATGAGGCTATCAATTCCAATACGAATTGAGGCGGTTAAATCGTCCGGATCTTTATTAGGCTAAAACCGTTTGTGTTTGTCTTGGCAGCTGGCGTTCTTATATCGCGATGGATGGGGGTAGTGTCCGAGTATAGCATTCGCACTATATCTTTGTTTTACCTGCACAACCGCATACGTATGAATACTGTCCAAGCCTTACTGTTGATCTAGAGGTTCTCGTTTGTACCTTTTGGACATATCTAGCTCCCTACATCTTGAAGTTCTCTTCTGAGATACCTGGGTCGGGGAAGCCTGTCCACTAGATTATGGCCGGGATGCTAACACCATGTTGCAGTACCACACTGGCGCCGAATAACTTAGTACAGGCCAGTTTATTGCTTTGTAAGATGGCCTTGTTCGTATTTCTGATCTGGTTGCAAATAGCTGTGGCTTGCGTGGACGACAAAACTCACTAAGTCAGCTTCGTAGGTATTTAATCCGACGACAAGATCGAAAAATCAACCTCACGTACTGCCTGCGCAAATGTATCAATGTGAATGCTATACTGCCTGTTGATCAAGAGGTTTTCGTTTGTTTGTTTGGCCCCCTCTCTCTACATCATGAGCATCTTTTCTCACGTGACTGGGTGGGGGAGCCTGTCCCCTAGATTGTGACACGATGATAACACCGAAGACCCGCTGTTGCAGTTCTCAGGGCGGAATTTTGCTAGATTTGAATATTCTTCCCCTGCGTACAAACAGGCCGTCCTATTACTTTGTAAGAGCTCAACAAGGTTTCTTTGTCAGCACAGCAAGTGCTGCCGGCCAAAGGTTTGATGGCCTTGTTCCTACCTCTGATATGATATATCCCAAATCGTAAGTTGGTAAGCGATCGGTATCGGAACACAATCAGCCAATATTTTCAGTGGGGCCTCATTTCAGCCTTCCAGGTGGTGAACAGCGTGGCAGTGGATTTAGCGGGGCGTATTTTCATGCTGTTGAGGTACTGTGCATTTTCCGGTACCCATGATGATGTTGGGCAACAGGGGAACTGCTTCTTATCATGGGAGGCGTAGTGCCTCTAGGATCTTCGTACCTATACTGGTGAAAGGAGGAAAATCGGCTTGTACGATTCCACTGCTGGTACCCTTGCCTTGGCTGAAGCTGCCAACATTCAAAGCTTCTGGTAAAATAGGGTTAGCATCCTTGATTTTCTGTAGTAGAGGGACCACCCTGACAATTTAATTTTTATCGTTTATGTTCGCCTACGAGCCTGTTGACTTCAAGAGTAAGTTCTCCAACTCTTGGGTTTCAGATTGATTAACGAAAAATCACACTACTCTACGCCCTAGCATTCTCGCACATTATCGGGTCTATCACTGTCACCCAATTGAAAGTAACAGCCCTTCTATAATCGCTCTTTCTTGGATTCGAGAGTTAGTAATTTTTATCGTGTATGTTCGCCTACAAGCCTGTTGACTTCAAGAGTACGTTCTCCAACTCTTGGGAAATTTGATTTGGTTTCGGGTATTCGATCATCGATGTGGCAAAAAAGCCTCTCAGTTTCCTGAGGGAATGGATAGATCTCTAAAGCGGTTATTGACAGTCAGTCGGCGATGATAGGGAGGAAATGAAAATGGCGGGTTGCTAGACAAGTCATTTCTCAGACGGGTGCCAAAATGGTGATGCTTGCTTAGTTCTCGCAATCTCCTCTTATCCACCTAGAAGCGTCTTCGTTAACCGTGCAAAATGTAAAGCTATAAATTTGCTCGGCCAGCACTGTACCCCCTGTGGTCCTTGCATAGGACAGAATGACAAAGCTCGTGATCATTGCAATCCCCTAGCATCAACGGTAATTGCTTTCCAAAAGCATTGTAACGCAGGACAAAACTACTCATCGGCCGGTAAGTACACATTAAACAACATCGCATCGGCAATCCCACACTTTACTGCTGCCCGATACATTCCATGTATGGGTCACAAGAATAAAACTCAACCGAGATAGGTCTGTACTGAACAGACTGGTGTAATTGGAAGGCAAGTTCTCCTCCTCCGCTTCTTATACGATAACGCCGCAAAACGTTGTAATCATCGCAACGTTGCAAGCTATAGGTGACGGCGGGCTTTGTTCCTGGATCGGAACAGCCATAATGATGTTTCCTCCACTCATAATGTCTACAATTTGATGATTTTGTTGCGGAGGACTTTGTAAAAAGTATGAACTCCCACCGTGGGAGCCCACGTTCCTAAACAACATGACGTGTTAGATGCTGCGCTTGTTGTTGTTGGGAGACTACGGGGCTGTCTCCTATTCCAACGGCGAAATTGTATACATTCTGTGAGATTTTCTGGACCAAGCAAGCAGCAACATAACTTGTATCCCAGTTGCCCTACAGGCGGCTATGGTCAGACTAGCCTCGGTAGATCATCCATTTCTACATCCATCACAACCAGACCTCCGAAATGCGAGTTCCACTCTCTACCCGAGTTTGAGCGGAAGTACTCTTGCGAGTAGAACAAATAACTCAAGTACACTCTAGTTTTTTAAGTTCTCTTTTCGTTTTTATACCCACCACCATAGTATGGAGGGTACATTAGGTTTGTTTTTCTGTTTGCAACTCATCGAAATAATCATTTGCGACCTACAAAGTATATATATTCTTTCAGTGGAAAATACTTAGTCTTTTGTAATCACCTTAGCGTCACCAATAAGTGAGATAAACAGCTATACCTTTTTACCCTCCACCATAGTATTGAGTAACGCACTGAAATTATCACTAGCAACCCTATAGATTATATCTATTCTTGGTCAGGGTAAAATTCTAAGTCGATCTATGCATGTCTGTTATTTGTAATCAATCTAGCATCCAAAAAATTGAAGAGAATTTTGGGAAGATACGTCTTTTGTTTGCAGTTAGGACAAGTTCGATGATGGGTATATCAGTCCACGTTTTCGTATAGCCCCCATATTACGGTACAATCCGATTTCAGCTATTTTGATGTGTTTAGTAACATTTTAGGCCGAATTAGCTATTTAGGGGCATTTAGGGACCAAAAAACCTTTATTCCAAAAATTATGGACATAGGTCCATCTTTTGCTATAGGCCCCCTATTACGGTACCTCCTGATTTTCGGTATTTTGAGGATTTTAGCAACAATGTTCAACCAAACAAATAATTTGACATTTGAGGTTATCAATGGTCACGAAAAATCTTCACCAAAATTCGTTAACATAGATAGGTCCATGTTTTAGTATAGCCCCCATATAGCAGTAGCTTCGGATTTTGGGTATTTTGAGAATTGGAGCAACTTTTTTGTAGCAACTTTGTATTTTAACACATGGGCTTCACTGCAGTCACAAAAATTTTCCACAAAAAACGGCAGATAAAGGTCCATGTTTTGGTACCTCCTGATTTTAGTAATCTTAAGGATTTTAACTGCATTTTTTGTCCGAACTAAAGCCCCCATATAACGTTACCTCCCGATTTTCGGTAGTGTTAGAATGTTAGCTGCAACTTTATCGGAATAGTGGCAAATCGATTTTTGAAGTTCCAATTGGCAGCAAAACTTCTTCACCAAAAATTCTCAACATAGGTCCACATTTTGATAGAGCCTGCATATAAAAGTGCCGGCCGATTTAAGACATTTTTAAATATATTTTCCGACCTAATTGGGGTATTCGCCGAAAATTGTATACAGGAAAGAAAACAAATTGTAACGTTTTATGGTGAAGGGTATGAAAAGTAGGAAAAATAGGTCCGGCCGAACTTAATTTTTTTTTTTGAAATCACTTTGGAGTCCGCAATGTTTTAGAGTCTTAGGCAAATATTTGCTCCAGCGACCGTCAGTGTGCGCCAGGGACGTAGCCAGGATTTCATTTCGGGGGGGGCCCACCTGCCCAAAATTTTGAAAATTCATGTTAGCGAAAATGTCTTATTTAGCAAAGATGTAAACCTTATTTTAGACCTATTCTACTGATGAAATAATTTTCATTACTATTTTTTAATTCAAATGGAGTAAGACCTCTTAGCCAATTTTATCTTGTCTTTATAACTTTTTTGACAATATGTCACAGTTAATATATTGTCAAAACAATGAATATCACGGTGTGCCTTAACCAAATTTAAATGGAAAGTGCTTACACCTGGGAAGTTTTTGCAGATTCTGAAACTACAATGCTCATAGATGAGAAATATCAAGAAACATAAAAAAAAAAATCACCGGAGTGATTTTCAAATAAATCGCGATTTAAGTTCACACTTTTAGGGGTTCTTTAGGTTTTCACGATTTTGCTTGGAAACCGCGAGTTTTATGTAAATGGGCCTAAAAATGTCCTTTGTCAAAGCAGGAAAAAGGAACATTTCTACAAATGTGCATCCATAATTCCCAAAATACAATTCAAAGAGTAACACTATGCAACACTGAAAACAACTTTTAGTATAAATTTTTTGAAAATACATATTTAGACTACAAAAACCCTAGTAGGGTTTTGTCCTGTCAGATCCAGTTCGGATTTTAAGGCCTCATCTAAACCGGGCTAACTCTACACGTATATATATTTATATTTATGTACTAGTAGAACTTATCTTCTGAAAAACCCACATAAGAAAAACTCCATCTACGGCATTAAAATCTATAAAATATAGAAAATTTTACATAACTGCTGAAATTCTGGTCAGTATGGGCTAAACCATACTGAACCATGTAACATTCTGCAAAAATCTTCCAAATAAAGTTCTCAACAACTCTTTAGACAATTCTGAAACTCTAAAATGCTTACTTCATGTTGTTTCAGCAGTATTTTGCATCATATCTTTTACAACACGTATTTCAAACACAGTTCACACCAACAGTTTATTCTCGCATTTCGGATTTCACTACATTATTGATATTTTTATTGAATCGTCGTTGAAAAATGCAATGAAAACAACAGCATAGAGGCATTTTACAACAATGACATGTTCTGAAGAGTTGTGTACCTATTACATTCCAGGGAATATTTTTCCAAAAGAAAATATTCAGAAAAAATGAAAACAACAGCATAGAGGCACTTTACAACAATGACATGTTCTGAAGAGTTGTGTACCTATTACATTCCAGGGAATATTTTTCCAAAAGAAAATATTCAGAAAAAATTAACGGTTGTGGCAATACGGTGCAAAATGTAAAAAATTGTGGAATTTTTGCATATATTTTGAAATTTGAGGCAATAAATGCAGTTTTTCGAGTTCATTATTTCTCCAAATATTTTATTGTTGTCCTTATCTACAAATTTGCTTCAGAGGTCAGAAGAAGATTCGCGTTGGTTTCAGAGATATAGCCCCGAATTTCTTTAAAAACACAATATTTAACCATGTTTAGATGGGGCCATAAAATCCGAGCTGGATCTCGCACAAAAAACCCAACTAAGGTTTCTTGTCGTTTGGGTCTGTACCTTCAAAAAATCATCAGTTCGAATTGTTTGCACAAGATCACATTAAAAATGTTGCACAGAGTAATCGACACAAAAAAATCCCTGAAGTTGAAATTCAATGTAATTTCGAAATATTGGAAATAATATGCAATAAATAATGGTTTTATTAACATTCGAAAGGTAGAACAAAACATAAAAAAAAAACATTTTTTGTACAATAGACATTTACTAATTGGCAACAAGATACCAGTTTCTAATAACCTCAACGAACGAGACTGCGGTGGAACAGAAGCTTTATCATAAAAAATGGTTGGTATAGTTCTTTTTTCCAATCTTGAAACATAATAAAGAATAAGGACCACAAGAATGTTTTTTTCTAGATATTGTTTACAAGCCAGTAAACATGTTGTTCTGAACTCAACAACACTTAGAGTCAGCCTAAAATTACTATTAAACAATAAATTTGAAAACAACAAATATGAGATTAAGATTGACTGCATACAAATAGTAAATTACTATTAAACGCTTAAACAACACCTTAAAACTTACCAACAACTATGCAGAAAATTGCTCAAAAAACTTAACTTCTTCATTATTTCATACTCTAAATAAATAAACCAATGTAGTTGACCCAAATACTTTACATATTTCTTTAAGAATCTAAAAAATTTTAAAATTTTACTCAAAAATTAAAAATGTGTAAGATAAGCTAATGTCCTATGGGAACGCAAATCATTTCGGGGGGCTACGTCGGTGGTGTGCGCTTACTGAGAGCAAGTGAGCGTAAATAATGCATTGACATTTATGCTCACTTACTCTCAGTAAGAGCACACTGCCGGTCGCTGGAGCAAATCTTTGCCTAATGTGACCTTACTTTTAGACAGATAGGTCTTATCAACTTGACATGAGTTATTAGTATTATCCCAGTTTTAAATATTGATCCTTTAAAATCCTAGATTTATTTGCCTAGTACATAATATCAATTCTTAATGATGACTTGTATATATACATAATTTCTTACCAGTGCCTTTAGAATGGAGCATAAAGTATTATATTCATATTCAATCCCCCACTGTTTGTCAATTTCAAACAAAAACTCTTACACCCCAAGGCAAAAAACTTAGGTACTTTTTTCAAGAGCAGACGACAAATTCATTTTCGAAATAACAACCCAAAAGACAACAAAAAATGAAAACAAAACACTTAAGAAAGTTAATTTGTGTTTAAAACGATTGTTATGAACATTGAAATGTTATATGAGGACCATTCGCCTTCTAAGTGTTATTTTAAAGAATCTGCTTTTCCTGTGGCAGCACAAAAAGATGAACGCTAACACGCGACACAAGTTATGCCTCAAGAAGAAAAATAAAGAAACGAATATCCAGTCACTGCAACTTCTTCGAGAGTGGGAGTTATTTAGAACAAGTTAGAAGAGGATGCGAATGCAAAACTTAAAAAAGCGAAGGTGGCAAGAAAAACAGTTGACATTTCGAACAAAGTACAACAGCAATCTTTTAAGATGTTTATTTAAACGACAACAGTGAGTTTTACACTTTACACTTTAACCCATTCAGAACAAAGGACGGATAAGTGTTTGGAAATGATATTCGAAGTTGTGTGTTCCACAATGGGTTATTGTTACAACATGATAACGAAAACCAAAAGAACAAATCTCACAAAGTGTTGGTGTTTTGGGATGATTACTATGACTTTGACTTTGGCACAAATTATGCAAATTTGAACATGTCACACAAACGAACAGGCAGACAGACGGACAAAGCAATATGGTGAGCCCAAAGACAAATAAAAAGCCCAGCCACTCCGTCTGTTAGTACTGCTGTTCAACTAAACTACAAATTCACACTGCTCCGAAGCTATAGACGCAACAAATAAATTGTGAGGATTTTGCTGGATGACTGGGCTGGCTGGCTGACTGCTGTTGCATTCAGTATCAACAGCAGAACCCAACACCAGACTACGAAGACAATGGCAAATTGTGGGTGTTTATTACGTATGAACGAGTGAGTCTATGACTTCGAATCTGAATCTGTCTGTGAATATGACTGGCTCTCTATGACTACACTGTCGTCATCGTTGTCGTACAAAAAAGCTACAGACACAATGCAGTACTATAAACAATTGCGAATTGTATCATAAAATAGAGTCATCGTCTATTTATGCAACACATCAACACTAACCACCACCAGCATCCTTAGCAATGTGAACAACGGCAATGACACTAAACTTTATGTTTGTCAGTGACTAAAATGGCACCTAGCAAACAGTATTTTGAAAGTATGTATGGAAACATTATACATCTATCTTATAATAGAAAATACAGTAGAATCTCACAAATTAGAACGCTCACAAATTAGAACCTTCCAGAAATTAGAACAGGGCTTATAAATATATTGAACGTTCTGAAATTAGGCCCCCAGGGTTCTAATTTCTGAACGTTTTTTTTTGGTTGAATTTATTTTGAGTCAAAATGTTCAAAAACACATTTACGCTCTAAAATTAGGCCACGGGGGTCTAATTTCTGAACTTTTTTGTTTGTGCTTTTATTTTTTAACAAACATGTTTTTTACTCTTATTTTCAGTTAAAAAATTTAAAAACACACTTATGTACATGATTTTTACGCTATAAAATTAGAACTCTGGGGTCTAATATCTAGAAGTTTTTTTGTGGAATTTGTTTTTGCAACATTGTTTTCTCTTTTCCTTTTTGATGAGTGGAAAAGCAATAATTACACTCTTATGTTATGACGCTGAGTTCTAATTTGGTGGAGCATTGTCTCTTAACAAACTCAAACATCAATAAAATATAACACTTGTTTCGCTCCTTTCTTTGCAACTTCACGTAAAAAAGTAACGGTCATTAACTCAGTTGGTTGTTTACGTTTCTTTACGACTTGATCAAATGAATAACAAATTCTCATCAGTTTGCAATAGAAGTTGAATCAAAGTGTAAATCCAAGCGTTTGTACAAGAAGTTTTTAAAAATTTCAAATAAACTTAAGAAAAACAACTTGGCATTAGAAACAAAAGCAACAATTTTAAAACGATTTAATGATGGCGAGAATTTGAATAGTTTAGCTAGAAGTTTTAATGTGACAAAATCTCCCATTAGCTATATAAGTCAAAAAAAGAAGTAATTATGAGTGCTTTTGGTAGCGCCTACCAAGAAGCAAAGAAAAAGTCGTTACACAATGCAGAACATGAAGAAATGGAAAGTCGTCTATATGCTCACTGCAAGTGAAAATTAGTGGGGAAGTGTTGTCAGCTGATCCTAGCGAGTGCATTCCATTTCTTCACAGATGTCGAGCTAAAGTTGCAGAAATGGACTTAAAAGAGTCCCAAATATATAATGCAGATGAAGCCGTTATTTTTCCGTTGCATTCCTCATAAAACATTTGTAGCAGCAGGTGAAGAAACTGCTCAAGGATTTAAAATTCAACAAGAACGTGTTTCAATTTGATTTTTGACTTGAGTTTATCATTTTTGATGAAAAAAAAAACGTCCAGAAATTAGAACCATTCACAAATTAGAACGGCCCGAAAACACCAGGGGGCCTAATTTCTGAGATTCGACTGTATATACGTATATATATTTTTTCGAAATAGTAAGTCCGGAAAATATCATTTTGTATTTTCGCATGAGTGTTGATTTAATGTTCGATTATTGAATGTTCCAAATAAACAATTAAGAAAATATTAATCGGGGTTTCGACCGAAATATACTCTCATTTTATTACAGTAGGTGGTGTTGGTAAACAGAAACCTAAGTTTCAAAAAATTGCACTTTCGTAGGTGACAAAAAAAAGTTTCGGCGTCGGTAGAGTACGTATCACAAAAAATTCGACCACTGACACACCCAATCAACGCAGTCTACTCAAAAAATATAATTCGTCTCATACTGCAAAAACACCACTTGAACATTCGGGCAATTACAGATACAAGTAAGAACCTGGTTATGTTCCACCGGGCCGAACTTTTTATGTTCTCTACCATGAGCTGTATTTATGTAAAATGGAACAATTAGTTTTCTTTCGTTTATGAAGGCACTTAGTTCGGCGCCACGTCAATGCTTATTCCTAAGGAGAAGTGGAATATGCTAACTGGAGTATGCCACTTTCTTTTAAGCAAGGTTTAATACAAATGAGACATAGATGTTTTATACCCATGTTACAGTCGTTCTATTTCGACAATGCGTGCACAAACTGAAAATATGTAAAATCAGGAGGTACCTGCGTACATACCAAAATATTAACCTCTATTGATCATTTTCTGCGTGGAGGTTTTCTACCATTTCCATGAACCCGCAAGATCTCTTCAATTGCAGCTATATTAAAACGCGCATCTTTACCCACAATTATCCGTAGGTATGTTGTATTCCAATTTCGAATACTATACACGGTGCTCTTGAAATAATTTTAAATGGAAGGTGCTTACACCTTATAAGTTTTTGCGGATTCTGAAACTACAATGTTTATAGATGTGAAAAATCAAAAAACAAAAAAAATCGCCGGAGCGCTTTTTAAATAAATCGCGATTTAATTTGACATTTTTAGGGGTTGTTTAGGTTTTCACGATTTTGGTTAGAAACCGCAAGTAATATCGAAATGGGACTAAGGAAAATGTTGTAGCTATAAACATTCTCTACAAGATTGACCTTTATTGTAATCTCGTCGGTTTTACTGTTTTTGAGATATAGAAGTTCAAATTGGGACAATTCAAATTCAATTAAATTCTGTATCACCCCCTTATAAAACAATGTCATGACTGCAATTTCCCAACTTAAACTTATATTTATAAAAAAATGATACAACTTAGGATAAGTTACCTAAGGCAGTCTTGTAGAGAATTTTCACAGCTTTAAGATTTTCTCAGGTCTCATATCGATAAGACTTACCGTATTCAAGCAAAATCGCGAAAACATAACAAAAAAAACCTAAAAATGTAAACTGAGCTTTTTTATCTCAAAAATGGTACAAGCTGGAAACAAATAATAAAGTCAATCCTCTAGAGAATTTTGACAGCTACAGCATTTTCTTTAGCTCCATTTCGATTGGACTTGCGGTTTTCAAGCAAAATCGTAAAAACCTAAAAAACACCTAAAAATGTGAATTTTGACCGCGATTTATTTAAAAATCCCTACAGCGATTTTTTCTTGTTTTTGGATTTTTCTCATCTATGAACACTGCTGATTCAGAATTCATAAAAACTTTCCCTGTGTAAGCGGTTTTCATCAAAAGTTAGTAAGGGCGCACCCTACATGACATTGTTTTATAAGGGGGCGATACAGTCAGTGCATTGTCCCAAGTTGAACTTCTATATCTCAAAAATGGTAAAAACTACGAAAATACCATAATGGCCGATCTTGTAGAGAATTTTCATGGCTACAATATTTGTTTTAGTCCCATTTCGATATTACTTGCGGTTTCTAACCAAAATCGTGAAAACCTAAACAACCCCTAAAAATGTCAACTTAAATCGCGATTTATTTAAAAAGCGCTCCGGCGATTTTTTTTGTTTTTTGATTTTTCACATCTATAAACATTGTAGTTTCAGAATCCGCAAAAACTTATAAGGTGTAAGCACCTTCCATTTAAAATTATTTCAAGAGCACCGTGTATAGTATTCGAAATTGGAATACAACATACCTACGGATAATTGTGGGTAAAGATGCGCGTTTTAATATAGCTGCAATTGAAGAGATCTTGCGGGTTCATGGAAATGGTAGAAAACCTCCACGCAGAAAATGATCAATAGAGGTTAATATTTTGGTATGTACGCAGGTACCTCCTGATTTTACATATTTTCAGTTTGTGCACGCATTGTCGAAATAGAACGACTGTAACATGGGTATAAAACATCTATGTCTCATTTGTATTAAACCTTGCTTAAAAGAAAGTGGCATACTCCAGTTAGCATATTCCACTTCTCCTTAGGAATAAGCATTGACGTGGCGCCGAACTAAGTGCCTTCATAAACGAAAGAAAACTAATTGTTCCATTTTACATAAATACAGCTCATGGTAGAGAACATAAAAAGTTCGGCCCGGTGGAACATAACCAGGTTCTTACTTGTATCTGTAATTGCCCGAATGTTCAAGTGGTGTTTTTGCTGATTCAGAATTCATAAAAACTTTCCCTGTGTAAGCGGTTTTCATCAAAAGTTAGTAAGGGCGCACCCTACATGACATTGTTTTATAAGGGGGCGATACAGTCAGTGCATTGTCCCAAGTTGAACTTCTATATCTCAAAAATGGTAAAAACTACGAAAATACCATAATGGCCGATCTTGTAGAGAATTTTCATGGCTACAATATTTGTTTTAGTCCCATTTTGATAGGACTTGCGGTTTCTAAGCAAAATCGTGAAAACCTAAACAACCCCTAAAAATGTCAACTTAAATCGCGATTTATTTAAAAAGCGCTCCGGCGATTTTTTTTGTTTTTTGTTTTTTCTCATCTATAAACATTGTAGTTTCAGAATCCGAAAAAAATTCCGAGGTGTAAGCACCTTCCATTTAAAATTGTTTCAAGAGCACCGTGTATATGCCAAATTTCAACAATTTCGGTACGATAATGTGGCTAAAACCATCAAAATGACGAAAATCGTGTTCTATGAAGACTATATCAAAACGTGGATTTTTGACGACAATTCTCAGCGGGAAAATTGTGTACCCCGTACGAATACTAAATACGAAATCAGCCATTTTGGTTAGATAATGTGGCTCAAACCTTCAAAATCCCGAAAATCGGGAGCAACCGTTCTGTTGGGGCTATATCAAAACGTGGACCTATACGGACAAATTTCCGTGGGACTAAACCTTCAAAATTCCGAAAAGCGGGAGGTACCGTTCTATGGGGTTATATGAAGGCGTGGACCTATACCGACAAATTTCAGGTGAAAAATTTAGTACCCCCAACGAAGACTAAATATTAAAATTCAGCCATTTCGGTGGGATATTGAGTCTACAACTTTCAAAATACCGAAATCGGGAGGTACCGTTCTATGGGGGTTATATGAAGGCAATATTTTATACTCCCAACGAAGTCTAAATACCACATATCAATCATTTCGGTGTGATAATGAGGCTAAAACATTCAAAACACCGAAAATCGGGAGGTATCGTTTTATGAAGGGCTATATCAACGTGGACCGGGATAGTCCATTTTCAATATCAAACATCATAGGACTATAAAGGACTATAATGCTTTATTTTTAAAATTTCGAGCTGTGTCTTGATTTTAAGAGACGGACGGACGGACAGTTACATCGACTTAGAATTTTATGCTGATCAAGAATATATATACTTTGTAGGATCTCCGACGAATATTTCGATGTGTTTGATTTGATTGGGATTAAGTTAGGATATCTGAAGTAATGGATCGACATAGTCTATTTTGGAAGTGGATCTAGTTTTTGAGTCATTTCTTTAGTTGGACACAGTACGATTGTTTGGGGCTCTTGGGACATTATGTCAAGAAACTTGGACTTGCCCTCAAAATAAAAATTATATCTTTGTATCAAGAGTACTACCTTCGATTAAACATTTCAAAATAATACTCGAACAGGTCTTAAACTGCACCTAAGCGAACTTTTGTGAGGTGGATACCTTTGTGAGGTGGATTAGGAACTTTTGTGAGGTGGATACCGGACAGAAGTGTTCGCTATAATACATTTTCGAAGTTCATTTAAGTTTGACAGAAGGGACAAAAGCGACATCTCTCAAATCAATGAGTGAACCCCCCATTCATGTTAGATCAATGATATGGGACCTACTGTTTATCGCCGAGTCCGAACGGCACACAGTGGTAAGGAATCTATTTTCCTGGCCAAAACCCCAATTTTTTGCCGTCACCGATTGCTAATTTCTGTACAAGACTCGATAGTAAACACATTGAAACTAATCACGAAAAATCGGGTATAGATACAGGAAGGTGTGGGGGTGGCGTGCCCCTAAAAACGACAATTTTTTCTCAAATTTGGAAAATACGTAATTTTTACAAATTTCAGAAGAAAGAAATATATACTTCTCGGAAACTATAACATATATGGTGTTCTTCGTTTTTCAGGTAGGTTGGAATATTGCCTTTAATAACCAGTTTTACAAATTATCATAGTGTTTTCCTCAGGTACTATAATTTAGTGAACTCTTGGGGAACAGCATGGATCAAAATTTTGTTTTCGCAACCCATATATACATTTGTACTCGTCCCGTTCCGTCCGTTTAACACTTTTTTACATTTATTAAAATTTCATGGGTAAAAATGTGTGTTTTTTATACCGTTTCCCATATTAATTTTTAAGTGTATAGTTTTTATGTGAGTTATATGAGTTTTATAAAAGCTCAAGGAGAACTTTTAAATTTTTGAACATATTTTAAATTTTTTTTAAAAATTAAAATTTTTTTTTATTTTTATTTTATTCGCTGGAATTTGACAATTTGTAATATATAGGAAGATATAAAAACTCTGACACACTCATATTTTGATGAAAAATAGTACAAAAAAACTCAAAAATTTTACTTTGACCTTGAATTCCATTACAACTGGTAAATTTGATTCACCGTAAAGTTGACTGTGTTATCTGTTACGGCACCACTTATAGAGAAGTTTTAAATGGCTGAAATACTCAAGAAATGTCGCCAATATTACACTGAGGGCTATTTTGCCCTCATTTTGCTATTTTTGTGGGGGAGGTACCCGAAGGTTTTATACACAATAGATTTTCTTTGAACTTGATGTACATTTGGAAGATATTTGACGATGCACAAAGTTGTATCCTAATCGTCGTAATAAGGACCTTCGTAACGAAGACCGCAAGAACAG
Source organism: Musca autumnalis (assembly GCF_047663935.1). Lineage (NCBI taxonomy): Eukaryota > Metazoa > Arthropoda > Insecta > Diptera > Muscidae > Musca > Musca autumnalis. The sequence goes on from NW_027411977.1 coordinate 123,599,885, forward strand.
CCTTCCTCAAAAAAAATCAAAACCATTCAAGATATAATATAATAATTGTTCCACAAACATCCCATAAGGGACAAGGGAGGCTTCTCTCATATCAATGAGTGCACCCCGATTCATATTAGCTCAATGATATGGGACCTACAGTTTATCGCCGAGTCCGAACGGCGTGTCTAAGACACCACTTTTGTAGAGAAGTTTTACATGGCTGAAATACTCAGGAAATGTCGCCAACATTACTGAGGGGTATTTTGCCACCGTTGAAAAGTTTTTTGATGTTGTCTGGCCGGGGAATCGAACCCACGACTTTATGTGTGCAGGGCGGGAGATACGTTTTAAAATTTGCCTTTTAAGATAAATTTTGAAATTGTGTGTGGGATGCACTCGAAGGAGTGGACCGTACAGTCCAAAAGCGAACCTAATATGTGCCTGGAGAAAATATTACGATGTACGATTTGAACGTCTTAAGCGGCGATTCGTGTTTCTGATTCCAGAGATTATACTGAGCAAATAAAGTCCACTAGGTCTACGGTGAAAATTGAGCCTGCCGATTTTGACCTGAAGTTTTTTTTTTATCAGGCTATTGTCACGTTTTTTGCATATTTTGGCATATAACAGCCTTTGTATGGTATGGTAGTTAGGGGGTATAACTATAATTTATTCACATTATTTCACAAGCTCTTTCAATAATTTGCTTCTAACTTTTAAAAATTTTTCATCGATTTCATTCATCCAAAAGCCATTGTAATAATGACTTTGTAAACTTGGGAAAACTATAAAGGATATATCAAATCCGTATATATTAATATTGTATTTTGGCCGACGAAAAGTGATCCAGTTGTTCTATTCAAAATGGGGAAGTTCGATTTTCATCGTAGACATATGGTCTTATGGACTTGTTTGCTCAGTATAATCCCAAGAATCAGAAAGTCGAAGCTCCCATTAAGATTTTTTCCTTTCATACAAATCGCCCCACCCTAACGTAAAGAGTTACTCTCTCTCTCTACTCTTTCGAGAGTTTTTGCGAAGAATGCTAAACTTTTATGGAAAAGAGATACCCGTAGAAGAGGAAAAATGTGGTCCATCTTCGAACTTGATAAAAACTTGGAAAAAATATTACGAGGATCAATTTTTTCGTCAAACTGTTTGATCCGCTGTGTTCGGAAATCGAACAGGTAAAAACGTTTATTTCGGCGGCAGAAAATTGCATGCACTCCACCATTAAATGACATAATTAAATTTCTTTCTGTTACAAAAGTACAAATGTTCAAAATTTGTGTCGGGCAAGTTTCCTGACCGCTGGGAATCCTTATTGTCAACTGAAGCAAATTTGTGTAGACAATGTAGGTTTAAGCTTAAAAATACCGGAAATCGGTTGGAGCCGTTATATGGGAATTATATCCTATGCCCACAATTGAATGTGGACAACTTTTTTGAAACCTCCAATAAAAATTTATATCTAATTCGGTCAGAAAATCTCAAAATTTGGAATCGGGCTGTACCGTTATAATGTGGCTACACCAAATTTGTGTGGACAATGTAGAGTTAAGCTTAAAAATTCCCGAAATCGGTTCGAGCCCTTATATGGGAATTATATCCTATGCCACAAATGAATGTGGACAACTTTTTTGAAACCTCAAATAAAAATTTATAGCTAATTCGGGCAGAAAATCTCAAAATTTGGAATCGGGCTGTACCGTTATGTCCATAATTTTTGATCATGAAAAACCCTAAATGCGAATAGCGAATTTAGACCGAAAATATAGAAACAAACTTTAAAATACCTCAAATGGGGTGGTATTGGTATCCAAAAATTTTAGTCGAGAAATTGTTTAAGTACTACTTCGCGCACCAGGGACCCAATTAAGACTGAAAATGTAGATAAAAGCTTAAAAATATCTGAAAAGTGCATACGTTTTTTGACCTCTAGGTAACCCAAATAACAAATTATAGGTAATTCGGTCAGAAAATGCTACTAAATCCTTCAAAATACCTGATGGTACCGTTATATGAGGGGTTTTTTTTTTTCAAAACGTAGACCTACACTGCCGCTCACTTGAATAGAATCCCCCTGCAAAATTTTTTCAACCTCCATTTTTTCTGAATTATACAAGATATGAAGTTTTTAATTTTTATTATATTTTGCTTCATGTGTTTGGAGTAAACTTAGTCATTCATTTGCATTCAAATCCAAATTGTATAAGAATTATACAAGGAAAACAAAATAAGGTCAAAAATTTAAGTAAAAAAATTTACTCATTTGAATAGAACCTCCCTTTAAAACTTGGGAATACAGAAAGATTGTATTAGAATATCGATGCATATTCACTCTATATTGAAAACGAAGTACTTTCAGTATTATTCAGTAAAAGTATATCCCTCCTGATTAAGGATACACCCGTATATCCTGCTTTGGCAGGGACTCTTTAAATAATTAGGTTTAATGCCTAACAATGCTTGCTTTCTTCTTACAACAAGTTTATTTTTGGAAGCGTACTGTCTCCTTTAGTCGTATATTTTACGCATAAATCATTCCCATACATTTTAGAGAATATTTACCACTGCAGAATATGACGGCCCTCCAGGATATCCGCATTTCTTTTCAAAAAATTATGTTTTGATGAATCGAAGTGTACAAAAGTTTATAAAATAGTGATGAAATTGCCACTTGGGATATCCGAAAATGCTTGTCACTACTGGAAATGCCTGTTTTAGAACTCCTTTGTAAATTGTCGTGCGCATTTACGGTGAAAGAAATTGAAATGTACCTATGTGAATTCAATTGGCTTTCTGTCTGAAGGGATTATCTGATTGAAAATAGGTTATATAAAAGATTTGAATATGATCCATACATCACATTGCTTACAATTTTGTTCCTTAGTTCTAATTTATATTCACTTGTTATTTATATTTCTACGGTTTCAAGTATTAGTTTGGTTAACACACTATTTTCAGGTAACTCAAAGCCTAATGTTTGAAACTCGTCAAATTTCCCTTTACTTAGAGAATTAAAAAATGGATTTCTTTCTAAAAAATATTCGAAATATTACAAATATAAAGAAGTATTCTGGAGCTCCTAAGCAAATAGACAATTCATGTAAATACTACCGGTTCGTCGACTATCACAATGGAAAAATAAAGAAAAGCGAAAGAATATACCATACTTCCTTATGTTTTAAAATTTTTATTTATTTTCTTATTTATTTGTTTGAGCTATAGGCTTGTACCGAGCATGGACTTCTTTCTTAAGTTATTTCTAATAAAAGAATAAACAACTGCCGAACTAAATTCGAACTAGGTTGCCCTTAAATCTTTTACCAGAAAAAAATTCCCCAGCAAAATTTGAAGAAAGGGGTTCCCTGCGATGACGTGATTTCATGGCATCTTTTGCATTGGTTCAAACGAAGTCGTGAAAGATCCGATATCTTCATTAGCATTTGAAGATCCGATGTTTTCATCAGCATTTGAACCCATGCAAAGGAAGTCGTGAAAGATCCGACCGTTTCATCAGCATTTGAACCCATTCCACCGATCCGATAGAGATGCTTTGGCATATCATTTCCACCAATGCTTTGGCATGTCATTTTCACCAACCCTTTGCAATGACATTATCATTACGACGAGAGTTTTAACAACGTTGGTTGTGATTTCGAGTCTCCGACAACTTAAAGACTATTGTAAATAATTAATCTTATATATTTAGAAAAATTTGTATAAATAAAAACACAAAATTCATCTTTGTTGGATCGAAGGAATGGGTTTTAAAATGCTGATGAAAAGATCGGGACTTTCACAATTGTTATTGAATTGAATTTTGAATTTGGGGATTAGGAACAATGGTTATAAGAGTTGTTGTGAACCCATTCTTACAAAGAAGTAATATTGGTCCAGTACATCTAACACAATATCAACAAGATCATAGGCTTAACTACTTCCTGTTGACAAAGCAGCGACAGGGATATACCCTCAGCCATGTTGATCATTTGTGTGGGTGTTACCCTAAGCAGTGGACCGATAGGATCCACTTTTGAATATAAACTAAAGCTCGTAAAAGAGATAACTGTATAATTTTTTTCTCACACAAAAGTTTTTTGAAATTGTTCGGGAACGGAAAAATGGAAAATACGTCAAAAAAACTGGAACAAATGTCAAAGTCGGCGCATCAGCCAATCAAACGCCGGCAACCATGTTACTATTTTTTACACGCTCAAATTTGTCGAGTAAAAAGTTTTAAAAGAGAGCGCTTTCAGCGCCATTTTTGTTTAAAGAGAAGTGAACAATTTCCATTTCTTTGTGTACGGGAACGGTTTTTCGGGTAAAATGTGTAAAAGTCGTAAAAATTTTAAAAACTTTTTAGTTCTAGAACAAAGCTTAATTTTGTACAAAATATTTCGATATGCAAATTTTGGATCAAATTGGCTGCTCCATTCATTAGATATCACGCGTACCATTTTAGAGAATATTTTCGAACTTTTAGGGGATGTATCGGAAGGAGTGGACCTAAGAAATACATATTACGATATGTAAAGTGTGGAGCAAAGCGGTGCACTATTCGGTTCGAGAGTTGTCGTGCACACCAGCCACAACACAGCTTTCGGGTCATTTTCTCAAGAAGTATGAACTTGCCACTCGTAATAGGGGACTTGAGTGAAACCTGTTGCAAGAAAAATCAAAAATCGAGAGGAGGTCTTAAACTTGTGAAATTTTGTGTGGGGGGTATCCTAACGAATTGACATATATAGTCCATGTTATAACCTGATTTATGTCTCATAGAAATATTACGATGCCCATAGTATGGACCAAATCGGTTAATCCTTTCGAGAGTTATCGTGCGCTCCAGCCAGCCAGACAGGCAGACAATCGGGCGGGCATTGCTACATCGACTCCATTATTTCGATGAGGCACATTTTGCCCGTAAGAAAGTATATATCCTCGTTAGCATAAATGGTGAGGGTATAATAAGCACACATCTACATTCAATATGTTACAACTAATTAGAGTGTACATTAACTTCCACAGTACCAATTTAGGTAGTTGTTACAATAGCATAACTTCAAATCCAATTTATCTCTTGTTGTTGTTGTTGTAGCAGCATATAATGCTGGGTTGGCAGCCGCTGGCCGAAACACTTTTAGTTTCGGGTCAATCCGGTACGTAAGAACCCGCTGCCGTGGGATTGATCTCTTCGTCGCATTATGTTGTTACAAAATTTAACTTATTTTTTATTTCCGAACACTGTGCCTTGCATGTTTATTATGCAGCATTTTGTGCAACTGTAGAGTATTTTAAAAGGTATTTATCTATGAAATTAAGTTAAATGTGCAATTTGTCAACGCTTTAAAACCATTGACAAGTACAGGCACTTCGCCGTACACGCACACCGTGACACTTTTTTTTAAGTACAACGTATGTGACGTTTATTAAATACAATTTATGCCGAATTATTAGTATGACGTTTATGTGACATTTTTCACGTTTTTGTTTTTCTTCTCTTTTTGTGGCTGTTTCAGTTTTGTCAGCTGTACTGAATGGACTGACTGACAACTTCACAATGAACATTGCACTTTTAGTAGGTGTAAACGATGGCTTTTGTCATTCATTGTAGGAGTTGAAAAAAGTCAGATAATAAATAATTTAACTATGATTAGTAGATACTGAGTAGATTAACTGCAATGGAGTAGTAATTTTTGATGATGTTATCCCGGCAAAGAGGTAGTATAGTTTGTCTATCAGAATCAAAGAGTATTGTGGGAGGATGCAGAACGTTACATGAAGGTTGTACAGTGTGTGGGTGCGAGAAATACTCTCATTATTGAGTTATCATTGCGTTATTGTTTATGGTGTCTGTATGCATGTTTAGGTGTAGAACAAATTATCATCAAAAATCGAAATCCGACAATACAGTTTCGAGAAAAACGCGTTTTAATTTGTCGATTGAAATTTATCTTCCCAACTTAAAAAGATTATTACATTAAACATAAAATAACTACAAAAATAAACTAACTAACCAGATATCAGTGCTAACTTTCTGTGCAAGATCAAGCATAATTTTAAGTGAACTCAAAAAACTTTGTTTTGTTGAATTATGCCCGTAAATGAGCTGTAACTCGTTGAGTTTAAGAGATAAGAGCATGAAGGCACAAAATAAAGTAGAAATCGCAGCAAAAATAGAAAGTGCTAAGGCCATGTTTATATTATAGCTTTTTGCAGGGTTAACCTTCGTTATGAGGATGTATTTGAAATATAAGCAATGGAATTGATATTTAAAACCCATTGTTAAATCCAGTTATATATAAACGTACTATAACTCAGAAAACCCGATTTTTTAGCGATTTGATTCAATTTATTTGCTAAAATATAATTCTGTAAGCATATTTTAGAATTAATAGGGTAAGTGCACCAGTAGTCGGCACTTTAAGGATTCTCGCATCTTCAGCCGTATGTCATTCCGAGTCTAAATATCCAATCAAATTAAATTTAAGTTGTTATGATTCGTTATTTTGTGTAGTTTTAGATTATATAAACAATTTTTTTGATTATTTCTGTTCAACATGCAAAAAATACAATTTTAGTGAAATACTGCTTTTTCACCAGTAGTCGGCACCATTCCCCAATAGTCGGCATGATATGATCCAGTAGTCGGCATGTTATATTTAAATAAAGAAATAATGCATACTTTACATTTTTTCTTAAATATTTGAAAGAACAATAGCTTAAGCATAAGGTATTTATACATTTCTAGTTTATTATATACATTTCTATTGATTTTACTTCACAAAAATAAGGACATTTTAACACATTGTTTAAATAAATTAGTTCGTACCCAATAGTCGGCATCTATTACCCAGTTGTCGGCACCCCACAACGTACGCACTTCAAATCATGGCTAATATTGCTTAAAATCGCTAAAGTTCCTTTCAAATTGAAACTATTTTTTTATTAATTAGCCTTTAAAGTATTTCTTTATTATTTTTTATAATTTTTAGCTAAAAGTAATCGATAAAAATCAATGTTTATAACCCCATGTCGACTTCAGACAAATTTTATATTTTTTTGTCCCTAAAGTCGGCATCAGCAAAAATTGCACAATTATAAATATTTTTTTAAAAATTTCTTTTTCTAAAGTGTTCTTTTAAATGTACTCTACCTATATAACAAAAATGTTGTGGAAAATTTCTTTATTTTAATATAATTACAGAGCTTATAAGGTTAACATCTCCACAATTTTTTTCTTAAGAAACATGCCTTTTCGGTTGTGGTGAAAACCCTTCACTGACAAAAACTTAAATTTCGATATAACAAGTTAAAAAGTATCAGTCGGCTTTGCCGACAGAGATATACCCTCAGCCTGTGCAAATTAAAACATTTTTTTCACAAAAAACTTATGTATTTAGGGGTTTCAAAATTTTGGTCGTATGAACCGACAAAAATGTTGATTAGGATTAAGTTCAAAAATATTGCGGAAAAGGTATTTAAAGGAATGGACCGTCATAGACCATGGGGGAGCCATAGGGGGTTTTTACACCCTTCGGGCTGTTTTCTCAAGAAGTATGGACTTGCCCCTGAAACAACTTTTACCATCGTAATTGTGGCAGTGATTGTAAGTTGCTTCAACAAAAATCAAAGTGATTCAATAGCAGATCTTAAAGTGAACTTATCCAAAATTTTGTGTGGGAGGTACGGCATCGAGTGGACAAATACAGTCCATATTCGAACCTTATATATCTGGTAGATATTATGAGAATGTGTAAAGTATGGACCAAATCGGTCACTCCCATCAAGAGTTATCGTGCGCACAATTTGTCCGAATATTTTTGAACTTTTGTGGGGTAGGTACCTGAAGGATTGGACCGATATGGCTTATCTACGAACTTAAACTAAGTTTGGAAACAATATTACGAAGGCCAAATTTTGGCCGGAATCGGAATTTCCGTTCGCGAATTATCTTGCGCTTCCACCCATGAACATGGTGTCACAGGGTTTGTTTTTCAACTTTCAGGCTATTTTTTCAGGAAGTATGGACTTGCCCCTGAGGAAACTTTTACCTTCGTATAGGGGACAGTGAATACAAGATGTTACAACAAAAACCAAGGCGATTCCTAAACTGAACTTTTCCGAAATTTTGTGTGGGAGGTACTCGAAGGAGTTTTCCGATTGAGTCCATATTGGAACCTCATCTAAGTCTGGTAGAAATTTCATTATGTGCAAAGTATAGACCAAATCGTTTACTTCCTTCAAGAGTTATCGTTCGCACAAATTTTCCGAACATTTTCGAACTTTTGTGGGGGAGGTACCGGAAGGAGTGGACCGATATAATCCATCTTTGAACTTGAACAAAGTTTGGACAAAATATTACGAAAGCCAAATTTTGGACCGAATCGGCAGATCCGTTCGAGAGTTATCTTGCACTCCAACCACTACACACGGTGTCATAGGGTTTTTTGTAACTTTCAGGCTATTTTCTCAGGAAGTATGGACTTGCCCTCAATGAAACTTACAGCGTCGTATGAAGGACAGCGAATACAACTTGCGTAAACAAAAATCAAATAGATTCGAGACCAGGTCCTAAACCGAACTTTTCCGAAATTTTGTGTGGGAGGTACCCGAAGGAGTGGACCGATTGAGTCCATATTGGAACCTCATCTAAGTTTGGTAGAAATTACACGATGTGCAAAGTATGGACCAAATCGGTTATTCCCTACAAGAGTTATCGTGCGCACAAGTTTCGCGACAATTTTTGAACATTTGTGGGGGAGGTACCTGAAGGAGTGGACCTATATGGCCCATATTCGAACTTAAATCGAATCTGGACAAAATATTTCGATACCCAAAATTTGAACCGAATCGATTGATCCGTTCGAGAGTTATCGTGCGCCCCAGCCAGCCAGACAGACAGACGGACAGACAGACAGACAGACGGACGGACATTGCTAGATCTACTCAAAATTGTCTGAAACGGATATCGTACAAACATACTTGGGGTCTAAAACCATTATTTCGATGAGGCACATTTTTGGTCGTATCAAAGTGTAAATACCCTCTTTAGCCTAAAGGCTGAGGGTATAAAAATTGATCCTAGCTCAATGAAATTTTATATAAAGTTAGCTGACAATATTGTTAAAGCATTTTTAAGATTATTTTCCTATTTTGTTTTCTTAATTTTCAGTTATTTGAGTACAAATTCAAAAGGTGCCGACTACTGGTATATGCGGACATTAGGTGCTCTTACCCTAGTTGTTTTAAATTTAAAACAATGCAAAAGAGTAAATTTATATAGAATAGGGAAATCGGTGGATTAAGAAGCAGAAAAGAATTCATAACGTGATCTAAAACAGGGCTCGACAATCAATATTTTGTAATTGTGTTTGTTTCAAGATATATATACAGTGCTGCTCAAAACATATGCAACTCAGATGCTTATATCACTTTTAACCTATTTTTGGGGACATTTTGTGTTTTGAAATATATTTATTTTTGCAGTTGGATTCTTTATTGGCCCTACTTTCAAGATTTAAAAATGATTATTCAGTTTTTAACACTTACCTTAAGGAAATGTGGGAAATATCGGAGGATCACGTGTTTTGGCCCGCTCAAAACATATGCAACTCCGTGGTTCGAATATCTATTGCCTAATTTTTTATGAGTTATTTGCATTGATTGTTATAAGAAGGTTTTTAGTAAGAAAAAGGGGACCAAAAGCTTTCATGAGAATACATTTTATACCGCCTATGTATAATTTTGACAGACAAGTATTCCAAAAACAGGATATTTCAAATATTTTAAGAAAAACAAAAGTTATTGTCCGAAATTTGTATCAAAGATATGGAAAAATGTTTATTTCTCAAAACTGTGGATCAAACGCAGTCCAAAAGTAAACATAAGGAAAGTACGATATTTAAAATTAAGCTGTACACCGCGTAAAAAGTACTAAAATCGTCATATGATGAGAAGGAGGTGAATGTACAACTATATCTACTGCATGGGATAATCAAATAATGATGCGAATTATTAAGCGGTATTCTCAGAGGTCACCAACAGATGTTAAATAAAGGCTTTACATCGATAAATCTATATAAAACTCTCCGATACATGCCATAGATACCGGTGTACCAATATGGACAAATTTTAGGAAAACAATAATTTCCAGGAAAAATTTCAGTTTTTCATATAAAATTTGCAAAAATTGCTTGGAATCGGTTTTAGAGTTGTAAAAACGAGTATTTTTCGTCGACATAAATTAATATTTGAGTTATATGACTTGAAAAAATTTACTTGATCACCAGGACGAATGATAATCCAATTTGTCCCCTTATACAAAAAAGTTGACCCAAAACGAATATGGTGTTGTATATTGACCTGGAGATATTTTTATGGAAAGAGATGACACTGGAGGCATGAGGTCGAGATATTTATTAGATTTAAAAACTAACCGGACATATAATATGTCGAAATCGGGTGTTTTGGCATAATACCTCCACTAAACGTACATATAACCACGTAAAACTTGTAATTTTTGCACATATTTTTTGTGTTATTATCGTTTGCGTTCAGATTAAGTAATCTAAAATCATATAAAAGGTTTAGGGGCCCTAAATAGACTCTGGACTGTTGAAAATCGAATAAAATGTAGGAATTTTACAATTATCCTTAGCGACAGGATTTCAAAGGATATATTAATTTATTTAGTATACTGAATACCTTTATGATGTGTCCAGATAATAAATAAAAGGTTTAACTCACAATATATTATCAAAACAAAAATAATATCTTCAGATTTTGAATCAAGTTTTCTCAGTTGCAAATGTTTTGAGCAGGACCAAATGTGAGTCCGAGCTTTGTTTTGTATATTTTTTATAAAATAAGTACAATTATGGTTACGTATTTTTTAAATCTTTAAAAAGCGGTCAATAAACCATCAACCCACAAAAATATTTTCATTTTAAATCCATAAATTACCTCAGAACTATATAAAAAATGAAGTAGTCATTCCAGTTGCAAATGTTTTGAGCAGCACTGTATATATATATATATAGTCGAAATCGCTTATAACGACGAAATCCGAAAGTCCAGAATTTCTGCCCTATATAACCCACACAAGTAAATATCGCTAGTAACGACTTCGTTTATAACAACGTATCAATTGTAACGTCGTCTTTGTGGCAAATATTTGGTTATTGCTATCGGTTATAACGACGAAACATGTGAAGAAACAACAAGTAAGAAACATGTGAAGAAACAACAAGAAACAACAAGTATGGGGGTACCCCCCAAAACATGCACGTATACCGACAAATTTCTGAGGGAAAATTTTGTAGCCCGGTAAAACACTAAATACCAAATTTCAGCCACTTCGGTGGAATAATGAGGCTAAAATCTTCAAAATACCGAAAATCGGGCGGTGCTGTTCTATGGGAGCTATATGAAGATGTTGACCTATACCGACCAATTTCAGGTGGAAAGTTTTATACCCACAACGAAGACTATGTACCAAATTTTAGCCATTTCGGTGTTATAATGAGACTAAACCCTTCAAAACTGGTAGTATTGTACAACTAAAACCTTCAAAAATACCGAAAATTGGGAGATATCGTCTTATGTAGACTATATGAGGTCGTGTGACCTATACCGACAAATTTCAAGTGAAGACATTTCGGTAGAATATTAAGGCCACGACCTTCAAAATACCGAAAATCGAGAGGTACCGTTCTATGGGGGCTATATGAAGGCGAAGACCTATACCGACAAATTTCATATGGAATGTTTTGTACCCCAAATGAAGACTAACCACCAAATTTCAGCCATTTCGGTGGAATATTGAGGCCCAACCTACAAAATACCGGGAGGTACCGTCCTATGGGGGCTATATGAAGGCGTGGACCTATACCTACAAATTTCCGGGGGAAAAAATTATACACCCAACGAAGACTAAATACCAAATTGCAGCCATTTCACTGCGATAATGAGGCTAAAACCTTCAAAATAGCGAAAATCGGGAGATATCGTCATATGGGGTCTATATCAAAAAACCTTGACCTATATAAACATTTTATGGTAGAAATATTTCTTAGCCTGTGTAATCACAAAATGCAAATTACAACCGATTCTGTGGTCAAATGGGACTCATGCATTCAAAATATCTTAAAATGACGCGTACTATATATGGGGCGTTATAACAAAATACCAAATTACAACCAATTCGATGGTCAAATGGGACACATATCCTAAAATTTCCTTAAAACGACGACTCGTCACTTTGTATGAGGGCTATACGAAAACGTGGACCTACATAGCCCGATTTCAATACCAAAAGTCCTACATATATATAATAGATTTTACCAAAATTTAATCCATCTACTTCAATCCGTTCGGAAGCTAGAGTGATTTCCACAGACGGACGGACATGGCTATATCGATGTAGAATTGCGCGCTTATCAAGATTCATATCGGTCCACTTTATATATAATAGATTTTACCAAAATTGAATCCATCTACTTTAATCCGTTCGGAAGCTAGAGTGATTTCCACAGACGGACGGACATGGCTATATCGATGTAGAATTGCGCGCTTATCAAGATTCATATCGGTCCACTTTAGACCGCAGCCTCCATATAGGGTTACAGTCCTTTTCTTGGTACTTTATAAGATTTAACCACATTTGCCTGCAGAATTACTTGTAATAATCTATTTTTGGTTCTCAATGCGTGAAAAATCTCCACTTTTTAGCGAGGTCCAACATTAGGGTGTCCCAAAAATAAAATAAATTATTTGTTAAAGTGAATAGCCCAAATCTTTTTTCTTTCTCGAGTTTTCATTACAGCTCTAAGTTACCATGATAATGGAAATCGCTAATAGTACAAACAACATAATATTGAAACTAAATGTAAGAACGGATAATAAATTTACTTAAAAATATTCCAAAAAATATAAATTCAGCAACTAAAAAAGGGTGTCAAACTTTTGGTCATAACTGCCAAAACCGCAAATTTCCGCAACAAGTCTATATAGTTTTGAAATCTACAGCGCTAGGCTTCAATTTGGTTCTAGTGGCCATTCTTTCGAATTTTTGGAAAGTAACTTAAACTTTAAGGAAATCAATACATGTATATTAAATATTTTTATTTTGACCGATATTAAAACCAAAATATATGGCAACCCTTACAATTTAGAGGAATTTTCATAATTAGAAAAATGAAGCTAAAGCAATTTAATAAATTATTCAACTTTAGTTAAGACCTTAAAAATAGTCCTTTGTTTCATAAATTCGCTTAGAATATAACAATTTTTTCTCATTTTTAAATAAAATTTTTTCTTAAAAATTAGTGATGCTTGTGCGGCTTTTTCTCCTTAAGAACCGCGAAAAATGGAAAAAATAATTTGAGTTTCGAAAAATTTGGAATGTTTTGAACCGATGTGTATTTTTAAATTTTTAAAACGATGCACAGTGTGTCCAAATTCAATATTTTGTGCCAAAAATGCAAAAAAAATTGTCGAAAATTCCCAAAAATTTTATATGAAGGGATAGAAAACATGCTGGCTAAGAGAGAAAAACAAAAATTTCGTTGGTTGTACCGTTATAATGGAAGTAACGCTACCTATAACATGATCTTATTTTCGTTAAAACAAATACCAAAAATCGCAAGGAAATTCGTCGATTTTGTGAGGACCATATTGGCACGAGTTATTGGAATTTTTTAATGGTTCTTTTTGCTATCCGATAATACGAAACCTGTCGTATTAAACTGTGCTTAGAAGTAAATGTTTTGCGTTCCTATTCTGTATAATAACCTGATTTGTTTTGAACATTTTTACGTGTATATTTTTAATAAGTTCTTCTTTAATGGGATATAACTAAAAAGTTCCACGGGGTTCCACTGTTGTAATGGTACCCAAATATAGAGGAGCTGTTGAACTATCAATTTCTCAATAGAGAAATTGCGAGCAAGTGCGACGCCGGAAAATAGGACATTTATAACGTTACCACACGATCTTACGTGTTTTGAGGATTTTACCTACAATAATCAACCGATCTAGTTAAAAATTTAAATATAACGTTTTCTACGAGTAAACTATCTCCTTACTAAAAATTGTATATAAAGGTCCACGTTTTAATGTAGCCCCCATATAAGGGTAGCGCCCGATTTCAGGTATTTTAGGGTTTTTAAATACATTTTCGGAACGAAATTGCTACAATTTTGCATTTAGGGTTCCTAGTGGTCAATAAACTTGCACACACAATATTGTGGGCATATGTCCACTTTATGATAGAACTCTCATATAACGGTACCCCTGATTTGTGGTATTTTGGAGTTCAAAGATACATTTTCCGACCGAATTATATATTGTTTAATATTTGCAAATATAATTTGCTAATATTTAACAAAATGAAATAACGAAAATAGTTTCACTGTTTACAGTCTGTCATTCTTTTATTTATGGCAACAATGACATTGCCATTCATTGATCACCTGCGGTATATGAATCACCTGTCGTTAACATAGTCCCACGCTTTTGAATAGGACCCATAACAATAAAAAACATAATTTAAACACCGAAATATTGCCATTTTTACGTTAAGTAAATATTCCTCCATGAATTTATTTAGTTAAGTTTTTGTTATAGTATGCATATTAATTGATTTATTTTATGTTGTTAAAACACAAGTCTGTATTTGAGAATATAGCGTTTTATGTTTCTATAACCCCAAAACGTATTTTAAAAACCTCTAAGAAATTATCAATTCTTACTTAAATGTATATGGGGAATTCCAAGTGAAATCGGACAGTTCGGAGAAAAGTAATTTTTGATTTCAATTGTTTTTGGTTCAATTAATGCTCCTAGCCAACAGAACATTTTAGTATATTTTAAAATTTTTTTTTGACCAACGGTACAGAGATATCGCCTATTGAAATTATCACATTTTTAAAGAACTATGTCCAAATAAATACTCATAACTTCTTTAATATTGGTCCAAATGGGACCATCTTTTTTTTGAATTGTTTGTTTTCTCATCAGAAAAGAGTGGGCTTCAGTGGGCTTCAATGCAATTTTCGGGATTTAATATTTAAAATCAATTTTTAAATATGATTGTACCCTTCGATTTTTTCAAAAACATTATATGTTAAACTACGTTCAATTAATGTTAATGGGATTCGGACGATTACTATTTTTTCTGAATTTTTTAAAATTTGTCAATACAATTTTTCCTTAACACCTTTGTCCAAAATTTATTATTTTATTAAAAAAATTAAAAGTTTAATTTATAAATATTTGTTTCAGTGTTGTTTTTGTTCGACCTTTTCCAAATTTATATAAAGAAAGACTTTATTTGAGCTTGAGGCCAGATTTTATTTTTTATTGGTTTCCAATATTTCGCAATGAGTTACATTGCATCTTCAGGGAATCTACAAAATATTTATGCATTTTAATAGTATCACAGCATTTGTAAAAGTTAAACAACAATAAAAACAGAACATTAACACACAAAAATTGTAAAGAATTGCGCTTACATGTAAAACCGTATAAACTAAGTGTCAAATGTTACTTAAAAACTACGATAGAACTTTCACTATCATCGTCTAATGTAAATATTGCACTGAGTTGTTTTACATATTGCACGATCTACTTTTTGTGTGAGATGGCGATAACAATAAGCAGCATTATCCGTGTCGCTCTTGAAGTTTATACGTTTTGTTGTTGGTAAATTGTTGATGTGTAGCATTTCTAATGTTAATCTTTTGTTGTAATTGTTCTCAATTTGGAGTATTTTTACTTTATCGAAGTTTGGCAGGTGATTATTTCTCTTGCAATGTTCCGCAAGTGCCGTTGTTTGTGTAATATTTTGGTTTCTCATTTTAATGTTTGATTTGTGAGCTGACATTCTCGTCTTAAGTTTATTTTTTGTTGTGCCTACGTACATTTGTCCACATTGCTCATTGTTATTACCCTCGCATTCTATTTTGTATATGACGTTGTGTTTGTCTTCGTTTTGTATTTTGTTCTTGGTGTTACTAAAGAGTTGTTTTAGAGTGTTGTTTGTCTTTTGGGCTATTGTAATTTTGTTTTTGTCATATAAATTCGACCTCTGAAACCTTTCGGATATGTGTGGTATGTAAATCATTGATTTGTATGTTTTTTCTACTTTATCTTCTCTTCGTCGTGTTTTTCTTTGCTCAATAAGATTGTTGGTAATTCTTATTGGAAAACCGTTCATTGTAAGTGTTTCTCTAATTTTGTTTTGGTTGTGGAATCTTTCGTCGCTTATGCTCAGTACTCGATGTATAAAATTTTTAGCAGTGTTTATTATCATTTGCTTCGGGTGTTTGGAGAAGAAATTTATGATTCTGCCCGAAGCTGTTGGCTTTTGATACCAATCCACTTCCAATCTATCGTTGTTTCTGTAAATTAATGTATCCAGATATGGTATGCGTCCATTGGATTCTTCTTCCATTGTAAATTTGATGTTGTCATTGAAGCTGTTTAACGTTGTCAAAGTATCATGTATTGCACTAGTTTCGAGAATCACAAAAAGATCGTCAACATATTTCGTCACTATCGTCGGTTTCGTTTTAAGTTTTTCCAAACAGGTGTCAAGTAGTTTCTCCATTACCAAATCGGCTACAATCGGAGAAGCCGGTGAACCCATGGGTAGTCCTCTCTTTTGTTTATACACTTTGTCGTCATATTTAAAATAGCGGTTGTCCTTGATACAGAAAGTAAGAATACTGAAAAATAAGCCCTTTGTCATATTAGTGTATTCTTTAATTTCGTCCCATCTTTCATCTATGATTCGTATTCCTAGATCTACAGGAACGCTTGGAAATAGGGATACAACATCAAAAATCAAATTCGTAGTTGGATCCTTAATCAACCTTTGATATGTCATCATGTCACATCATCTGTTTTTATTGTTGTTTAACTTTTACAAATGCTGTGATACTATTAAAATGCATAAATATTTTGTAGATTCCCTGAAGATGCAATGTAACTCATTGCGAAATATTGGAAACCAATAAAAAATAAAATCTGGCCTCAAGCTCAAATAAAGTCTTTCTTTATATAATATTTGTTTTGATTTTATATATATGTATTTATCTCAAACATCTTAAAAACTGCGTCATTTTTCGATTTTGAAAATGCATCAGCGAAAATTCCATTAAAGCCCACTGTGCATTTTTTTCTATTTTTTTATGATAAATATATAATATATAATGATAAATATGTGTTCTTAGCTCCAAACATACAGGAAATACAAATTTTGGACAAAGGTGTTAAAGAAAAATTGTATTGACAAATTTTAAAAAATTCAGAAAAAATAGTAATCGTCCGAATCCCATTAACACATAGGGCTTAAAATTTTTGTAATTGAACGTAGTTTAACATATAATTTTTTTGAAAAAATCGAAGGGTACAATCATATTTAAAAATTGATTTTAAATATTAAATCCCGAAAATTGCATTGAAGCCCACTGTGCATTTCTCTTTTAAGTATTTCTTTCGATAGCTGATGAGAAAACAAACAATTCAAAAAAAAGATGGTCCCATTTGGACCAATATTAAAGAAGTTATGAGTATTTATTTGGACATAGTTCTTTAAAAATGTGATAATTTCAATAGGCGATATCTCTGTACCGTTGGTCAAAAAAAAATTTTAAAATATACTAAAATGTTCTGTTGGCTAGGAGCATTAATTGAACCAAAAACAATTGAAATCAAAAATTACTTTTCTCCGAATTGTCCGATTTCACTTGGAATTCCCCATATATATTACACAAACTTTAAAATTTCGGAAAACCTTTTTTTATTCATTAAAATTCTATAGAAGACGTTGACCGAATGGATTGTAACCGCATGGAATAAAAGATCTATGTCTGACAAACATCTCCTCCAAATGTCATTGCTCTATGTTTATCTGTTTAGAAAATACAGATTTTTGACACAAAAACCCCATTTTGGACACACTGTGCGATGTCATGAATTTTTTGATTTTTGTCGTTGGGCGCATCCACTGTGCATACTATGGTGGAGGGTATAAAAATAATTAAAAAAATTAAGTTACGGTCTACACCAAAATCTGGCCCATGTCCATAATTTTTGGTGTGGGAGTTTCTGTACAATTCAGAACTCCAAATGCCAAGTTACAGCCAATTCGAACTAAAAATGAACATAAAATCCTCAAACCACATGAAATCGGGTGGTACCGCTATATGGGGGCTATACGAAAAAATGGTCCATTTTTTGTGTTTTGTTGTCAGGAATATGTACTCGTACGACATGTTCGAAGTTGGGGTTGGACAACTGAATTACGACCAACAACCTATGACTGATTTGTACCCAAAATTTATTTTCTCAGAAGATGTAACAAGCGAACACAGTATTTTGGAAAGCCATTAAAACTTATGAATGGCTATAAGTTCCTTATTCAAAAAAGTACCTAGCAAAAAAGTTTTTACCAAATAATGACTTTGTTCAGTAAATTTTAACAGTAGTCGTGGAAGTAAATTTAACATACCATTTGATTTTTAAATGTTGTCCAATCATTGTAAAAAAAATTAATCATATATATCGTGATTATTCAATAGTGCCAAACATATCCTTATATTAACATACTTGGCATCAATGGAAAGGCCAAGAGTTGTACTTCCATATAATTGTTTCTTCTCTACCATGTATCCTTTAGGAATAAGGACATATAACTTACAATACTCTTCCTCTGTGTCTCTAGCTCTAATCTCTTTTGACTTCATCCTGATGTGAAAATATTTGTTCTCCATAGAATGATGACAGTATCAGCCCAAAATTAGGGTTTTAGTCCTTTTCACTTGTTAAATATTTTACCAAAATGTGATATTGTCATGCCTGGGAATGGAAACCAGGCCTTCAATGTAAGAACTGAAACCACTTCACCGCGTTTAAACCTATATTATTATATACACAGGTTAGCTAAATACAAAAATAAATATTAAAGATACCAAGAAGCAAGCGACGTACCGTGGTTCCACTTGTATGGAAGAAGTTATCAAAAATATTTCCAGTACAATAAGCAAGGTTATGCACTGGTTACAGCTTTGGGCTGCGACGAGGATTGTTTTAAGAAACAATGAACGTGGCATTCTTCTTTTTTTACCCTCTGGAGGTCGTATTCGGTATGAAATTGTTTATGCCTTAGTGATGTGTTCCTTCCGTCCGTCGATTAAAATATGTAATCAAACACCAGACCACAACTATGAAACCACCATCTTTATCCAATGTTGTAGCTTATCTGTAGGTAAAAAAGGGTTTGTAACTTAACATGATGATCAGATAATATTAACTGGTTAAATATACTAAAATTTTTATCTGACAATTTGTAAAATTGTTAATACACGTCACTTATCGTTATACCTCAAAAAGACTTGTTCCGCCCATGTAGGCTATATTTGGAAGAAGAACTCTTGACAAATTTATTCTGCCAATTATGGCGATGTACGTGGTCAAATAACAGAGTTATACCCTAATACACACATAGATAACATAGCCTTGGGCAGCTTAAGCCTGAGGCCCATAACACTGCGCAACATTTTTAAGGTTATATTGTGCAAACAATTCGAACTGAGGATTTTTTGAAAGTACAGACCCAAACGACAAGAAACCCTAGATGGGGTTTGTTGTGTCAGATCCAGCTCGGATATTATGGCCCCATCCAAACATGGTTAAATATTGAGTTTTTAAAGAAACTCGGGGCTATATCTCTGAAACCAATGTGAATCTTCTTCTGACCTTTGAAGCAAATTTGTAGAGAAGGATAAGAATAAAATATTTGGAGAAATAATGAACTCGAAAAACTACATTTATTGCCTCAAATTTCAAAATATATGCAAAATTTCCACAATTTTTATACATTTCGCACCGTATCTCCAAAACCGTTAATTTTTTCTGAATATTTTCTTTTGGAAAAATATTCCCTGGAATGTAATACACAACTTTTCAGAACATGACATTGTTGTAAAATGCCTACATGCCGTTGTTTTAAGTACATTTTTCAACGACGATTTAATAAAAATGTCAATAGTGTAGTGAAATCGGAAATGCGAGAATAAACTGTTGGTGCGAACTGTGTTTGAAATACGTGTTGTAGAAGATATGATGCAAAATACCGATGAAACAACATGAAGTAAGTATTTTAGAGTTTCAGAATGTTCTAAAGAATTGTTGAGAACTTTATTTGGAAGATTTTTGCAAAAGGTTACTTGGTTCAACTCCCAATAGTTTAGCCGATACTGACTAGTATTTCAGCAATTATGTAAAATTTTCTATATTTTATAGAGTTTGATGCCCTAGATGGAATTTTTCTTATGTGGTTTTTTCAAAAAATAAGTTCTACTAGTTTAGGGCTACAATATTTCTGAAGACAGCAAGGCCAAATTCCTATTCGTTTCTGAGATAAAGGCCTAATACATGCAAAAAAGTGTAGATTTAGCCCGGTTTAGATGAGGCCATAAAATCCGAACTGGATCTGACAGGACAAAACCCAACTAGGGTTTTTGTAGTCAAATAAATTTCTTTCGCACAATTTTACACTAATCTCTTCCGTCACGTTAAGGGGTTATGGCCACTTGCAAAATATTAATCTAAGTTGTTCACTTACCCACAACAGCTCTTATATAGTGTCTATAATATAGACTATTAACACGTGCATCCATGCCTACTATTCTCTGTTGGCCTGTTTTATACCCATATCGTATTTGGTATTTAGACATTTCGGGCGAATAATGTGATCAAAACCTTAAAAATATCGAAAATCGGGAGGTACTTTTTAATGAGGTCTATATCAAAACGTGGAATTATACCGACAATTCTTTGCAGGAATGCTCTATATCCCCAACGATATGGATCGGTATAGCCCATATTCAATACCAAACATCCTAGGTGTAATAGAAACTTCTGTACCAAATTATAAAGCTCTATCTTAAATATTGCGACAAACGTACGGACAGACGTACATGGTTATATTGACTAAATTGTATGCGAAAGAAAAGAAAAACAAACCCCTCAAAAGTTGACGAACCCCGCAAACGTTTTAAGGACCATGATCTGCGAATCTGCACCTGGAATGTTCGCACTCTTTATAGAGAAGGTGCAGTCTTCGCATTGGCAGACGTACTTGAAAAGTACAAGACCGATATTACTGCCATACAGGAAATACGATGGATTGGGAAAGGCGTCACAACAACACCTAAAGGTGACGCACTGTATTATAGCTGCCATGACGTAAAGCATGAGTTTGGTTGTGGATTCGTAGTTAGTCGGAGACTAAAACATCTTGTATCCAGCTTCACTCCAGTGAATGAAAGACTTGCTGCAATTCGAATAAAAGCTAAATTCTTCAACATCAGCTTTATTTGCGCTCATGCTCCCACTGAAGAAAAGGATGAACAGACCAAAGATATATTTTACGAGCGCTTAGAAGAAACATATGACCGTTGCCCTGCCCATGACATTAAAATCATTCTAGGCGATTTTAATGCCAAAATTGGAAAGGAGAATATCTTTGGCCCAACAGTCGGGAAATTCAGTCTCCACAGTGAAACATCTGACAATGGTATGAGACTGATAGACTTTGCAGCTGCAAAAAACATGGTAGTTAGCAGTACCAGATTTAATCATCTCGATATTCATAAGGGCACCTGGCTGTCTCCAGATCAGAAAACAAGAAACCAAATTGATCATGTTGTGATAGATGGAAGACATTCATCGAGCGTGTTGGATGTACGATCGTTCCGAGGCGCAAACATTGATTCGGACCACTACCTTGTTGCAGCAAAGGTACGCACCCGCTTAAACGTAGCAAACAAAGTACGAACAGACACAACACGAAAGTTAGACATCGGTAAGCTGCAATCACAACAGATAGCCACAGCATATTCCACTCAACTAGCCCAATTGCTTAATCAAAGCCCTCCTCATCCCGATAACATATCAGCGCAATGGCAAAGCATTGCCCACTCCATGCAAACAGCCGCAAAATCCATACTTGGATACCAGAGACCTCCACCAAGGAATCCATGGTATGATGAGGAGTGTCGTGCTGCCACCGAAGAGAAAAATGCGGCATATAAGGCTACTTTACAATCCGTAGCAACGCGTAGCGCACGAGAGAGATACAGGGAGAAAAGGAGAGAGGAGAAACGTCTTTTCCGCAGGAAAAAGAGAGAGATAGAAAAGCGGGAGTGTGAAAAAATCGAGATGTACAGGAGCCAGAATGAAGTCCGAAAATTCTACCAAAGAGTCAAGCATCAAACTGATGGCTTTGGTACAGGCACATCCTCCTGTAGAGACCAGCAAGGTAATTTGGTAACTGATACAGATAGTGTACTCAGGATATGGAAAGAACATTTTTCAAATCTGTTGGTATCCAATAGCAGCGAAGACGACGAAGATACCACAGTCCCAATCCCAGAAGATGGTATTGAATGTATACCGCCCAGCCAAGATGAGGTAAAGACAGCAATAAATCGGCTGAAGAATAATAAGGCAGCAGGGGCCGATGGCTTACCAGCCGAGCTGTTCAAAACCGGAGGCGACACGCTGATAAGGTGTATTCATCAGCTAGTTAGCACCATCTGGCAGGAAGAACGAGTACCCGACGATTGGAACCTGAGTATCCTGTGCCCCGTCCACAAGAAGGGAGATAAGACTGTATGCTCTAACTATAGGGGCATAAGTCTACTCCCTATTGCCTACAAGATCGTGTCAGGGATATTGTGCGAACGACTAAAGCCAATGGTCAACGAGATTATTGGACCATACCAATGCGGCTTTAGACCTGGCAAGTCCACCATTGACCAGATATTTACCCTGCGGCAAATCCTGGAGAAGACCCAAGAGATGCAGATCGACACCTACCACCTTTTTGTCGATTATAAAGCAGCCTTCGACAGTCCGCTGCGCTCAAAGGTATTCCAAGCCATGTCTGAATTTGGTATTCCCGCAAAGCTCATTCGGCTTTGTAAAATGACTTTAACTGACACGAGGTCCTCAGTTAAAATAGGAAAGAACCTCTCCGAAGAGTTTGGTACCAAAAGAGGTTTCAGACAAGGAGACAGCCTTTCGTGTGACCTCTTCAACATCCTGCTAGAAAAGGTTATACGAGAGGCAAACGTCAAAAGAAGTGGCACAATCTACACCAATAGTCACATGTTACTTGCTTATGCTGATGATATAGACATCATGGGTCGATCAGTAAAAGAAGTAACTGATACCTTTATAAAAGTCGAAGGAGAATCTGCTAAAGTGAGTCTGGCGGTAAACGGTGAGAAGACCAAGTTGATGGTGTCGACGCGCAATGCGTCCATTGAGCTCGGACCGACTGTGGAAGTTGGTTCCTATAATATTGAGGTAGTAAAAGATTTCGTCTACCTCGGCACCTCCGTCAACACAACAAACGACATCAGTTGTGAAATAAAAAGAAGAATTGTATTGGCCAACAGATGCTACTTTGGATTAAGTAAGCAGTTTAAAAACAAAGCCACATCTCGTCAAACAAAAATAACGCTCTACAAAACACTGATACTACCCGTGCTGATGTATGGCTCCGAAGCCTGGGTACTTGCGCAAGCAGACATGGCAGTGCTTGGTGTGTTTGAGAGAAAAATTCTTCGAAAGATCTACGGACCAATCTGCGTTGACGGTGAATATCGACGTCGCATGAACCACGAGCTGTATCTGCTATACAACGACATCAATATTGTTAAACGTATCGAGATGCAGCGATTGCGTTGGCTAGGCCATATCAAAAGAATGAGCGATGATGAACCCACTAAAAAGGCGTATGAATACATGCCACATGGCGGTGCACGCAGAATTGGCAGGCCAAGGAATAGATGGCGCAAACAAGTGGATGATGAGATGACAAGGCGCGGTATTCCAGAGAGCAAAGCAACAAATAGAGAGGAATGGAGATCTCTTCTTAGTTCGGCCTATAGAACAAATATTCTGTAATGGGCCAGCTAAGTAAGTAAGTAAGTATGCTGATTACGAATATTTATACTTTATAGGGTCACCGACGAACATTTCGATGTGTTACATACGGGATGACAAAGTTATACACTTCATATTATGGTTGAGGGTATAAAAATAATGCCCAAACTATAGAGGAATACGAAACTCTTGACTCTTCCGGCATTACAAGCCCAATAGTATCCGAATCAAAGTCAACATTTGGATTTGAATTATGCACAATATATATTTCTAATGTCACACTTGAAGTTATTCAAGTAATAACACAGTACACCAGCAATCTTTTCTTAAATAAAATGAGATACAGTCGTCTTTTGTTAAAACTCTTATTAAGAAAATCTCTTTCATTTTCAAAAACGAATAAAAACAGCTCAATTTTAAAAAATCCAATTAATAAATCCTGAAAAATTGTGTATTTATATTTATTTAGGAGATCTTTATGTCGAAGTTTTAAAACGAGAAAAAAAAGAATTTGATTGTATTATTCAAAATACAATTTCGTCAAAGTGTTCGATTATAGATTTTCATTAACTAACTAAAGTAATGAAAGACTTACAACTCAGAAAAAAACTAATGTTTCTCTTTAATAGTGTTTGAAGTGTTTTTGGTAAGCCATTGATACGTTGATGGACAGATTCTTTCACATTAGGGAATACACAGAAAGAAAATTATTATAAGTGCAAATTAAATTAAACTTGATGTTGTTTTTTGGTATAAATAAATAGTTGTGGATACGACATACCATTTCCATCTAGACCTTTCGTTTAGATTTAATAGCTCATGTCTTATAATCACAACACTGCTTCTTACGATCTTTACTGGTTTCTACCAGGGTTTTGGAGCCGAGTCATTTTTCCTTCGACTTCGACTCCAAACAAGTTTTTTCACGACTCCGACTCCAACTCCGGAGTCGACTTCGGGGATAATTTCCTATGCCACTGAAAATGAATAAAACTTGCACCATGTTAAACTTTTTCCTATACTTGGACCATATATGCATATATGTATGTTGTTTTCCCTAAGGTATTTTGTAATTCATGTTCCATATTGATTCTGCTATATATTGCATCGAAAAGTAACAACTGAAACAAGTTAGAACGTTTTAGTCGGTTTTTCCGAAATATATGTAATGGTACATACGCTCACATTATCATTTTTAAAATTACGTTGGATAAATATTACGTGCCATATTTTAATAACATACCCTAAAGCTCTACATTGATATCACTGGCAGGAGGACATGACATAGACGTTAATATATCATCCTTGTCAATGTGGACGGTGAATGAAAGCAATGCCGATAATTATCGGCAATTATAATTTTAATTATAATTATAATTTAACATGCAAGTAGAGATCACCACGATGTCCATGCATTTCTATATATGGTAAATTTCAAATTTCCTTTACAATTACATAGAAAAAAAATTAAAAACTTTTTTGGCGAGCACATCCGCAATTTTTGGTATCTGTGTTACGAAAAAAATCGTGGTTTCAAATCTGTTCGCGTTCACAAAATTGGATGCTGCACTCAAAAGTTATATGCGGTTTTACTCTCTTGTAAAGAAAAAATATTTAAAAATTCCTATTGCGTTGTAATAAGAACATGTATATATGAATCGTTAGCAGCATTTGATATCTATCCGTAGATGCTAAAATAGTTGCTAAATTTATTTTTATTTTCGCGGAAAATCAAAAAATTTTGAAGAAATCTTGGATTAAATTTTATTTATTCTAAATCAGAGTCCAAAAAATCTCTAAAAAATAATTTAAAAATACGTACAGAATCTAGACAACGCGTAGAAAAATGTGAGACCAAAATTATAAAGATCGCGCTTATAACTTGCATATTACAGCAACAACAAAGAACGGAAACTTATTGTTGGAAATTATTTCAAAAATATATTTTTGGTTAAATACGAAAAATTTGAAAAATAAATGTTGGGGGTTATTCTATTATTTCGCTAAATTTCGATCCAAATCCTGAAGTATTTTGCTTAAACTTCTACGAAAAAAGTAATTAGTCATCGTGAAAGTATATTTGCTTTCTGTGATAAGCAATAGAAATAAGAAGTAAAGAGTAATATTGAAATTACAATCAAAGAAAAAACATAGAAGTTAAAAACCGTATAATTCGCGAATTGGTTTAAATCGGTTGAGGTGCATGTGCTTTTCGGATACAGGGAGTCCATGTCTATCTATATGCATGGATTTTCCCATGTTTCATTCAGCGGCCAAAGTGTGCCATCAAAAAACATTCAAGTCGGCAAAAATTACGCGATGTGCATATGATTATAAGTAGACATCGGATTTTAGCATGTTTTTTATTTCTTATCCGATTGGACTCAAATTTTGGATCTAGGCGTTTTGAGGGTCAATTTTTCGATATTTGGGGTCATATCAAAAATATGCAAAAAATATGCAAAAAATATGCAAAATATATGCAAAAAATATGCAAAATATATGCAAAAAATATGCAAAATATGCAAAAAATATGCTAAATATGCAAGTGTTTTTTTGACAAAAATCGCCACTTAAATTTAGAAAATCATCAAAAAAGCATTCTAAATTAAGTTTTTTGACGTTTAACATAGTTTTTTGCAGATTATTATGTTATTGAGACTCTCCAGATATTCCGCCACAGCAATAAATCTAGACTAACAAGACTTAAATCAGTTTTCACAAGGTGAGAAAATGTCAAATAACCCAGCATTCCTATTACAACATAATTTGCCTTCTATACAAATATAGATAGATAATGGAAAAATTTCAAAAACTCAATCAGAAATGTCAAAATCAACATGTCCAAATATGGTGATAGTCTAATCGGCCAAAATTGTCTACCAAAAAAAAGGAGCTAGAGTTAGTCATCGCTATTTTTCTTTTGATAGAAGCCCAATTTTTTCTAGTTTTTGGAAAAAGGGTTCGTTTATTAGCGCAAAATGGGAAAAAGTACTAAAGTGCCATTTACGATTCCAGGTTCTGGAATATAACTATAATTAGAAGTATACGTTTTGAATATCCACCTATTAGATTTTAATATATTTTATAGTGTTTAGTCCTATATTTGTGGTCAAAAAGTTTCTTTGGAAAAATGCTCTAACTGCAGCTTTAATATTGATGACATGGTTTTAGTTTAATGCACTAAAAATACATAACTTTATATGTATATTGTAAGTATACAACCGCTTAATGCAGAACTGGGAAATGTTCACTCCTCGGCGAAAAGTAATGCATTATTTTTAGATTCACTTTTGCCAGTTTTGTTGAGATGTGTATTTATTATTGTTGTAAAATAATTTCAGCTTAATCTCGGGTTTTGTTGTTTTCAAATTTTTAAAAACAACAAGTTTTATTTAAGTGGGTTATAGTTAAAATTGATGCGAAGAACACCAAATGATTAGTGCAAAATGACATCACTCAGAAAAACCACACAATAGCGTGGTAGTGGTAAAATAAGTCAAACCCTTGGAATTATCTTTAACATGGCAAAACCACTCACATACTTCTGCTAGAAAAGCATTTGGAATGCTAAAAAATATAGTTTTTTCATTCCTGCTACAGGAAAACAAATTTGATAACACAGTGGACCGTGTACTCGATAATATGAACTAATTATTACAAATGTTTCGAATTTGGACAGTTGTTTAATGGAGGAGTTGCTGTAAAAATTGTTTCAGAAACATTTAGAAAAAATTATCGAGTACAAGGATATACCACCTTTTATAACACATTAGTCTTGCTGTCTAGGATATAAATAAATATATTAAGAAAAATGTTCGCCGCAATATTGTCATTAAAGTTACCAAAGGCACTATACACCGAAAACGCAAAGATTTCAAGGAATCTTAATTTTCAAAAAAATGAAATTTCACACTTGTCCGTGTTTTGCTTACATCCTGATGTATACTTTAAAAACGTCATATTTCTAGCTCTACTTTCACAATCTGATTGGCGTTGTCTGTAAGTTGGGAAATTGAGTCTTATTGCATGGTAAATTGGTAAAAAGTAAGGAAAGAAACAAATACGGGCAATGCCAATAAAAATGTCCGGATTGTCGTATAGAAAAATCTCACTATTTTTAACACTTAGAGCACGTAGAGTATTATATAACTACCACGTTTTATTTAATCATATAAAATGATTTTTTTTCCTTACAATTCGTTAATCCGAACAATTTGATAATTCGGACATCGCCGAAACCTGTGGTTTAAGGATTATCGCGAATGTACTGTATATATGGGAGCAATGTCCAAATCTGAATCGATTCTTACCAAAATAGGGATCGTCCTAGGGCCAAAAAATCCCCAATTTTTATGCGAAGTGGTCTATAAATGTGACCTGTGTTTGTTTTCAAAAAGACATGGCGAGATGGATAAGTGCGAATCTATACAGATCATCAAAAGGAACTGTAGGTCTATTTCGTTTCATTTTGCATGTTGCAAACTCATTCACTAAGACATAATAGGGTATTAAAATATAGTTATCAGTGCAATCATGAATAAAAATTCCGTGCAGAATTTGTTTCCTTTCCCCAATTTCACAATTTTTTATTTCCGTATTTATGCCCAAAAAAGGAATATTTTTGTCGCTTCGACTAGAATACGCCATAATGAAGTTTTCAACTTTTAACAAATATTGATTTTAAAAGAATTTCACTTTTAAAAATTATTTTCCGTGTGGAAAATTCAGAGGGAAATATTCATGATGGCACCGTATATATTTTTATATGTTTTTAATTAAATATGAACGATTTTATGTAATATTCAATATTTTCTTAGCCTTAATTTCTTGCTCATTTGTTATTCTGTCAAATAATTTTGGCCGAGCAGAAACTGTCAACATATTTGGATACATACATTTTGACATTTCTGATTGAGTTTTTGAACAATTCTGTATTAGAAAGCAACTTATATTGTAATAAGGGGGCTGGGTTATAGGAAATTTTCTAAGTCTTTTAGTCCAGATTTATTGCTGTGGCGGAATAATAATTAATAACATAATAATCTGTTAAGAAATCGACGTTTAACGACAATAAACTTAATTTAGAACACTTTTTGATGACTTTCCAAATTTAATTTGACGGTTTTCGTCAAAAAAATTAGTTGCATATTTTGCATATTTTTTGCATATTTTGCATATTTTTTGCATATTTTGCATATTTTTTGCATATTTTGTGCATATGCAAAATATGCAAATATGCAAAAAAATAAAAAATATGAGCCTGTCATTGCATTTAGTTTTCTTCAAAACGAATTTTGGTCCAATCAGAATTTTCGTATCTTTATTAATAAAAAATATGCAAATATGCAAAATCCGATGTCTAATTATAAGGTGCATCGGATTTCAATGGCCGCCTATTAAAAATACGTTAATATAAATTATTTTAGACAGATTCGTCAAGAACTGCGGATGTGCCACCACATTATATTTTGGGATAAATGGGGATATTGCTCCCGAATCTTTGCAATTTGTGACACACCTTTTTGGCAAATATTATAATCGTGTATAAAGGATTACATTTATGTAAAAATAATCAACGAAAATCGCGGTTAAATTCGCGGAATTGTCAAAATATATTTTTGCAGATTTTCCTACTTTCAAGGTATCTATATCCGGCGTTTTAGTAAATGGATTCAAACGCGGAAGGGCTTATTAGATCCGGCACGTAAAAAAACTAAAATCACGCGGGGTTCAGCGGTACCTGTACGACAGTTGTAAATTTTAAAGCCAAAAAATAGGTTTTTTCAGAAAATTTACGCACCAAATTTTCGCTTTTGGACTCCTATTACTAGGAAGCTGTATGGAGCACACTCATGAGATATACATCGAACGACGTGGAATCGCGAGTTCTACAATCCTATAAACTAGTTTGGATTATTATCCAGTTGCACCATCTAATTATAAGAAAAATTCGAAAAACACTGAAATCAAAACTTCAAAATGTCAGCATCGATTTTAGGGGGATGCAGTGTATATATCGAAAAGTCATACACTAGAACCATATTGCCTAAGGGGTTTTCTTTAGTTCTTTCTTTGAGCACAGGTTTGAATTTTCCGTGGTTTGGCCAGAAATCAAGAAAGAACACAAAAAAACTTGTAAACTTCAACACATTTTTCCGATTTTTTTATATTACCACCAGCGCAGCTTCCACGAAAATTATTTGTTATAGTCCATATTATGAGATCGTAGCTAAAACACTTCAATATATATAAATGTATTCATATTTTATAAAATATATTAACAGTTCGCGACTTATTAAATGGTGAACCTCAACTTCAACGATTGTAAAACTTTTTTGAATATTACCATATACATAATGTAATACATAGTGTAATCTGGATCAGAAGTACTTACTTCATGGGGTAAGTAATTCAAGATCGGGTCTTAAACTGGATCCAATCCAAAACTTTGTAGTACTTAACATAAGCTCACATATTTTGTACTTTTGTGGAATTGCACCAGAAAGAGTGGAATGGATAATGTTATTAAAATATTCTAGATTTATCGTCAACACCAGCCAGCACGTAGGCAGACCAGTAGGTCTTTTCATAGAAATTGTTCTGATCTTTACATTGAAGTCTAGTACGTTTCCTCATAGAAGTTCTAAGGATTTATGTAATGACCAGTAGGATTTATCATAGAAGACCACAAGGCTTTACATAGTAGTCCAATAGGCCTTCTCATAGAAGATAAGATGATAAGACCAGTAGGAATTTTAGCAGAAGACTTGTAGGAGTTCTATAAACAACAAATAAATCAAACAAGCGAGGGCAATAGTAGGAAGGGGCTGATCATGTGACATTCTACTCCACAATCATTGTTATATAATAAGATATATAAGGAAGTCTAATAAAGGACGCATACAAAATGAAACACTTTAATAATACCTCATATTTGTATTATTAATCATTCGACAGGAATACTTTTGGTTAGTAAGTTTGGTATCATTCAATTGACATCGATTCTAAGGGAAGAGATATTAGAGGCGACTACATTCCATACTATACATGTTACAGGTCGTTATTGTAAGAAAAATATATTATCGCCTTAATTTTAAATAAGGTGCCCGAAATCTTTACATAATATTTTAATCACATGCCCTATCATTGCTGACAGGTAAAGTCAACCATTTGTATAGGATTGGGTCGTAATCTTTTATACAACGTTGCGATACATATCCTGTCGGCAGAAAAACATTTCATTTTCCTTTCATATGAATATATTTGTTTTCCTGTTAAATAACATAATTATAATATTTATTCCAGGAGCGTAGTACAAATACAAATAGAAATATTACTACAGCGTTATTTTATATTGGACCAGAGACCTTAAGGCTGGATCACTGAATTTTCCAGTTTTCTCAATATATAATAAAGTTTTGGTCAATATGAGTTAAATTCGCAGTTAAAAACTACACACAAAATATACATTTTAGTTGGTTTTTGATTTTATATGTTACATTTTAGGCCACGTATATGTGAAAAAATACGGCAAATCCCTCTTATATAGTTGACTTTATCTATCAGGAATTCTCAGTCATGTGGCTACAAAATTTGGATCGATCAAACGTTGAAATATCAAGTATTTAAAATATCTTCTTTAATTTGTTTTAAAAGTCTCCCCTGTCCCGTCTGGGATGTTTGTGGAACAATTATATTATATATTATATGTTTTAAATGCAAAACATTTTTGGTAATGAAGGTTGTTCAGTTTCATTGTCATTGGAGGGGGAATACTAAAACGGGGGTCTAGGACGACAATTTCGCAGTGTTACATGAATTTTGGAGTCTAAAACAGACATGACCAAGAAGAGAACAGCTCTCTTTTGTACGCTCTTTCTGTGCATTCGGGTCGTGTGCGTGTAAATTGCCGAAGATCATCGGCACCGCCGTGCCAAATGTGATCATGTATGGTCTAAAACCAGTGTTCCAAAGTACAAAAAAGTTTTGCCACAAATGTGATGGTATGTTAAAAATTTATTCAGCTTGAACACTCAAGCAAAAAGTGCCATTATATTTATATTGTCATGAAACTTTACATTTGTTTGCAAAAATTAAGAGAATCAATTGGACCAAAAAATAATTATAATAAAGCCTTTTCTTAATTTTTTTTTCATAGCTTTCATATAAAATGAATAAACGATTCCCCCAATTTATTACACTGTGAACCGAAATTTTGGGGGTGGAAAATTCCTATTGGAGATGAAAGCCCTTGTTGGGTATATACAGAACCCCGAAGGACAGATTCGCCGTGAGTCGAACTTTCGCGATATGGCGTGATGAATATTTTGCTGGAGACCCTAAAAGCCATCTGAAATCAGCGTTATATCTTTGTTCGATGTTGTTTAAGCTTATATTTAAGATGACATGTCTTCAGTCAAATCAAATGAGGATTTTTTTCGTAGAACATTTCGACCTTCTAACTCGTTTCCTTCAATGTCCTTTTCGTCCTTTATTTCAAGAACCGTAATAAAAGTGGTACAAGATGACATTTTTCCGCTTCGAAATATTCTACAAAAATGTGGCTCGGAAGATTTTAGGTACGGTTCCCAAAGACATAAAATCGATAAAATCTTGTTTAAGCAGTTGTTTTTCACTTTTACCCGAATCTTGCTCAGACAGCCCTATATTTATTTCAATATATTATTGTTAACCTATTGGTGACCGAGAATTCTCGGAGTCATTAAAACTGTTGCATCTCGTTTTGCTAAGCACGTTAATTTAATAATTTTTTGGAATAAAGATCCGGATATCCGAATTATGGAACCGGTTATTCTGATATTAAAACCGAATTTTTATCCGGTTTTTATGAACCGATTAACCGTATATGTATATCATTAGAAAACTATTAAAATTGTCAATCAGATATGATTAATATGCATTAGACATTTTAAGCGGCTTTGGTGCTGGAACAAAAAAAACGTATTTTCGAACCGTTTCTTAACGTTTGAGAGGATACATTTCTGTGCGTGAAAAAAATTATGATCATGACCTGGGGGGTGGAAAATTCTTTTTGGAGGTGAAAGCTCTTTGTGAGGACATACAGAATCCTGAAGGGCAGATCCGCCGTGAGTCCAACATTTGAGTTATGGCGGGTTGAATTCTGGGATGGTGACCCATTATTGCAAGTGTAAAAAGTTACGTGACCCATTATTGCAAGTGTAAAAAGTTACGTAACTGAATTTCAAGTGGGTTTAGGGTTCTACTGGGACAATATGTGCTATGTCGGCGTAAGATTATTTTCGTGATATGCCCTAGCCAAATCCGATGAATTTTTAAAGTATATTTTTATACCTTTTTCAACAACAAGGACATAAACAACAAGGCAGGATAAGAGTAAGACACAAAATGTTCTACAGAAATCGTCTTAAATCGATTTGACTTAGAACATACTGTCCCAGTAGAACCCTAAACCCACTTGAAATTCAGTTACGTAACTTTTTACACTTGCAATATGGGTCACCATCCCAGAATTCAACCCGCCATAACTCAAATGTTGGACTCACGGCGGATCTGCCCTTCAGGATTCTGTATGTCCTCACAAAGAGCTTTCACCTCCAAAAAGAATTTTCCACCCCCCAGGTCATGATCATAGTTTTTTTCACGCACAGAAATGTATCCTCTCAAACGTTAAGAAACGGTTCGAAAATACGTTTTTTTTGTTCCAGCACCAAAGCCGCTTAAAATGTCTAATGCATATTAATCATATCTGATTGACAATTTTAATAGTTTTCTAATGATATACATATACGGTTAATCGGTTCATAAAAACCGGATAAAAATTCGGTTTTAATATCAGAATAACCGGTTCCATAATTCGGATATCCGGATCTTTATTCCAAAAAATTATTAAATTAACGTGCTTAGCAAAACGAGATGCAACAGTTTTAATGACTCCGAGAATTCTCGGTCACCAATAGGTTAACAATAATATATTGAAATAAATAGATATAGGGCTGTCTGAGCAAGATTCGGATAAAAGTGAAAAACAACCGCTTAAACAAGATTTTATCGATTTTATGTCTTTGGGAACCGTACCTAAAATCCTCCGAGCCACATTTTTGTAGAATATTTCGAAGCGGAAAAATGTCATCTTGTACCACTTTTATTACGGTTCTTGAAATAAAGGACGAAAAGGACATTGAAGGAAGCGAGTTAGAAGGTCGAAATGTTCTACGAAAAAAATCCTCATTTGATTTGACTGAAGACATGTCATTTTAAATATAAGCTTAAAGAACAGCGAACAAAGATATAACGCCGATTCCAGATGGCTTTTAGGGTCTCCAGCAAAATATTCATCACGCCATATCGCGAAAGTTCGACTCACGGCGAATCTGTCCTTCGGGGTTCTGTATATACTCAACAAGGGCTTTCATCTCCAATAGGAATTTTCCACCCCCCAGACTTTGAGCTCCATTTTGTTGCACAGTGTTATTGTTCATCTTTCTACACTATATAAATAAAATAAAAATTACTTTGATAAATTAATGCAAAAAAGAAGCAATCTTTCCTAGACTCCGACCCCGTAACCCTACACGTTTTATACATGCATGTGATGATTTCGAGATTTACAACTTTTGGACGGTCGGAACCCTACCCATTATTGCCGTTCAGTGGCTCTGTAGTTAACTTAAAATGTGGTACTTTGTAGGAAGTGTTTTAGTAAATTATACCCTTAAATAAGTAAGAGGGACAAATGTGGAAAATTCAAGTATCTTACAAGCTGCCATATTTGATGTCCCCTAAGTATTTGATAATAGGTCTAAAATTTTACTGAGTGGATTTGCCATCACCGAAAAGTTATGTTCGTTTTAATAGATTGAACCATATATCTTCTGCGTTCTAGGCGGGCATAATAACTACTGATTAAATAGCTTCTCAGGCATATTAAATCTCGGTTCTTTTCCAGTTTCTTTTTTATTATTTGAAATTTGGCTAAATACACTTCCTTCCTATTTATACTATTGTTTTTATAATAATAACAACAACAATGCTTTTATAAATATTTTTAGAGTGTATGAACTTCATTCACCAATGCCAATGATATTGGCACTACTTTAATTCTTAGACAATGTCTAAGACCCAGCAGTTGCAAGTTCAGGCAATAGCACGACGACAATGTGATGCACATTACAAAATGTGCTACAGAATGCAACGCAATGCCACATTCTATTCGAATTGTATCGTATCGCACTTCTATTGAAAACACATCGAAATCTTTTATAGCCGCAATAAATCTAGCAAGTGTCAAATAGTTGTGTGGCGTGTAAATACCCAAAACAAAGTGAAACAAGCTCCTTAAGGCGAATTCAATTACCAAAATAGCAGAAGAATCGTTCTTAGGCGGCGGAGGCCAACATGGGCAAATCATACCGAATAACGTAACAAAAGAAAAGACATTGGAATTAAAAAAACTTATATGCGTATATATTCGTATGTGGGTATGTAATTTGTGTATTATTTCTGTTTGTTTCTAATGATTGGCGTTTGGAAACAATAAAAACATTTGTGTTAAGACAAGTTGCGATTGTTCTTGCACGGCGGCTGAAAATATGTGAGATTTAAAATAGATTCACCGAAGAAAATTAATTTATTCCAATCTAAAGAAAGATGTCTGGACAGTGAACTTAAATTCCAAAATCAATGTACTTTAAGTGAAGAGAAATGAATAAAAGATAGATAATTTACAATTTGGTATGATCTTTACATTTGCGATAGGATAATTTGAAATTTGGAGGAATATATAGGTACAAAAACTCGAAAAGGGTGGTAAAGGTATTGATCTCCTGTACTGAGGCATAATCTTAAAATGCGCAAAACTAAAATCTGTCAAATGTCCAAATCAAAAATATGGATGTACTCAGTTTGTGAAAATCCACAAAATCACTGTCCTATGAAACATGATATTTTCCCCGGATGTAATCTGAAACTGTCTTCATTGTCGATCGTGTGCTGGGTTGGGGATCGACAATAACGATTTGAAGATTTGAAGAAGTTTGGGCTGAAGGGAATATGGGACAGGAAGTTCATAAAGTCTCTGTATGGAGCAGAAAACAAACAACAAATGTAATGTGAAACAAGTAAGAGAGGGCTACAGTCGGACGGGCTGGCCACCCTACACCAATTCATCTTGACGCTAGTCTTCCACGGAATTAATTACATATGATTGTTTCATATTGGACATCAAAAAATTAATATTTGTATTAAAAAATACCAAAGATATTTAGAAGTAGCCTTCCGAGAGTTTTACCGAATCGACCAATGAAAAAAGGGTCAATATTTCAAAGCATTACATAAATACATACGTTCCCCCAACATTTCTGAAGGAACAAGAGAGACTTTTCTTATATTAATGAGTACACACCGAGTTATATTGACTAAATGACGCCACTAGTAGAGAAGTTTTTTATGACTGAAATACTCATGAAATGTTGCCTACATTACGCATAGGGGATTTTCCAATGTCGAAATGCTGAGTGCAAGGTGGACGTGCAGTGGTATGCATCACGTTGGCTTGAGGCTTTCGAGATATTCCATTACTGCATTGTAATTTGTATCAATTAAAAAAAAAGATGCTGGGAATTTCTCTAACATGATTTGAACTTTTCTATCATGATTGAGATATTTTGTAGCATGGAAGGTAATTGTAGTTATTTACAAACAAACCAAAGCGCTACATTCATATAATTTGCATCAAGGGAATAGTCAAGAATTGGTTTTCAAGTTTCGTTTTCGAAATTTGTTGGTCATATTCCAACAACCAACTCTTGACCACTAATATTTTTTTAGTAGTAGTAATTCTTCTTCTTCTTTATTTATTAAATATGATATTTTTCATTGTTTACAATTCATATAAAATAATTATACATATATTTAATATCAATTAAAAAGAAGTTTTAAATAGTTTTACGACAATGTTTAAAGACACGTCTGTCGTTTAATAAAATAAAAATAAATAAAAATATATTTTTACTTATTTTAATTAAATTCATTTAACAGAAGGTTGCGGTATTTGTAGCTTGTTTCCATGTAATTTACTAGATTTCCCCAGTCGTCATCATCTTCACCGTTCAGTATATTGATTATCTCAGCCTCATGTAGTATTGGTTTTTGAAATGACATCAATCTGAATTCGCGCAGAACAGGGCAAGTTCCTAGGAAATGTTGCATTGTTTCAATCACATTCAAATTGCTCTCTAGATGATGTGTCTGACTCATGTTTATTATATCCCAAATAGACCATTCCACTGCGGGCCCTAAATATCCAAGTTATTTGTTCGAACGTGTATTTCCTCTCATTTAGGTAAAGATAGGCTCTATCAGGATTTAAATATTTATATATGCGAAGGCTTTGGCAATTTTGTTGTCTGCATAATCGTTCCTCACTCAATCGTAATTTTATGTTAGCGATTAAATTTGTGCAGAAAATATCCCAGTTATTTGAGGACGGGATCGAGTGTGGCCAAGATGTGTTGAAATTTTGGGCCAGTTCTTTTAATTCCTTTGCCCAAAAAGTGTTGTTTTGAAACGTGAGTTCTGATAGCTGGTTCGGTAGCCTCTTATGTGAGTAACGGAACATGATTTTGCCTAAATATTTTAGATGGAGTCCCAGAGTATATATGTGTGCATCCTCCACACCTGTTTCCAACATCAACACATAGTTTGGAGTAAAGCTCGGTACATGTAATATTCGCTTTAGAAAGTATTTTTGTAACATGTTTATCTCATCGAAGTACGAGAAACCCCACACTTGCGCCGCATAGCTTTGTATGGATCTACAGACAGCTAGGAATAGTTTCCATTTGGCATTCATTTGTATATCTGTTCTGCCTACAAATAGGTTCCATGTGGCATTGATTGC
This sequence comes from Musca autumnalis, assembly GCF_047663935.1. Taxonomy (NCBI): domain Eukaryota; kingdom Metazoa; phylum Arthropoda; class Insecta; order Diptera; family Muscidae; genus Musca; species Musca autumnalis. Next base: position 123,637,737 of record NW_027411977.1, read on the forward strand.
GTTCTTCGCTTCATTGGTTCTATTTTGCACATGTTTGAGGAATTTCATGTTTGGTGTGAACGTAACTCCCAAATACTTAAATTCGTTGGAGATCTTTATTTCATTGCCTTTAAAAGTCCATTTTTCATTTTTACTTAGTCTTCCTCCGTTTCTAAACACCATGATTTCGGATTTAGTTAAGTTAACTTCCAAGCTCCATAAATCGCAATATGTTTCCAACTTATCTATCATAGAGTGTAGTACTTTTATATCATCTGCGATGATAACAATGTCGTCAGCATATAATAATATCCTGATGTTAATGTTGTGCACAAACAGTCCACCGTCTATATAATCATGCAGGTCATTTACGTGTAAAGCAAACAACAATGGCGATAGAAGGCATCCTTGTTTTACTCCCTTCGTTGTATTAAAGTAATCGGAGATCTCTCTACCATTCCAAGCTGCAGATTCGGTATTATTATATATATTTTCTCTTAATGTGACCAATTTATTCGATACGCCTATATAGAAAAGTTTGTAAATGAGTGCTTGCCTCGATATATTATCAAACGCTGCTCGGAAATCAACAAAAAATGAGTACACCTTTTTCTTTTCCTTCAGTCTAAGTGATACGATTGAAGCCAGATTGTAAATATTATCAGCAGTCGAATAATTTTTTCGGAAACCAGCCTGATATTCCGTAAGAATTTCATGATTTTTAACCCAATTATATAACCTTTCATTGATTAGTCCCATGAGTACTTTAGCTACGCAATTCATGAAGGATATGCCTCTGTAGTTTGATGGTTGATTTAGATCACCTTTTTTGTGTATGGGGAAAATTATTGTTTTAAAAAATAAAGGGTCAATTTGTCCACTCGTGAATATTTTGTTGTATACCTTCAACAATTGGGTGTGTAATTCATTTGTTCCATTTATGAAGAATTCATACGGAATCCTATCCTCGCCACGGGCTTTGTTGTTTTTAACTGTTGACAACATTTTATTTAAATCATGTATAGTAAACGGTCTATCCAAGTCCATATCCTCTTTAAAGGAGGGTGCATAATAAATCGACGCCTCCAAACAATAGTATGCTAAGTCGACTTAGCATGTTTTCAAGTTCTTTACATTTTTATATTTAACGTCCTTTAACTTAAATTCTGTCAAATTTTGGTAATGATCGGACAATCCGAACAGAAGTTATAAACAAATATTTACTTAGCATAGTACTGAAGGTCAAAGAAATTTCCAAACTTTTAGAGCTTGTCCTGCAAAACTCGCTTTTCAGAATTAGCAAACTATTATTTGGAGGTGTCGAACGTCCTTTAACATAAATTCTGTCTAATTTTGGTAATGATAGGTCAATCCGAACAGAAGTTATAAACAAATATTGACTTAGCATAGTACTGAAGTTCAAAAAAATTTCCAAACTTTGAGAGCTTCTCCTGCAAAACTCACTTTTTAGACTTAGCATACTATTATTTGGAGGTGTCGAAATGATCGTGCTTTCATCGCTGCTGTTTAATAAACCTTCATAGTAACATTTACAGTCTTCTGGTGCAATATTCGTTCCTACGAGTTTATTCTGATTACGTATTTCTAGGGCCATTTTCCGCCATTCTTTAAAACTCTTTATATTGTTAAGTTTATTTGCGATTGTATTATAATAAATAGTTTTACTGTCGTTACATACACTTCTATATAGCATTTGTGCGGTTATGTACCTAGTCTTATCTTCTGCTTTGTTTGATTTTCTGTAAATTTTTAGAAGTTTGAAGCTTTTTATTCGTGCTTTATTGCAGTTTGTTTTGTACCATTTCTGTTTCTTTTCAAAAGACTTTTTCCGGTTAGGCGTTTTTGAGGAGGATTTCTTTATAATTTCGCAGATATCCGTAATGATTAGTTCATCGTTAATGATATGACGCATGTTTTCATTCAATTTTCTCTGATATACGCACTTCTCTTCCTCTTTCCACATAAGCTTTGGTAATAGAGCCATACATTCACTGTTTTCAGGTTCGGTTTTAAAGTTCATTCTTACAACAATTGGAAAATGGTCTGACCATACCTTGTCTTCAACTTTAAATTTTTCAATGTTTCCTAGAACTTCTTTAGAAACGGCGCATATGTCGTTTACCGATTCACCCAAAGTTGATACGTATGTAAAGTTTTCCATTTGATCTCCCTTAGTAATACCATTTTAAAATCAGCATATTAAAATCTTCGCATAGTTGTATAAATTAGGTTCCTTTGTGGTTAACGGTTTTATCTTTGGATTTTCTGTTGGCATATCCCGAATAAAATCTTTCTTTATATATTCCATCAATATTTTGATTCGCTTCGCCTATTCTTACATTAAAGTCGCCTATAATTATGGGATTCGGCATATCTTCTGTTTGGAGGTACTCTTTTAGTTTCATAAAATCGTTATCCCAGGTTGCAGGCCTTAGATATTGCGAGAGAAGACTGCAGACATTTTCTTTGCTGTTCACTTTAATATAAGAATTCAACTCCGAGTCTATTATTCTACACAAAACGCCACAATTCTTCAAAGTCTTGCTTATTCCAATTAATCGGCCTCCAATCGCTCTACCAAATCTGTGTATGCGTACGCTGGATCAAAATATAGATCAAATCCGGTGAAATATGTTTTTGCTCTTTAATTTTTCTCATTTTCTAAGTGTGTTTTTAATAGTATAAATATATTGGATATATATATTTATTTTATAAACCATTAATATTGTATGACAAAATAGAGATAGTATGTGATTTTATTTTTTGATCAATATCTATTAGTTTTTTGATGGTGTATTTGTATGTATTTGTTCATAATCTAAGGAGAGTGATTTTATTTCTTCTCCATATAATTCAATGAGTACTTCCTCTTCATCAGCATTGCCGCAAACAAGTTTATTTTCAAAACTCCATTTAAACCAACGATCGTTTATTCTCAGTTTATCTTCTCTTACAGATACTTTATGCTTCTTACTGAAAGTTAAGATTTGTTTCTTGAGCAATAAGAATGTTCTTTTGTGTTCTTGCTTGTTAGGTATCATATCTCGTTCAATATACACATTTGAGCCAACTAATTTGTTTGTGTTTCGAAAAACTTCTTAGATTGCTTCCTCATTTTCAAGCTGAACTGTGACTGCCATTTTGCCGTTACGTTCAAACACTTTGTAGGCCTGTTAAACATTAACTGTTGTTTATAAAGTTTCTATAAAAAGTTTCCTCACCTCGGCCATTGCGTTTCTAGCGCTTGGTAGCCCTTTAATAAAGATTTTATTAGACCTGGTGTGATTTTGCAACCATGTAATAAATTTAATATTTTCTTGTTGCACTTTGTTTAATTCTTCCTTGAGCATCTGGTTCTCCACTTTTAACACACATCTCTCCGCTAATAGAGGTTAAATCGGCTTTTATTTCCTCTATGTCGGATTTTGTGTCAAGAGTTTTTAGTTTTGCATCCAAATTTGAGTTGATTGTATATCTAATTAGGCCTATTAATGCTGTTGAGTCCATATTTGACGTTACCTCTTCGTTCACTGGTGATACTACTTCTGTGTGTTTACATTTTGGTGTTTGAGTGTCGTTATTCATAGTCCCGACCCCTGGATTGTTAATGAATGGCAATGCTGTTGATAGCAATGTTTGTCTATCGATAAATTATTTATCGATTGTTGACATAGGCAAACTTGGTTGGAGGGAGCCAGCTGATAAGTTTATTTTGTTGTGGAAGTGTTTATTATTTTTGTTTACTCGTTGTTTCAACGTTTTGAGTGAAAATATTTGATGGATTTGTGATTTATTAAAATATTAATTATTTCTCACCAAAAACCCTAATGTGTGACTCCGTGATATTATTCCGGAGAAGGTACGGATGGGCTACCAGTTGGATTCCAAGATGATTTGGTAGGTTTGTTTATTACCGGCTTTTTGGCCAAAAAAGTGGGAGCAGCTTTTATATACAACCGTCTGATACAATTACTCGTTTATAGACTTTTCCACTAATATGGAACCAAGATTTAAAAATATCTAAAAAATTAAATTTGGATGTATATTCCACAAAAAAATGTCGGTCAATTTTACCAGCTAAATATTATTCCACCATTATCAAAATATTTTGGCGTTGTTCTTGATAGAAATTCTTACTTCGTGCAAAAATTTGTCGGTATTGAACTACACATATCTGCGACCTCTAGGTTTATGATGGTTATACCTCTCACAATTGGAACTGTGGGATCCATGTACATATTAGGCTGTAACTCTGTTATCTGTACATCAACATATTTGGCATCAATCGAAAGGTCAAGAGTTCTTCTTCTAAATATAAATGACGTGCCTGGAGCATATCTTCTACGAATAGAGATATAGTCGTTATACTAAAAATTTTACCAATTTCCACACTTCACACACTGGTTCATTTAAGTCCCTAAATATTATCTAATCATCATGTTAAATTGCAAGCTACTTCTTTGTCATAAACCCAAACCAATGAGACATCCTTGTTGTCTATCCATTCCGAATCTGAAATACCATGTTACTATTATTCCATTTGGACATTTTCAAACTACGTAGAATCTGAAGGTACCACGATATTGTGAATATACCAAAATATCAAACTATGTATATTGATAATTTTTTGTGTGGAGTTTTATATTAAATCATTGTATTATATCGTATTATATCAAACCATCAAAACGCGGATTTGTATCGAACATTCTTAGCGGAAATGTTTTGTAGTACCAACGAAGACCAAATACTAAGGTAATGTGGTTAAACCCTTTAAGATACGGAAAATCGGGAAATAACATTCCATAGGGGCTAAATCAAAATTTGGACCTATATTGAAACATTTTTGAGGAAAAGATCTGAAGCCATATGAAGATTAAGTGACAAACTTCAGTTATTTCGATAAGATAATGTATCAAAAACAATCAAAATCGGTAGGTTCCGTTCTATTGGGACTATATCAAAACGTGGACTTATACTGACAAATTTCTGGGGGAAAGTTTGAAAGCCACAAAAAGGACTAAATCCCATTTGTCAGTCATTTCGATAAGATAATGGGCCTAAGACCTTTAAAATACCCATAATCAGGAAGTACCGTTCTATGGGGCCATATGAAGACTTGAACATATACTGCCAAATTTCTGGGGAAAAGTTTTGAGGCCTTTATCGCTTTGGTCTCGAAATTTCAGCCATTTCAGTTGGATATTAGGATCACAACCTTAAAAATACCGAAAATCGGGAGGTACCCTTTTTAGGTTGGCCATATGAATATGTGAATCTATACAACGAAGCCTAAACACCAAGTGTTTTCCATTTCGGTTTGATAATGATGCTGAAACCTTCAAAATACCGAAAATCGGGAAAGACCTTCTATGGAAGCTATATCAAAACGTATACCGATATGATCCATTTTAAATACCAAACATACATAAAGTAATAGAGACTTCTGTACTAAATTATAGACTTCTATCTTAAATATTGCGAGCTGTATCTTGATTTCAACAGACAGATGGACAGACGTACGTGGTGTCGACTTAGAATTTTGTGCTGATTAATAATATACATGCACTCCGCTTCATTTCAATAGCACATTTCAAATGTTTATTTGTTACTTCATTTTAGTTGGCATTAGTTGAATATCCTGGAGTATATTTGTATATATTGTTTGATATACTTATGAAGTATCTTTCCACAAAAAGTGTTGCTTCGATAAAGTCCCGTTATATTTTTTATAATTTTCTTTCAAAGATCCCAAAGTTTGTACGGTTTGAAGTGTTTCACCGAAATAGCACGTTCTTTAATAACACTGTGCAACAAAATGGAGCTCAAAGTCTGGGGGGTGGAAAATTCCTATTGGAGATGAAAGCCTTTGGTGAGTATATACAGAACCCCGAAGGACAGATTCGCCGTGAGTCGAACTTTCGCGATATGGCGTGATTAATATTTTGCTGGAGACCCTCAAGGCCATCTGGAATCAGCCTTTTATCTTTGTTCGCTGTTGTTTAAGCTTATATTTAAGATGACATGTCTTCAGTAAAATCAAATGAGGATTTTTTTCGTAGAACATTTCGACCTTCTATCTCGCTTCCTTCAATGTCCTTTTCGTCCTTTATTTCAAGAACCGCAATGAAAGTGGCACAAGATGACATTTTTCAGCTTGGGAATATTCTACAAAAATGTCGCTCGGAAGATTTTAGGTACGGTTCCCAAAGACATAAAATCGATAAAATCTTATTGAAGCGGTCGTTTTTCACTTTTACCCGAATCTTGCTCTGACATCCCTATATCTATTTATTTCAATATATTATTGTTGACCTATTGATGACCTAGAATTCTAGGAGTCGTTAAAATAGTTGTATCTTGTTGTGCTAAGCACGTTAATTTCATTATTTTTTGGAATAAAGATCCGGATATCCGAAATATGGAACCGGTTATTCTGATATTAAACCCGAATTTTTATCCGGTTTTTGTAAACCGGTTAACCGTATATGTATATCATTAGAAAGCTATTAAAATTGTCAATCAGATATGACTAATATGCATTAGACGTTTTAAGCGGTTTTGGTGCTGGATCAAAAAACCGTATTTTTGAACCGTTTCTTAACGTTTGCGAGGATACATTTGTGTGCGTGAAAAAAAAAATATGATCATGACCTGGGGGGTGGAAAATTCTTTTTGGAGGTGAAAGCCCTTGGTGTGGACATACAAAACCCTGAAGGGCAGATCCGCCGTGAGTCGAACCTTTGTGTTATGGCGGGTTGAATTCTGGGGTGGTGACCCATTATTGCAAGCGTAAAAAGGTTCGTAACTGGGTTTAGGGTGCTACAGGGACAGTATGTGCTAAGTCAAATCGTTTTAAGACGATTTCTGTAGAACATTTAGTGTCTTACTATTATCCTGCCTTGTTGTTTATGTCCTTTTTGTTGAAGAAGGTATACAAATATACTTTAAAGAAAAGGAAAGATACAATTTCGGGGTTAAAATAGCAGCACCCTAAACCCAGTTACGTAACTTTTTACGCTTGCAATAATGGGTCACCACCCCAGAATTCAACCCGCCATAACACAAAGGTTCGACTCACGGCGGATCTGCCCTTCAGGGTTTTGTATGTCCACACCAAGGGCTTTCACCTCCAAAAAGAATTTTCCACCCCCCAGGTCATGATCATATTTTTTTCACGCACACAAATGTATCCTCGCAAACGTTAAGAAACGGTTCAAAAATACGGTTTTTTGATCCAGCACCAAAACCGCTTAAAACGTCTAATGCATATTAGTCATATCTGACTGACAATTTTAATAGCTTTCTAATGATATACATATACGGTTAACCGGTTTACAAAAACCGGATAAAAATTCGGGTTTAATATCAGAATAACCGGTTCCATATTTCGGATATCCGGATCTTTATTCCAAAAAATAATGAAATTAACGTGCTTAGCACAACAAGATACAACTATTTTAACGACTCCTAGAATTCTAGGTCATCAATAGGTCAACAATAATATATTGAAATAAATAGATATAGGGATGTCAGAGCAAGATTCGGGTAAAAGTGAAAAACGACCGCTTCAACAAGATTTTATCGATTTTATGTCTTTGGGAACCGTACCTAAAATCTTCCGAGCGACATTTTTGTAGAATATTCCCAAGCTGAAAAATGTCATCTTGTGCCTCTTTCATTGCGGTTCTTGAAATAAAGGACGAAAAGGACATTGAAGGAAGCGAGTTAGAAGGTCGAAATGTTCTACGAAAAAAATCCTCATTTGATTTGACTGAAGACATGTCATCTTAAATATAAGCTTAAACAACAGCGAACAAAGATGTAACGCTGATTCCAGATGGCTTTTAGGGTCTCCAGCAAAATATTCATCACGCCATATCGCGAAAGTTCGACTCACGGCGAATCTGTCCTTCGGGGTTCTGTATATACTCACCAAGGGCTTTCATCTCCAATAGGAATTTTTCACCCCCCAAAATTTCTGTTCACAGTGTAATTTGAGTACGACTGCAAATTTTGAATGCTACTGTTACGATTCTATAAAATTGGAACGAATAAAAGCCATTTCAAGTTTAAAACGCTAAAATTGGTCAAACGATGTATTTAGTACTGGGGAAATAATCCGGTTTGAAGGCTGTGACCTTTAAATATCTAATAAAATACATTAAAAATTTGTCACAAGCTGACAGTTTGTTGTTAGATTTATAAAGAACTAATAAACAAATGCTAGAAGAGAGATGGTGTAAAATAAACTGGAACGTCTACTGAAATTTGGATACTGTTCTTCGTGAAACGTCAAATTTCGATGACTCCCATTCTATATTGTGGTCAAATGTTGACTTAAGATATTCGTAATGACATTAAGATATTCGTAAATTTAGTACAACAATATTTTGTACCTTTCAATTCCATGAGGCGATCAACTGGGCAATATTGATGGTCTATTTAGTTCTTCTCTTTCCGGAGATGCAAGTTCTGCAAATAATGATTATTTTCTTCGGGAAACGACTACTTGATTTTCCTTATAATATTCATTATAGTCGCATTATGTTGGTTTAGTAGTATGTTGTATGTTGGCTCAGACCCAAAGCAACAAAAATCACTTGATACTTTAACGATCAACTTATCTTAATGCCACATTGGACCCCATTATGGAATAGGAGTCATAGGAATTTGACGTTTCACGAATCATCTCTCTTCTAGCATTCGTTTTTCATAAGTTCTTTATAAATCTAACAAGAAACTGTCAGCTTACGTAAAGCTTAACGTATTATAGACAATTAAAGGCCACAGCCTTTAAAACGTCTTATTTCCCCAGTATTAAAGACGGTCGTTTGACCAATTCTAGCGTTTTAAACTTTAAAAAGCTTTTATTCGTTCCAATTTTAAAGAATCGTCACACACGCAGAGAAAAAAATATGATTGATCCAACAATATTCGGAGAGCAAAATATGTATTGTAAAGATATTGTTAAATTCCAAATGTAGTATTGTGATTCCAACAATTGGGTTTGGTTAAATCCAAAAATTGTTTTTGTCAACTGGACAATAGTTCTCTCTTTTCTTCGACAATTTTTTCACTTCTCTCGCTATTCGATGCCGTGTTGAAAAAAAAAACAATTATGGTGAGTTTTGTTTGTATGACATGATGCCTTTATTTTTGTTTTTGTGTGTATGTATACCAACAAGGAGACTCTTGTTTTTATTTGTTTCTGTTTTGTTTCATTCTTCTATCTTCATTGTGCTTTGAGGTTTGGTGTTATACCGAAGTTTGTTATGGTGTTTAATTATTCCTTATGTTGTGTTGGGTGCTTGTGGCTTTTTGTTTGTCTTTATTGTCAGCCAATGCAGCAAACCATGTATTGTGTTCATCAATGATTGCAATATTATACGCGACATTTATATCCAAGTTATGTGAAAAGTGTATATGAGAAGTTCATACACTCAAATCAAAAATTTCTGGGCTGGTTTTCTGGGTTGACAATACTTTTTGTAAACAAAATTAGATTATGATGTTCCTACAATCGGTATTGTTAACGATTTTAACAATATTGCGGAAATTCGAAAGTTGTTTTTGTTTTCTATGTTTGGAACAAAAGATGGTATTTTTGGATTTGGATTACAATGTTTGAACAAAACAAATACATTTTTGGAACCAAAACAGATATTTTTGTTCCAACAAAAGCGAAAAATATTTTTTCTCTGCGTGCAGTAGCATTTAAAATTTGCAGTCCACTCAAATTACACTGTGAACAACATTTTTGGGGAAGAGATAATTCCTTTTGGGGATGGATGTCCTTGGTGAGTATATTAAGAACCCCGAAGGACAGATCCGTCGTGAGTTGAACTTTCGAGTTATGGCGCAATGAAGTTTTTGCTAGAGACCCTGTAAGGCATCTAAAATTAGCGTTATATCTTTGTTAACTGTTGTTTTAGCTTATTTATGGTACTGGAAGTTTCATTGAATGCATTAAAAAATTGTTTTTAACATAAAAAGAAATACAACTCCTCTATTCTGTTGAATGAAAGAAATTGGGCAATAGATATGGGTTAATCAGAAAAAAGTAAAAAAACGGAAATGCCGTTGATAACGTATACCTATATATAGACAATTTTGTAAGAAATATTTCTAAGATATAAAGCCATTCAAAGACCTTAAAACGGGAGGTACGGCTACATACATTTCACATTTCATTTGTGGTTTACTGTTTGGTGTATAACTGACATAAAAAGATATGCCGTAACCCTCAAACATAATTGTCAAAAGGTCCATACCAAACTGAATAAAGATTGGAGTTTGCCTTATCCCCTATTATATTGTTTATTACATGTACAGGGTATTTTACGGATTTAATCGTTTGCGTAAACTTTCTTAACATTATTCGCTTAAATCTTCAAGTCTAAGACGCCACCAAGAAGAAATGTTGAAATTTTTATTACCATTTAATTTTCCTTTGTGTTATTTATGAGCTAAGCCAGGGAATGTACATTATACATACATGGCTATGTACATATGTATGTTGCCTATATCTCAAATTACTCTTTAAGACGTTGGCGGCTGAAAGATTGCCATTTAGGCATTGCTTCATCACTCTTAAGGTACAAATTGATATTGCACTAATTAAAAGGCAATAAAGTGCATTCTAGCAAATTGTTTAGCATTATACTGAGCTATTCTTACAAATGTGTCCCTTGAGATTATGAATGCTGTGGTAGGGATGCCAGCGACTAATATGATGTACTTTCTAACAAACAGTTTTGCAATAAGATTAAAGCAAATTTGTATAATCAAAACGAAAGAGATAATACAACATATATTAATAAATATATTGCTCAATACTCCAGTTTCGAGAAAAACGCGTTTAAATTTGGCGATTGAAATTTGGCTTCACAAATTAAAAATATTATTACACCAAAAATAGAATAACAACTTGACCCATATTTTGAGAATTCGCTAAATTTCTATGCAAGATCAAGCATGTTTTGAAGTGTTTTGGTGCTTCATAAACTCAAAATGCTGTATTGTTGCATTATGCCAAACACGTAGTACATGAGCTATAATTTTTAGAATTTTCGAGATATCGGCATGAACGTTTGATACAAGATAAAGTAGAAATCATAGAAAAAAATATAATTTAATACCAGAGAAAACGCTTTATTTGAGTTATGCTTCATAAACTCAAAATGCTGTTTTGCTGCATTATGCCAAACACGTAGTACATGAGCCGTAATTTTTAGAATTTTCGAGATATCCATACAGGAAATACGATGGAATGGGAAAGGCGTCACAACAACACCTAAAGGTGACGCACTGTATTATAGCTGCCATGTCATAAACTATGAGTTTGGTTGCGGATTCGTAGTTAGTCGGAGGTTAAAACACCTGGTCTCCAGCTGCACCCCAGTGAATGAAAGACTTGCTGCAATTCGAATAAAAGCAAAATTCTTCAACATCAGATTTATTTGCGCTCATGCTCCCACTGAAGACAAGGACGAACTGACCAAAGATATATTTAATGAGCGCTTAGAAGAAACATATGGCCGTTGTCCTGCTCATGACATTAAAATTATTCTAGGCGATTTTAATGCCAAAATTGGAAAGGAAAATATCTTTGGCCCAACAGTTGAAAAATTCAGTCTCCACAGTGAAACATCTGACTATGGCAGCGGCACCAGATTTCAACATCTCGACATCCATAAGGGCACCTTGTCTCCAGATCAGAAAACAAGAATTCAAATTGATCACGTTGTGATAGATGGAAGACATTCATCGAGCGTGTTGGATGTGCGTTCCTATGCAAACATAGAATCGGATTACTACCTTGTTGCAGCAAAGGTACGCACCCGGTTAAAAGTAGCAAACAAAGTACGAACAGACACAACACGAAAGTTAGACATCGGTAAGCTGCAACTGCAACAGCTAGCCACAGCATATTCCACTCAACTAGCCCAATTGCTTAATCAAAGCACTCCTCATCCCGATAACAATGGCAAAGTGTTGCTCACACCATGCAAACAGCCGCAAAATCCATACTTGGATACCAGAGACCTCCACCAAGGAATCCATGGTATGATCAGGAGTGTCGTGCTGCTACCGAAGAGAAAAATGCGGCATATAGGGCTACCTTACAATCCGTAGCAACGCGTAGCGTACGAGAGAGATATCGGGAGAAAAGGAGAGAGGAGAAACGACTTTTCCGCAGGAAGAAGAGAGAAATGGAAAGGAATGAGCGTGAAAAAATCGAGATTCACAGGAGCCAAAGTGAAGTCCAAAAGTTCTACCAAAGAGTGAAACATCAAGCAGATGATTGTGATACAGACACATCCTCCCGTAGAGACCAGCAAAGTAATTTGGTAATTGATACAGATAGTGTGCTCAAGATATGGAAAGAACATTTCTCAAAACTGTTGGTATCCAATAGCAGCGAAGACGACGAAGATACAACAAACCCAATTCCAGAAGATGGTATTGAATGTATACGAGGTAAAGACAGCAATAAATCGACTGAAGAATAATAAAGCAGGAGCCGACGGGTTACCAGCCGAGCTGTTCAAAACCGGAGGCGATACGCTGATAAGGTGTATTCATCAGCTAGTTAGCACCATCTGGCAGGAAGAACGAGTACCCGACGATTGGAACCTGAGTATTCTGTGTCCCGTCCACAAGAAGGGAGACAAGACTGTATGCTCTAATTATAGGGGCATAAGTCAACTCCCTATTGCTTATAAGATCGTGTCAGTGCATGTAGTTATGAAAAAGTATATATGTACGTTTTTTGTTTAGTAAGTGGACATAAAACCAGGTCAAAGTGACCCTATTTGTAAGTTTTTTGTTTGTCTTAATTTTTAAGTTGTTTATAAAACTCTTATAATATCCAAAATAAACAGCGGATTTTAAATATTTTCTTCATATTTATAATGTTCAGTGTAGCCAATGAAGTGCGCGTTTTTTTTTTAATTGATGTCCGTAATTGTTGATTTTTTCAAGCAAAATTTTCACAATAAATTAAGAGAAAATATGTGTGTAAAATGGAGTTGGGCTGTGTATCTTATCATTTCATAAAAACGGAAGAGTGTTTTTTACCAATTTGCACTTTTCGTTTTTACGTGGCATTTTGTCTTGCAGATATGTACAGATTTTCTTTGATCCAGGATGTCAGAATATAGTATAGTGCCACTTTCTAGCGTTTGGGTATAATTTAGAGTTTTGATATATTCTAGGACGTATAGTAAAATTTTATGGCGAACAAATTTCTGGAATATTTTGATCTGATACCATCACATTTTATAGGAGATCTTAAAGATTTGTGGAAAAAGGGACCAAAACTGTAGAAATGGTAGAAGTTTGCAACACCATTTTATTTTCTTGTTGTTGTTTTTTTTTTTTTTTTTTTTTTTTTGGCAAAATTGATACCGATATTTCCTTGATATGGAATGCAAATAGATATTTCATGGTAACTTACAGTGAAATTTAGCGGAGAACATTTTTGTCTTTGACGCCATTCTTCTCAAATGATGCTTTATATGAACATTTTGCCAAAACTCACATGAAGTACATTCTTAACCCTAAAATGTGTTTATAATTTTGCATATTTCTGGAGTTAAGGTAAGATTAGAGTTTTGGTCTATTCTAGGACCCATAGTAAAAAATGATGGCGAACAAATTTGTAGAATATTTTGAGCTGCTACGATCACATTTTTTAGGAGAAGGGTCCAAAAAGTCCTATTTAATGACCGTCTGAGTGTTAAAATGTATGAAAAATGAAACCAGCGACCCGAAAAACATAAGAACCCAATGTTAGGTCAAAATCCATTAATTTTTAGAGTTTTGGCCAGGTTTTTCGTAAAATTGGCCACTGTGCGATGCAAGAGGAGCTCCCAAACTTCACTTATTCCGAATTTTGTGTGGGAGATACCGGAAGAAGTGGACCGACGTAGTCCATATTCGAAGCCAATCTATATGTGGAAGGAATAATGCAATGTGCAAAGCTTGGTCCAAATCGATTGCTCCCTTCGAGAGTTATCGTTCACACCATTTACAGGAAAATTTTGAACTTTTGTGGGGGGGAGGTACCCGAAGGAGTGGACCGATATGGCCCATTTGCGAACTTAAAATAAGATTGGGAAAATATTACGAAGTTCGAATCGGTTGATCCGTACCTGCGCACTAGCCAGCACGACAGACGGACGGACATGGCTAAATCGACTCCAAATCGTCTGAAACTAATTTCGTCCAATAAAAACAAAGTGACCCCAACAAGACAGAATTTTTAAATCAAAACCCCTTACTATTTTTTGGCAACTTTTGTAGCACAGTGTAATTGTGATAAAAAGTAAGGTTTTTTGTAAAAACTAGTAGGCCGACTTGCCTAAGACAAAACTGAATATATATAAATAACAAGTAAGAAGGAGTTAAGTTTGGCTGGGCCGAACTTTTTATACCCCTTACCACAAATTGCATTGAAGTAAATAGTAATACATTATAAGTACCATGGAGAAGCAGAATATCTTAACTGATGATAATCAACTTATATTGATGATAATCAAATTATTTTCTATCTAGGGATTTTCTACCCATTGAGATTCCAAAATACCACTTTAAATCCACTTCAGAAGTTTAACAAAACCCCTTAAAAGAGTTCACAAAGGTCGTCATCTTTGCTCTTTCTAACATATGTACAAATATTTCCAATTTTCCGAATATAAGTTTTGTATCCTCTGACAACACAAAATTACTGCAATCTCGGTTATTGGGAACTAGAATAAAAGCTGGATCTTAGGGGTATGACTTTTTGACATTTTTTTCCTGTAGTGAGAACGAATGAACTTTTGCCTGTTAATGCCTAAAATAATATTCATTCTACTCTATTATAAAAAAGGATCCGCACAAACCACAAACTACAATAAAAAATTGAAAAAATTTTGTGAAATGAAAAAATTTTTTTCTCAAAAAATTATTTCCTGTTGCGCGAATTGATGATCTTTTACCTATTAATGATTAAAATAACTTTTATTCCAATTAGGTCCCTTTCGAACTCGAACAGACTTTAAACTGCAATTAAATAAAAACTGTGAATTTTAAAAAATTAATTGAATATGTGAGAAGTTTTATGGTTTCAGAAATTTTCTAAGGTTAGGGTTTACGACAGAGATGTAGCTTGAAGTTTAACGACATGATCAGATAATATTTAGCTGGTTAAATGGACCAGAACTTCTGTATGAAAGCCTTAATTACGCTAGAAGTCGCAGTTATAGTTCAATACTGACAAATGTTTGCACGAGGTAATAGTTTTGGTCAAGGATAGTGCCAATAATTGTTGATAATGATCACACAATACATTTTGTGGAAAAAATTTCAAAATTTAATTTAAATAATCTGTAGAGAATTTTCACTGCTACAACATTTCCATTTCGATAGGACTTGTGGTTTTCTAGCAGAATCCTGAAACCGTTAAAAACCCTAAAATGGGACCATTGACCGCGATTTATTTATTTATTTATACCTTCGTCGATTTTTTGGTTGTTTTATTTTTCTCATCTATGAACATTGTAGATTCAGAATCTGCAAAAAAAAATCCAGGTATAAGCACCTTCCATTCAATGTTTGTTAAGGGGTTATCCCTAGTTGTGCTGGCCAAAAACAATTCAATTCTTAAAAACTCAAAAAGTCTGTCTCTCTTAAAGACACGTTTTTTTATGTATTTAATAAGCTCACCAAAATATATGAAGGTTGTATTTCGGTTTACATGAATAAAAAATGTATTTTTGGTAAAATTTCAAGGAGTCATCTATTCCTGGTCCATACAGAAGCTCTTCCGTCGACGATGCAGCTTGTAAAATGGAAATTTGGTGTTGCCTTCGCAAAATTCGTCCTTCACGAGTGCACTCGGCCGCACGTCTCTCTGTCATGAATAAAAAATGTATTTTTGGTAAAATTTCAAGGAGTCATCTATTCCTGGTCCATACAGAAGCTCTTCCGTCGACGATGCAGCTTGTAAAATGGAAATTTGGTGTTGCCTTCGCAAAATTCGTCCTTCACGAGTGCACTCGGCCGCACGTCTCTCTGTCAGTGCAATTCGTGCTTGGTAGATTTTTTAGCATATTCGTGTGCGTTTTGTCCACAGCCCACTACGATCGAGCTCAAAAAAGAAAATAACAATGATTTTGTACCGTCGTTAAAAAGATCAATCGCAATGTAAGCTGCTAAAATTACAACGAGTGTTCCACTTGAATGGGTTTTGGGGCAAATTTTCCAAATAAGCTTTCGTTGCTATTTTGATTGAAGCCGCCGAGTCATCTTTCGACTAAAGACTCTTAGATCGTTGTATATAGGCCTAATAGCATTCAAAACATTTGATGGAAAGGGGTCTGTAATCGTGTATGAAAGCCTCTTTTCTTTTTTAAATATGATATCTGCACATATTTTCACTGACTTATAAATGCTTTTTTACAATCATAGAATATGTAGAATCGGAAAGAAACTTCGGCATGTCCATAAGTCCGCAAAATTTGTTTGCTCCGGTCAATCCTATGCCTAGTATTCGCATAGTGAATATGAATCGACGATTTATTTCGTACGAATGTCCCGTAAAAGGAGAAGATGGTATCAAATTATCAGCACAAGAGTCTTACATTTGCATTGCAAGTTGTGCACTTCACTAAACTGATTAACCGTCAGATCAACATTAGTTAGCAGTTTCTTGGCAGACTTACTGAAGTTTTCTGCTTGCGATTCATTCGCTCTCTTGCAAAATATAGACTTCCGTTGTTTGTTTGGTAGATATTTCCGTATTTTATAAGTTCGTCTAAGAGCTCGTGAACCGTTTTACCTATCCATTTTCGCTGACACTTGCTAATAAAAATAATGAATGAACGGCTTTATAACATGAAAACGCACATTCACATGTACACTACATCTATGAATGAATGACCATCTCCATTTTTCATTCGTAGGTAATAAGTGAATTCATTTCAGGGAATTCCCAACTGGTAGCCATTGTAAAGGTACAGTTACATTAGGCAAATATTTGCTCCAGCGACCGGCAGTGTGCGCTTACTGAGAGCAAGTGAGCATAAATGCAATGTATTATAACACTCATTTGATCTCAATAAGTGCACAATGCCGGTCGCTGGAGCAAATATTTGCCTAATGTGACCTTACCTTAAGGTATATTAAAATTATGCAAAAAGAAGTGGTACAATTAACCAATAAAGTACGCCTAAACACACAAACCACAGCGGGTTCTCCACATTGAACGGTCATATCGCAGTCAATTTTCAAAAATTTTTGTAGCATACTCTATACTTCCTGTACTTCAAAATAAGCGAATATATTTTTCCAATTTTTTGAAACTTACAAGTAATGATAATCCCTTAAAGCGCGTTGTGCATGGCATGGTTTTGTAAGTAGGCGATACAGTCAGTTCGTTGTCCCAATTTCAACTTCTATATCTCAAAAGTGGTAAACCTGGGAAAAAGACGTAAAAGTCAATCTTGTCGAGAATTTTCACAGCTACAATATTTGCTCTAATCCAATTTCAATGGGACTTACGGTTTCCAAGCAAAATCGCGAAACCCTAAAAAATCCCTAAAAGTGTGAACTTTGATCGCGAATTTTAAAAAGCGCTCTGGCGACTTTTTGCTTTTTTATTTTTCACATCTATGAACATTGTAGTTTCAGAATCCGCAAAAACTGCCAAGGTGTAAGCACCTTCCATTTAAAGTTGTTTCAGGCGCACCGTGACATATACGTGTATTTTCCTTTATAGTTTTTTTCTTTTATAGTTTTTGTTTATATAGAACTACGTTTACGTATTAAACCCGTATTAAACCCGCTGCTGTAAAGGGTTTTGATAAAACGCGGAAGTTGGACATCGGTAGGCTGCAAACACAACAGATAACCACAGCATATTCCACTCAACTAGCCCAATTGCTTAACGCGAGCACTCCTTGTCCCGATAACATAACAACACAATGGCAACATATTGGCCACTCCATGCAAACAGCCGCAAAATCGTAACTTGGATTCCACAGACCTCCATTATTCATTATTGACCCTGCCGCAAATCCTCAAGAAGACCCAAGAGACGCAGATCGACACCTACAACCTCTTTGTCAATTATAATGCAGCCTTAGACAGCCACCTACGTTCAAAAGTATTCCAAGACATGTCTCGTATCCCTGCAAAGCGCATTCGGCTTTGTAGAATGATATTAACTGATACTTGGTCCTCAGTTCAAATAGGAAAGAACCTCGCCAAAGAGTTTAGTACCAAAAGAGGTTTCAGACGGCCTTTCGTGTGACTTATTTAACAATTTGCTGGAAAAATTTATACGAGATTCGAAGGCACAATATATGCAAACAGTCATATGTTACTTGTTTATGCCGATGACATTAACATCATGGGTCGATCGGTACTCGTAGAGGTATCAGTTACACCTTTGCAAAAGTCGAAAAGGAATCTGCTAAAGTGGGCCTGGTGGCAAACGGCGAGAACACCAAGTTGATGGTGTCGACGCGCAATGCGCAATAGGGCCAACCGTTGACGTTGGTTCCTATAATTTTGAGGTAGTAAAAGACTTAGTTTACATCGGCACCACCGTAAACACAACATTAGTTGTGAAATAAAAAGAACAGTCATATTGGCCAACAGATGCCACTTTGGCTTAAGTAAGCAGTTTAAGAACAAAGCCACATCTCGTCAAACAAAAACAAGGCTTCACAAAACACTGAATATCGACATTAGTATAGATGAACGTATCGAGATGCAACGATTGCGTTAGCTAGGCCATATCATAAGAATGAGCGATGATGAACCCGCCCCACATGGCAGGCCTAATCTAATTGGAGATCTTTTCTTAGTTCGGCTTATGGTAGTTAGTTCGGCATTTAGAAATAGCTTTTGGTGACTTTATGCAATTCGATCAATGAATGATATCAATATTTCGAGGTAGTACATTACTTCTAACCAAAGGTAGGATAAAAGCTTCGAAACCCCGTACAGACCGATGTAGCCCATTCTCAACACCAAACATCTTAGGAGTAATAGAACCTTCTACACCAAATTATAAAGATCTTAAAAAAATTCCAGCTGTATCTTGACTTCAACAAACAGATGGACCGACTAACGGAAATGTTTAAGTCGACTTAGAATGAATTGCTGGTCAAGAAAATATATACTGGTCTCCGATGAATATTTCGTTGTGATACCAACGAAATAACAAAGCTAATTCAGAGGCTCAGCGCCGGAACGACACAACCAACATGTTCAAAAACTGATCTAATTGGAATCTTTTGATATAAATACTAAGAAAAATATTGCATTATTCTGGCAGGTAGTATAACATAGTATTATACAAGGCAATGGAAGTTTTTCGTACAAGGTTGCGCAAAAGTAATCCTGCTATCAGAAAATGCTATAAATTTTGCGATTGGCCCCTAATGTCAGTTCTATTTTGACATTTTTGTAGTAAACACATGCGAAATACAGGTTAATAAACAATGTTACGCTACACTTCTCCAAAACGCGGAATATTGGTGACTATTTATCTAATCTCCCGTTTTGGCGATTTACACTGGCCAGCAAGATCGCCAGATTTGACCGTTCCAGATTTCTTTTCGTGGGGTTTTTTGAAGTCGCGGGTTTATGCCAACAAGCCTCAAACTCTTTCAGCTCTTAAAGATAATATCCGTCAAGAATGTGAGGACCTATCACCGGTTGAATAGTATAGTCAGGTTGATATTTTTGAACATGATGTTTAGCTCGTTGTTGGAACCTCAAGTATACCCTCTATATTATGGTGGAGGGTATAAAAAGAATTATGGATATAATCGATATAATCAAGTCCAAGATAGAGCACAGAAGTTTATATTACTACTAGGATGTTTAGTACTGAAAATGGACTACATATCGGTCCACGTTTTTAAGGCGCATTATCTTTTAGACGTATTATCGTACAAAATTGGCTGCAATTTACTGTTTATTCCTCTTTGTGGCTACAAAACTTTCTTGCAGAAATTTGTCAGTCAGTAGTGGTCCACATTTTGATATCGCCCCCTTAGAATGGTACCTCCCGACTTTCGGTATTCTAAAGTTTTTAGATTCATGATCACACCGAAATGGTTGAAAATTAGTAGGCAGGTCGTCGTTTAGATTTAGCCGTCATAGAACGGGACATCCCAATTTTTTTACGGTTTTAGCCAAATTATCTAACACATTTATTGAAATTTTGTATTTAGACTTCGAATACAAAATTCATACAGGATATTATGGGTACAGATACAAGTTTTAATATAGCCCCCACATAATAGCTACATCCAATTTTCGGTATTTCTGCTGTTTTGATGTTTTTAGTTTATTTTTTTTATACAAAACTATCAATAATTCGTTATTTAAGATTCTAAGGGGTCAGAAAAGTTCTCTACCATATGTCCATATTTTGGCATTACCCCGGTGGTAAGGTACCTCACGATCTTAGCTACATACTTTGGGGACTTTAGCTATATTTACAGACAAAAAATAACTCTTATTTGCAATTTAAGATTTCTACTGGTTAAAAAATGTATTCCGACCGATGTTGCTCAGGCTCTCAGATTGGAAGATAACCGATACCGACCGATGATTTTTCTACTGAAGTGGCTATAACTTGGTACTTAGATTCTTAATATGTAGGTAAAAGACTGCACGCATCAATATAACCCATGTGAAGGTAGCTCCCGATTTTAGATATTTTAAAGGTCATACAATATGGCCTAATGAAATTACTGTAACATGTTGTTTTGCAATTTGAATGGGTAGACAGCATCGATGTTGAATTTATTTCGTATTTATTTCCAATAGAAAACGTGCATACTTTTTTTCTTGGATTTTCAATTAATGTCATCCCTATTGAGAACGGTAAACTTACTTAAGACACGCATGCGCACGCATTATATGAAAAATCCTCCAATAAATGTTAAAATCTTCACATCAAATGCTACACGAATGAATGGTGTAGAATGAACGAACGGACACAAGATTACCAAACTTAAACTTCACTTACCAACCAACCATTCAGTAATGTAGGCATTAATGGACTTTAAGGCAATCTGGCATTAAAGTAATAAACTGGACTTTTTTCCTCAATTGTTGTGTTTGTGAATATTTTTTGATGGCTAACATTTTTATCTATTTTCATTCGTAGCTTCACATGTCTGCACGTTCGAACATACGTACTTTAGAAATTTTAGCCTTAACACACCATTAGAGTTTTCTCAGAAGATGGGAACAAAATTTCGTTTATTTACAAAACAATGTTGTAAATTCTACGCTTATATTGAAACTAATCTTTATCAGAAAAAAGTCTAAAATTACACAAAAGAGAGTGGATGTACTTGAGGAAAAATCCATATGGCTTGGACACAAACAAATACTGTGTATATGTGGGCTGTTGAACAAAAAGTTTTAGATAATGATGTAGGTAACAGGTATGTTTCTTGTTCTTTAGAGAAAAAAAGTAACTACAAAGTGTTATCAAGGAAGGTTGGGAATGGAGAAATCGCAATTTTTATAAAATAAAATACGAACACATTTTACATCAGTTGCACTTGCAAAACCTAGTTGCATTACAAACTCAATAATATATAATATATTTCTCAAACTCTATATTATATAACTGGTATTTTATAAGCTAACACAAATCATTTTATATTAGAATAAAGGCTGCATATTCTTTGTTGCGCAAGATAAAATGAGTGTTTCATCACTTTTATAATTTGTGCACCCTCCTACATAGTAGAGATATTATATTAACCCTCTAACCGGCCAATTTCTTTTTGATTAAAATAATTATTTATCGATAGTTTTTAGGTAAATAAGACATGTGTTAGTAGTAAAAGCTGAAAATTTTTTAATGTGGCAATTGGTGTAGATTGTGACACTTCTTTTGACGTTTGTCTCTCGTATAAAGTTTTCCAGCAGGATTTCGAAAGGATCACACGAAAGGCTGTCTCCTTGCCTGAAACATCTTTTGGTACAAAACTCTTCGAAGAGGTTCTTTCCTTTTTAACTGAAGATCTTGTGTCATTTTACAAAGCCGAATGAGCTTTGCGGGGATACCAAGGCTGTCGAAGGCTGCTTTATAATCGACTGCTTTATAATCGACAAAAAGGTGGTAGTTGTCGATCTGCATCTCTTGGGTCTTCTCCAGGATTTGCCGTAGGGTAAATATTTGGTCAATGGTGGACTTCTTAAGTATAAAGCCGCATTGGTATGGTCCAATTATTTCGTTGACCATGGGCTTTAGTCGTTCGCACAATATCCCTGACACTATCTTGTAGGCGATAGGGAGAAGACTTATGCCCCTGTAGTAGGAACATAAAGCCTTATCTCCTTTCTAACGGACGGGACACAGGATGCTCAGGTCCCAATTGTCGGGTACGAGGTCTTCCTGCCAGATGGAGCTAACTACCTGATGCATACACCTTATCATCGGGTAGCATCCGGTTTTAAGCAGCTCGGCTGGTAGGCCATCAGCTCCTGCTGCGTTATTATTCTTCAGTCGGTTTATTGCTGTCTTTACCTCATCTTGGCCGAGTGGTATACATTCAATACCTTCTTCTGGGATTGGATCTGTGGTATCTTCGTCGACTTCGCTACTATTGGATACCAACAGTTTGGAAAAATGCTCTTTCTGTATGAGTTACCAGATTACCTTGCTAGTCTCTACAGGAGGATATGCCAGTTCCAAAGCTATCAGTTTGATGTTTCACTCTTTGGTAGAATTTTCGGACTTCATGCTGTGTCCTGTACATCTCGATTTGTTCACACTCTCGCTTTTTTATCTCTCTCTCTCTTTTTCCTGCGGAAAAGACGTTTCTCCTCTCTCCTTATCTCCCGATACCACTCTCGTGCGATACGCGTTGCTACTGATTGCACAGTAGCCCTATATGCCGCATTTTCTCTTCGGTAGCAGCACGACACTCCTGGTCATAACATGGATTCCTTGGTGGAGGTCTCTGGTATCCAAGTACTGATTTTGCGGCTGTTTGCATGGAGTGGGTAATGTTTTGCCATTGTCCTGATATGTTATCGGGACGAGGAGTGTTTTGATTCAGCAGTTGGGCCAGTTGAGTGGAATATGCTGTGGCTATCTGTTGTGATTACAGCTTACTGATGTCCAACTTCCGTGTTGCGTCTGTTCGCACTTTATTTGCTACGTTTAATCTGGTAGGTCCCTTGCTGCAACAAGGTAGTGGTCCGAGTCTATCTTTGCACCTTGGAACGATCCTACATCCAACACGCTTGATGCATGTCTTCCATCTATCACAACGTGATCAATTTTATTTCTTGTTCTTTGATCTGGCGACAGCCATGTGCTCTTATATTCATAAGATGCTTAAATCTGGTACTACTAACTAACATGTTTTTTGCAGCTGCAAAGTCTATCATTTTCATACCATTGTCAGATGTTTCACTGTGGAGACTGAATTTCCCGACTGCTGGGCCAAAGATATTCTCATTTCCAATTTTGGCATTAAAATCGCCTAGAATGATTTGAATGTCATGGGGAGGGCAACGGTCATAAGTTTCTTCTATGCGCTCGTAACATATATCTTTAGTCTGTTCGTCCTTGTCTTCAGTGGGAGCATGAGCGCAAAAAAGCTGATGTTGAAGAATTTTGCCTTTAATCGAATTGCAGCGAGTCTTTCATTCACTGGGGTGAAGCTGGATACCAGATGTTTTAGTCTCCGACCAACTACAAATCCGCAACCAAGCTCATGCTTTATGTTATGGGAGCTATAATACAGTGTGTCACCTTTAGGTGTTGTTGTGACGCCTTTCCCGTTCCATCGTATTTCCTGCATGGCAGTAATGTCGGGCTTGTACTTTTCAAGTACATCTGCCAATGCGTAAACTGCATCTTCTCTATAAAGAGTGCGAACATTCCAGGTGCAGATTCGCAGATCATGGTCCTTAAAACGTTTGCGGGGTTCGTCAACTTTAGAGGGGTTTGTTTTTCTTTTCTTTCGTTTTTTCATAGAAGGCTGTTTTTTCTAGGGGAGGGTTACTAACCCGACGCCCAAATCCAAGTTTTTAACGTTCTTATGGGTGAACGCGCGGCACATGTTAGCTCACTTCCTTTAACGGGTGTTAAAGGCAGTTCCCTAGATGACACCACGGGGAGGTCAGTGTCCACTTGAGATGAAAGAGGTACCAAGATAAATCCTGGGCTTTGCCATGTTAAAGCCGGTCAGGACCGTTCCTTGGTATCTTCCATCCGTCAAAAGTTGACTGTAAATTTTACTATACGCAAAAGTTGACTGTAACCAATTTTCGCAAGTTAAAAGCTATGATTCGCCAAAAAACTGTTGTGAAAATTGCACTCTTCTCAAAAATAATTATTTTACACATTCTTCTAAAAAAATACTTTGACACTCAATAATTAGTAACCAGCAGACAAATGATCGCTGCGTTTTCGTCACTAAGGGCGGCATTCATTTCTTAACTGGTATTTACTGTCAAAACAGAGTTTTAAAAAATTAGAGCCGCATAGCAACGTATTTACTGCGCGACCCGTCTAAAGGCAGGCTTGTCGGCTAGAGGGTTAACTTTTCTTGATCAGAGTAAAACGGTTAGTCGATTTAGCAATATCCGGAGCTAGAATGGTATATTTTTAGGTATATTTTTCCTTTAGGTATATATCTATATATATCCACTTTCAGAGTCGATTTATGCATGTCCATGCGTCCGTTCATAACGTACAGGTCTCACTTATTGTCCGATTCAGCTGAAATTTGTGGAATATAATTTTTTAGCCATTTTTTGTAATTTGAGATGGCGATCGGATAATATTTAGGGGGTTAAATGGACCAAAACTTTTGTGTGAACATTTTGAAAATTTTTAATATACAGCTTATATCTTAATTCCTTGAAGTGACATTCCGGACAAGTGAGATATACTTGAAAGTGGAACGCTTGACCTTTCAATTGATGCCACTTATGTTGGTATGCATGATCAGATAACAGAGTTACAGGCTAACATATTCCGTTATTTGTTTGTAGTGTAATAATAAACTCGCTAGAAATCGCAATTATACATCAATAGTCACGAAACTTTGCACCGGGTAAGAGTATAGGTCGAAAAAGATGCTTACAATTTTGAATGATGATCTGATATTCTTTAGCGGGTCAAATGGACCATTACTTTTGTATGAAAAATATAAAAATTTTATTTTTGGTCGATATTTTAATTCCTTGAGGACATATATATAAACTACATATATACATAAACTACTGACCTTTCCTCTGATGTAAATTGCAATAAAGTGTTTGCTAGATAACGGGCCTACTGCCTAATATATAATGGGTTCTGTGTATAGAACCACATTTTTATTCCATGATATATATTGTCTCTCCAAAAGTTTATGTAACACCAGGAAATATTCGTCCTAGACCCCTTATTTGGTATGCCAAAATTCATATCTCGACGAGATAAAGCGATTAAGCGATGTGTGTCCGTCCATTAAAAATTGTAAACAAACTTAAGGCCGCAATTATGGACCGATGTTAACGAATTTTTTAAGGAGGTTGGGTTCGGGCCAGAATAGAAATGATTCGTTTTTGGTGATGATCGTGAAATGTTCAGGGGATGAAATAGACCAAAAACAAAATTTTAACCAATTTTGTAGCGGCTCTGTTGGTCAAAATAATAATCCGCAAAATGTTAAACAAAGTTTGAGTTTATGATGAAGAAGAAGCGTACAAACCAACGTGAAGATCAGATAATACTAAGCGGGTTAAGTGGACTGAAACTTTTGTGTGAAATTGGTAAAAATTTCAATAACGTAGCGGTTAAACAACGGAAGTAGTAGTACTACATAAGTGGGTTTCATTACATTTTAGTTTGAGTGAACTAAATTTTCCTTTCCTGCTACAAAAATGTCTTTGTCATGCTAGATAACTTTCTGGTTTTGGTCATAAGTATTCTACATTACATCTTTGACATTTGATAATTACATTTACACAATCATTGAAAAGAAGTCCCGTGGAGAGCGATTGCCCAGGGATAGTGGTATAGGGTATCCCATGGTCGGCTCCGTCCGACTATAGACTTTTCTTACTTGTTTCTTCCTTTTTTGTTATGTCAGAAATGAAGCAGGGAACAAGGCAAGCAGGCGAGGAAGCTTATGAACCCTGGCCTTTATTAATTTATTTTTAAGTTAAAACATTTTCTTTCCAAAAGTCGTTACTTCTTTCTTTTCAGATTTTTGTTCCTTTTCTTTTTGGATTTTTTTTTTCAAATTTCGAGAAGCGAGATTTGATTGATTTCATTTTATGCCAGATTTAGAACAGATAAGGGAATTTTTATAATACCAAAGAGTGCAGTCCGATTCTATTGTTCGCTCGATAATTGGGACTTCCTTTTGCAGCGTCTGAATGTTCGCACTCTTTATAGAGAAGGTACAGTCTTCGCATTGGCAGGCGTACTTGAAAAGTACAAGGCCGATATTACTGCCATACAGGAAATACGATGGATTGGAAAAGGCGTCACAGCAACACCTAAAGGTGACGCACTGTATTATAGCTGCCATGACGTAAAGCATGAGTTTGGTTGCGGATTCGTAGTTAGTCGGAGACTAAAACATCTGGTATCCAGCTTCACCCCAGTGAATGAAAGACTTGCTGCAATTCGAATAAAAGCTAAATTCTTCAACATCAGCTTTATTTGCGCTCATGCTCCCACTGAAGAAAAGTACGAACAGACCAAAGATATATTTTACGAGCGCTTAGAAGAAACATATGACCGTTGCCCTGCCCATGACATTAAAATCATTCTAGGCGATTTTAATGCCAAATTTGGAAAGGAGAATATCTTTGGCCCAACAGTCGGGAAATTCAGTCTCCACAGAGAAACATCTGACAATGGTATGAGGCTGATAGACTTTGCAGCTGCAAAAAACATGGTAGTTAGCAGTACCAGATTTAATCATCTCGATATTCATAAGGGCACATGGCTGTCTCCAGATCAAAGAACAAGTAATCAAATTGATCATGTTGTGATAGATGGAAGACATTCATCCAGCGTGTTGGATGTACGATCGTTCCGAGGCGCAAACATTGATTCGGACCACTACCTTGTTGCAGCAAAGGTACGTACCCGTCTAAACGTTGCAAATAAAGCACGAACAGACACAACGCGGAAGCTGGACATCGATAGGCTGCAAACACAACAGATAGCCACAGCATATTCCACTCAACCAATTGCTTAACGCTAGCACTCCTTGTCCCGATAACATAACAACACAATGGCAACATATTGCCCACTCCATGCAAACAGCCGCAAAATCCATACTTGGATTCCAGAGACCTCCACAAAGGAATTCATGGTATGACCAGGAGTGTCGTGCTGCTACCGAAGAGAAAAATGCGGCATATAGAGCTACTTTACAATCAGTAGCAACGCGTAGCGCACGAGAGAGATATCGGGAGAAAAGGAGAGAAGAGAAACGTCTTTTCCGCAAAGAAAAAGAGAGAAATGGAAAAGCGGGAGTGTGAAAAAAATCGAGATGTACAGGAGCCAGAATGAAGTCCGAAAATTCTACCAAAGAGTGAAGCATCAAACAGATGGCTTTGGTACAGGCACATCCACCTGTAGAGACCAGCAAGGTAATCTGGTAACAGATACAGATAGCGTGCTCAGGATATGGAAGGAACATTTCTCCAATCTGCTGGTATCCAATAGTAGCGAAGACGATGATACCACAGATCCAATTCCAGAAGATGGTATAGAATGTATACCGCCCGGCCAAGATGAGGTAAAAACAGCAATCAACCGGCTGTTTAAAACCGGAGGCGACGCGCTGATAAGGTGTATGCATCAGCTAGTTAGCACCATCTGGCAGGAAGAACGCGTACCCGACGATTGGAACCTGAGCATCCTATGTCCCGTCCACAAGAAAGGAGATAAGACTGTATGCTCAAACTATAGGGGCATAAGTCTTCTCCCTATTGCCTATAAGATAGTGTCATGGATATTGTGCGAACGACTAAAGCCAATGGTCAACGAAATAATTGGACCATACCAATGTGGCTTTAGACCTGGCAAGTCCACCATTGACCAGATATTTACCCTGCGGCAAATCCTAGAGAAGACCCAAGAGATGCAGATCGACACATTTCACCTTTTTGTCGATTATAAAGCAGCATTCGACAGTCCCCTCCGATCAAAGGTATTCCACGCAATGTCTGAATTTGGTATTCCTGCAAAGCTCATCCGGCTTTGTAAGATGACATTAACTGATACTAGGTCCTCAGTTAAAATTGGAAAGAACCTCTCCGAAGAATTTTGTACCAAAAGAGGTTTCATACAAGGAGACAGCCTTTCGTGTGATCTTTTCAATATTTTGCTGGAAAAGGTAATACCAGATGCAAATGTCAAAAGAAATGGCACAATTTACACCAATAGCCATATGTTACTTGCCTATGCTGATGACATAGACATCATGGGACGATCAGTAAAGGAAGTAACTGATACCTCTAGGAAGGTCGAAGCAGAATCTGCGAAAGTGGGTCTGGCGGTAAACGGCGAAAAGACCAAATTGATGGTGTCGACGCGCAACTGTGGAAGTTGGTACCTAAAATTTTGAGGTAGTTAAAGACTTCGTCTACCTCGGCACTGCCATAAACACAACAAACAACATCAGTTGTGAAATTAGAAGAAGAATTGTATTGGCCAACAGATGCTACTATGGTCTAAGCAATTTAAAAACAAAGCCACATCTCGTCAAACAAAAATAACACTATACAAAACGCTGATACTACCCGTGCTAATGTATGGCTCCGAAGCATGGGTAATTGCGCCAGCAGATATGGCAGGCCTTGGTGTGTTTGAGAGGAAAATTCTTCGAAAGATCTACGGGCCGATTTGCGTTGACGGTGAATATCGACGTCGTATGAACCACGAGCTATGTAAGCTATACAAAGAAATGAATATAGTTAAACGTATCGAGATGCAACGATTGCGTTGGCTAGGCCATATCATGAGAATGAGCGATGATGAACCCGCTAAAAAGGCGTATGAATACATGCCACATGGCGGTGCACGCAGAATCGGCAGGCCTAAGCTTCGATGGAGCATACAAGTGGATGAAGAAATGAAAAGGCGCGGTATTCCAAAAAGTCAAGCGAAAAACAGAGAGGAATGGAGATCTTTTCTTAGTTCGGTCTATGGAACAAATGTTCTGTAATGGGCCAAGTAAGTAAGTCTGAACGACGTTTCGAGCCAGGTACAACACCAATTGCTTAGAAGTCTTACTTGTATGATATACAGGAAATGTAAGACAACATCACGACGAGAATTTTAACAACTTTGGTCTTGATTTCGAGTGTCCGACAATATCAAGCCTATTTTAAATAATAAACCTTATATAGCTTAAAACATATTTAGATAAATAAAAGAAATATAAAGGTGTGTAAATAAAAAACACAAACATCATCTTTATTGGATCGAAGGAATTGGTTCAAATGTGATGAAAAGATCAGATCTTTCACGGCTTCCTTTGCATGGGTTAAAATACTAATGAAAATATCGGATTTTTCAACTTCGTTTGTACCAATGCAAAAGATGGCATGAAATCACGTCATCGCATAGAACCCCTTGCTTCAAATTTTGCTGGGTAGATAAACTTAGAAAAATAAGAACTTATGCTACGTAGACATTTAAGTTATAGACTTAAGAATTATTGTTAGAAAATAAGTTATTAAATAACTTTTTCTAGAATTTTGATGAAAATATAAAGTTGAAGCTTAAAACCTCCAGTACCAGATCAATATAAAACATCTTCAACGTGTTGGTTAAACTTTTTTGTATAGGGGGACAAATTCGATTACGATTCGACCTGGTGATCAATTACTTTTTTAAGTCATATAACTCAAATAATGATTTAAATCGACGAAAAGAACTCGATTATAAATTTGTTTATGAAAAATTGCAATTTTCCTGGAAATTACCATTTTCCTATTTTTAATTACTATTTGCCTATAATGGTGCACCGGTATCCATGGTATGTATCGGAGGTTTTTGAATAGATTTATCAGTGTTGCGACTTTATCTTACCTCTGTTAATGATATCTAAGTGATGTGCCTAATAATTCGCATTATTATTTGATTATCCCCTGCAGTAGACATATGGTTGTCCATTCAGCTTCTTCCCATCTTATGGTGATTTAAGT
The DNA here is from genome assembly GCF_047663935.1 of Musca autumnalis. Taxonomy (NCBI): domain Eukaryota; kingdom Metazoa; phylum Arthropoda; class Insecta; order Diptera; family Muscidae; genus Musca; species Musca autumnalis. The sequence goes on from NW_027411977.1 coordinate 123,667,944, forward strand.
ATTTTTTTCGCGGTATCCAGCTCAATTTTAAATATTGTATTGTTCTTATGTTTATTTTTGGACTGCGTAAAATCCACAATTTTCAGAAATAAATATTTTTGGAAATCTTTGATACGAATTTCGGGCCATAACTTTTGCTTTTCTTTTGATCCATTCTTCCACCTAAAAACAAAGTTATGCCAAGCAGTAAAAAAGACATCAAAAACAAGCAAGAACAGTAAAAAAGACATCAAAAACAAGCAAGAACGGCATTAAGTTCGGCCGGGCCGAACTTGTTATACCCTCCACCACAAGTTGTATTGAAGTAAAATGGAATAATTAGTTTCCTTTCGTGAATGAAGAAGACTTAATACTAAATTTCAGTAACTTCGGTAAAACAATGTGAGGCACCAATCTATGGGGGCTATTTCAAAACGTCGATCTATACCGACAAATTTCTGACAGAAAGTTTTTAGGCTCAAAGAAGACTAAATACCAAATTTCCTATATTTCGGTAAGAAAATGTGGCTAAAACTTAAAAAATACCGAAAATCAAGAAGTACGCTTCTATGGGGATATAGGAAGACGTGGACCTACACTGATAATACGTACTCTTCTGGAATATTTTATAACTCTTGGAAGACGAAATATCGAATTTCAGCCATTTCGGTTAGATATTGACGTCACAATCTTCAGTATTACGAAAATCGGGAGGTACCGTTCTATGGGGGCTATATCGAAACGTGGACCAATACCGACGAATTTTAGTCAGAAATGGGGCAATATGAAAGCGTGGACCCTTACAGACATATTTCTGGCGAACAGTTTTATATCACATTGAAGACTATATACCAAATTTCAGCCATTTTGGTGGAATATTGAAGACACAACCTTCAAAATACGAAAAATCGGGAGGTACCTTTCCATGGGGGCTATATGAAGGCGTGGACCTATACCGACAAATTTAAAGGGGAAATTTGAGTACCCCCAACGAAGTCTAAATACCAAATTTCAGCCATTTCGGTGGAATATTGAGGCCACAACGTTCAAAATACCGAAAATCAGAAGGTGCCGGTCTATGGAGGCTATATGAAGGTGTAGACCGATACCGACAAAATTCTGGGAGAAAGTTTTATACCCCGAAAGAATACAACGTACCAAATTTCAGCCATTTTGGTAGGATAATGAAGCTAAAACCTTAAAAATGCCGAAAATCGGGAGGTACCGTTCAATGGGGGCTATATCAAAACGTGGACCGATATATCCCATTTTCAATACCAACCATCCTGCAAGTAATAAAAACTTCTGTACCAAATTTTGACTCTCTATATTTAAAATTGCGAGCTGTATCTTGATTTCAACAGACAGACAGACGGACGGACAGACGGACATGGTCAAATCGACATAGAATTTTATGCTGATCAATAATATATGTATATACTTCATAGGGTCTCCGACGAATATTTCGATGTGTTACAAACGGAATGACAATGTTAATTATACCCTCCATATGGTGGAGGGTATAATAAAATAATAAATATTCGAACCAAGGAGTTGCAACTGTTTTTAGCAGGCTATACTACGTGATCCTCCGATATTTCACAAATTTTTGTAACATAAATGTTTAAAACTGAATAATAATTTTTAAATCTTGTGAGTAGGGTCAATAATGAATCAATTTACAAAAATAAATATATGTAGTTGAAAACACAAAATGTCCGTAAAATTAGTTTAAATGTGATACAGACATCTGAGTTGCAAATGTTTTGAGCCGCACTGTTGTTTGATTCAGGCATTTCACGATAATCTGAGGTTGGCAAATCAACACGAAGAATCCGGACTTTATAAAATGTAAACTTAATTCTTTTGTTACACAATTTTATAATTGTAAAGGCTCTTGCTATTCTTAGGGCACAATTTCTGTCTTAATTTTGCTGTCCCCACTTCGAAGTTGAATGTCAAATAAAAAGGATATTATGAGATAATTATGTATATAATAACGAAGTCGTTATACTTAAATTACATATAAAATATACCGGTTAACCGGTTTTGAAAATTTTTGGAAACCGAATGCCGGTTTTTAGAGAAATTTAAAATGTCGGTTAAACGAAACCCGTTTGGTTTTCGGACACCCTATATGTAGGCCATTGTTTTCACACCATTGTTCTGAGTCCGCCTGCGCTCTGAATCTGTTTGACTCTAAGTATAGTATTTGACTCCAATCTGTAGCCTTAATATTGGCCATCTCACTTTGAAATTGAATTTCAGCCATTTAAATGGAAGGGTATAGAGGATATAGTGTGATGTCTCGGGCCACATTAGTAAGATAGTAGTTGGGATTAAAAAGGTATGACGATAGTTAAAAATCTTATTTTTAGATATTTATGTATGTTAGGGATATAACTTTTTGCACTTTTTTGCAAATATCAAAAATACCACCACATAGCCGTGTAGAGCATGGAAAACTATTATGAAATACGGCGTCAATTTTTCTCTATCGCGAAAAAAGTTTCCGCACCAAATGCATTGAAGTTCAGTAATGCATTTTTTAATTTTAGCTGTTATGACAACATATTTGCTTTTAATTAAAATTTTTATTTTTTTGTAATCTAATTTAAAATCATTATCAAAGCGTTCTGGACCAATTTGTTCTCAAATCGCGCCATTTCGGAGCATATTAGGAACTTTTGATACTTTTGCAATTTTTGCTTTTTTTTATAAACTAGTGAATTTTATGTTTATATTTTTTAACCTATCGGACAAGAGAATATGGTGCCATTTGCAACAAATTCGCGAAAGTTACAGACCGTTTTAATGATTTTGCCTGTGAGAATTGTATTTATTTTCTATAAATTTTTATTCAAACAAAGCAAATTTTAAATTTTAAGTAGAAAACATATCAAAAGGGTTTTAGTAATCACGGTCGGTGCGGAACCTTTTTTCACCGAATCGATCTTAGAAACGCGTTTTCGTTATTAGGACAAAATTCCCCACGTGGTACTGGTGTTGTATTTTTGAAAAAAACATATACGATTCTCACAGGCAAAGTCAACAAAAACAGCCTGTAACTTTCGCGACTTCGTTGCAAATGACCCCATATTCTTTTGTCCGGTAGGTACAAAAAATATAAACATAAAATTCACTAGTTTATAAAAAAAAGCAAAAATTGCAAAAGTATCAAAAGTTCCTAATATGCTCCGAAATGGCGCGATTTGAGAACAAATTGGTCCAGAACGCTTTGATAATGATTTTAAATTAGATTACAAAAAAATAAAAATTTTAATTAAAAGCAAATATGTTGTCATAACAGCTAAAATTAAAAAATGCATTACTGAACTTCAATGCATTTGGTGCGGAAACTTTTTTCGCGATAGAGAAAAATTGACGCCGTATTTCATAATAGTTTTCCATGCTCTACACGGCTATGTGGTGGTATTTTTTTGGTTATAGCCCTAATGTATGTCTTTTCAAACCTTTGTAAATATTTTTAGCAAATAACAGAAATATTCAAACTCTTCCTATTTTATACGATCTACTATGCTTACACAAATCTGCCAACCGATGGAAAATCAAAACTAATTACTTCAATACCATGATGTTAGAAGCCCAAATACCCCTTACATACGTTCATTCATTTGTGACAAACGATTTCACAATTAAGTGTTAATTGTGACACAAGAGAGGAACATTGCAATCAAATCATGTGAAACAAAAACATCAATTGGTCACTCGATCAAGGAAAACAATGGTAAACAATCACTTAACTCTTTTAGTTTTCCCGCAGCAGCAGCAACAACAAACAATGACATTAAGCAAGCAACCCACACACGAGCACATCGAAAGTAAAATATCCGGGTCATCATCATCGATGGAAAAGATCTTCAATGCGGGATCAATAATCTCTCAGATATTCTGATTTGTCAACCGGCTCGGAAAAGGGGTTGTTAATTACTGAGCAGCGCACACGCCATGCTGCGCGTAAATTGTACACTAAATTTGTGTTGGTTGGAAATGGAAATCCATAACAATTGTCATTGTTGACAACTATAAATGACAACAAATGGTTACAAGGGATCGACAAGGGGGATGTTTTCTATACAAATTAAGACAATAATTAATGACAATAAATAAGAAATTTTCCGAGTAAAAAATGAGTTAATCGATACATACTTCGGAAACATTTCATGTAAACTTATAATGGGCAGAGTAAACTATTGCACAGTGGTTTAAAAATGTTTTCAACTGAATCGGACTATAATTGTAATCTGTAGAGCGACGACAATTTCTAGAATTTTGTTTTTGAACCTCGATGCTCTCAACAGCTGTTCCATATATTAAACAATTATAAACTTAGTAAAAAATATTAAATATCCATTTATTACGGTTTCAACAAAAACGGACGTGAATTGAAGGTGTAAAACACCGTTATGACTGACGGGAGTATCTTAAACAGATGAGTATGTTTTCAAGAATTTAATTTCCATTCGTATAACATAAACAGTGTATTGACAGTTTCTACCACAGTGCGAAGTACAATGCACACACACAATTATTGTTCACTTCATTGTTCTCGTAGTTGCGAATAGAATAAGCATTGATGCGGGTGCTATTTTAGCTTACAGATTAGAACACAAACCGTGAACAAAAATCTCAATCATTTAAATCGTATTAATTATCACAGTTTGTTTCTTGGCCTTGATTTTCGAGGGAAGAGTAAAGAAAATTCTTTTTGCTTCCCATATATTGTTGCTTCATTGGAAATTTACTGTGATTTCATTCATTTCTCATGAATTCCATTTACATTTATAATTACCACGATGGGTTGGGTTGGAACGACATCCATCGTATGTGGACACTAAATTGTAGTTTTTTTAATACCACAGGGTTAAAACCATTGTAAATGCCCAAATCTTATAAAAGCTGGTTGCATCGTTACAACTATTCCTCCAACGTTTTGTAAGAAATGCAATTAAAGTCATTTGTCGTCATTTGAGGTTACTCGGATGCTGGGGGACTGTAAAAAATAGCCTTGAGGTGAATTCGTTATTGTTGGTGGCAATTGGCAAGACAGGATGTTTGAAACACACACAAAAAATAACGAATCAGGAAAAATTATGGAACAGAGGCGTAATGTTTTATACCAAAAGTGATAAAACAAAAGATGGTTTTCGTACCCTACACTACACTGTGGTTAGGGGTATTATGTTTTGTGCATTTGTAACATGCAAAAGGAAACGAGAAGGACCCATGGTTACTTTTGACGGGTTGATTTATGCATGTTTACCCGTCTGTCCATGTAATTTTGTAATCAAAGTATAGGTCACATTTGTTTTCCGAATCAAGAAAAAAAAATGGGGAAGATCATTTTTGACCAAAAGATGAACGCCATCTGATATGCCTGATGAGCTGAAACGATAGTAGCATATTGGCTGGATGAATTCGCTAGATATCACTTTTTCAATGCAAACTCCTTAAGTCATGAAAGCTCAATTAATTCAATTAAATAAAACTTTCACTAATAAGTGACCCTAGTCCTAATATGACAACAATAAATAAAAGCAAGTAAGAACAGCGTTAAGTTCGGCCTGGCCAAACTTGTTATACCCTTCACCACGAGTTATATTGAAGTAAAATGGAACAATTAGTTTCCTTTCGTTTATGAAGAAGACTAAGTACCAAATTTCAGCAATTTTCGTCGATCTATAGCGACAAAATTCCGGGGGAAAGTTTTATACCCCCAGCGAAGACTAAATAGCCAGTTCGGAGGAATATTGTTCGTTCGGAGGAATATTGAGGCCACAACCTTCCAAATACGCCTATATGAAGGCGTGGGTCTATACCGACAAAATTCTGGGGGAAAGTTATATACCCCCGACGAAGACTAAATACTAAACTTTAGCCATTTCGGAGGAATATTGAGGCCACAACCTGCAAAAATCGTGAGGTACCGTTCTATGGGGGCTATATGAAGGCGTGAACCTATACCGAAAAAATTCCGGGGGAAAGTTTTATACCCCCAGCAAAGGCCACAACCTGCAAAAATCGTGAGGTAAAGACTAAATACCAAACTTTAGCCATTTCGGAAGAATATTGAGGCCACAATATTCAAAATACCGAAAATCGGGAGGTACCGTTCTATCGGGGCTATATGAAAGCGTGGGCCTATACCGATAAAATTCTGGGGGAAATTTTTATACCCCCAGCAAAGACTAAATACCAAACTTTAGCCATTTCGAAGAATATTGAGGTCACAACCTTCAAAATACCGAAAATCGGGAGGTACCGTTGTATGGGGCTATATGAAGGCGTGGGCTTATACCATCAAAATTCTGGTGGAAAGTTTTATACCCCTAGCAAAGACTAAATACCAAAGTTTAGCCATTTCGGAGGAATATTGAGGCCACAACCTTCAAAATACCGAAAATCGGGAGGTACCGACAAAACTTTGGGGGAAAGTTGTATACCCCCAACGAAGACTAAGTACCAAATTCCAGTCATTTCGGTGTGATAATAAAGCTAAAATCTTAAAAATACCGAAAATCGGGTGGTACAGTTATATGGGACTATATCAAAACGTGGACCGATATAGCCCATTTGCACTATCAAACATCCTAGGAATAATAGAAACTTCTATACCGAATTACAAGGCTCTATCCTAAAAATTGCGAGCTGTATCTTGATTTCAACAGACGGACGGACGGACAGACGGACATGGTTATATAAACTTAGAATTTTACACTGATATAGAATATATATACTTTGTAGGTTCTCCGATGAATATTTCGATGTGTTACAAACGGAATGACAAATTTAATTATACCCTCCATCTTATAGTGAAGGGTATAATGAACTCTGTTTTGGTAAGAATCGGTTCAGATTGCATATGGCTCACCATATATATTTTCGCACAATTGTATGTGGTTGATTTAACAAATTTGGAATATGTGATGGAACTGTAAATAATTATAAGTTAACAACAGGTTATTGGAATTGGTTCGAAGTTAAACAAAAATTATTAAAAGATGTTAGATTATTAACAGGTTATTGGAATCGGTTCGAAGTTAAACAAAAATTATTAAAAGAAGTTAGATTATTAAGATATAAATCCGTCCGATCTCATGTCGACGCCTCCAAACAATAGTATCCTAAGTCGACTTAGCATGTTTTCAAGTTCTTTACATTTTTATATTTAACGTCCTTTAACTTAAATTCTGTCAAATTTTGGTAATGATCGGACAATCCGAACAGAAGTTATAAACAAATATTGACTTAAATTTCCAAACTTTTAGAGCTTGTCCTGCAAAACTCGCTTTTCAGAATTAGCAAACTATTATTTGGAGGTGTCGAACGTCCTTTAACTTAAATTCTGTCTAATTTTGGTAATGATCGGTCAATCCGAACAGAAGTTATAAACAAATATTGACTTAGCATAGTACTGAAGCTCCTGCAAAACTCACTTTTTATACCCTCCACCATAGTATGGAGGGTATATTAAGTTTGTTTTTCCGTTTGTAACGCATTGAAATACTCATTTGCGACCCTATAAAGTATATATATTCTTGATCAGGGTAAAATTCTGAGTCGATCTGTGCATGTCCGTCCGTCCGTCTTTGGTAATCACTCTAGCATCCACAAAAATGGAGATAGGACGCTGAAATTTTGGGAAAATGCGTTTTTTGTTTGCAGGCAGGTCAAGTTCGATGATGGGCTATATCGGTCCACGTTTTGGTATAGCCCCTATATAACGGTACCCCCCGATTTACGGTATTTTGACGTTTTTAGCTACATTTTCAGAACAATTTAGCTATAATTTGACATTTAGTGTTCTTAAGTGCCAATAAACTTATATAACAAAAGTTGTGGACATAGGTCCACGTTTTGGTATAGCCCCCATATAACGGTACCCCTCGATTTACGGTATGTTGACGTTTTTAGCTACATTTTCAGACCGATTTAGCTATAATTTGACATTTAGGGTTTTAAGTGTCAATAAACTTATATAACAGAACTTGTGGACATAGGTCCACGTTTTGGTATAGCCCCCGTATAACGGTACCCCCCGATTTACGGTATTTTGACGTTTTTAGCTACATTTTCAGACCGATTTAGCTATAATTTGACATTTAGGGTTTTTAAGTGCCAATAAACTTATATTGGAAAACTTGTGGACATATGTCCACGTTTTGGTATAGTCCCCATATAACGGTACCCCCGATTTACGGTATTTTGACGTTTTTAGCTACATTTTCAGACCGATGTAGCTATAATTTGAATTTAGGGTTCTTAAGTGTCAATAAACTTATATAACAAAAGTTGTGGACATAGTTCCACGTTTTGGTATAGCCCCCATATAACGGTACAACCCCCCATTTGGATCTTAGTGACCAAAAAATTTTTATTCGAAAAAATTATGAACATAGGTCCATGTTTTGGTATAGCCCCATATAACGGTATCTCGCGATTTTCGGTATTTTGAGAATTTTACCTACAATTTTAACCGAATTATCTGTAATTTGAACATTTGTCATTTGAAATTCCTAGTGGTCACCACACCTCTCCACCAAAAATTGTCAAGAAAGGTCGATGTATTGATAATGCCCCCATATAACGGTACCTCCCGATTTTCAGTAATTTGATGATTTTAGCTACAATATTAAACCGAACTAGCAGTAATTTTACATTTGAAGTTCTTAGTGGTTTGTGACCACTATCCATCAAAAATTGTCAACATAGGTCCATGTTCGGATATAGCTCCCATATAACGGTACCTCCCAATTTTCAGTAATTTTGCATTTTTAGCTACAATTTTTAACCGAACTAACTGTAATTTGACATTTGAAGGTTGTAGTGGTCACCACACATCTGCATCAACAATTTTCAACATAGCCCCAATATAACGATACTTCCAGATTTTCGGTACTTTGAGGATTTTACTTAAAATGTTTTGGTATAGCCCCAAAACAAACCTCCCGATTTTCCGCACCTTTGCTTTATTTTTTGGACGAATTTTCTGTAATTTGAAATTTAAAAGCCAACAAAAATTGTTCATTTAAGTTCATAATTTCGTATAGCCCACATACCTCCGAACTAGCTGTTAATGACATTTGAAGTTCCCACGTTATGTACCGATTTACGGTATTTTGAGTATTCTAGCTGCAATTTTTAACCGAATTAGGAGTTATTTGACATTAAAGGCTCCCATCAAAAACTGTCAACATAAGTCTATGTTTTTTTATTATAACCCCTATATAACGGTTCCTCCCAATTTCTAGCCCACCAAAAATTGTCAACATACATAGTTAGATATAGGCACCATAAAAAAGGGCTCCCGAATGAAGCATTTTATGTACATTTTCTGACATTTTAACGTACCCACTTAAAGTTGGGGACAGGAATGAAAACTAATTATTCCATTTTAGTTCAGAATATTTTATGGTGGAGGGTATGAAAAGTTCGGCCCGGCCGAACTTAACGCTTTTTTACTTGTTAGACTTAGCATACTATTATTTGGAGGTGTCGATGTGTACGTGGTCTGATCAAAACTTGTTATTTTAAATTTGTATACCTTCCACGTGGGTCGTCCACGTCTATTTTCCAGTGGTAATAAAGATGTCAAATTTAGAAGACCGTCTCCAAAATCTGAGATGATACGCCCCATCTCAGATTTTGGAGTGTCTTCAAAATTTCATGATAAATTCTTGACCTACATTAACAAATTTTACATAACTTAACCAACTCATGGCCAAGGTTAACGAAAATCTGGGTAGAAATCGTTTGTGTACTGAGCTGTATCTCGAAGACAAGAGCTGATAGAGCTGAAAAACTGCTTCCGGATTTGAAAATAACTCGTCAATTTAAATTAGAAACAAAAAAACGAATAAAACAGCCAACTCTCTGGCTTCTTCAAGGCCATGTGAAATTTCAGAACTTCACACAGCAGAGCCGGAAAACCTCAGCAAATTTAGCTGGAGGGCATACATTATAGAAGACTAAACATAGATAGAAGACTAAACATACATACATAATTCAGTTTGGGCTATATAAGTAAGGATAGTTTCAATAAGTACATATCGCTCATTTACTCAAAGAGTGGCATAACTCAAAAAATGCGTTTTCTGAGTTAGCAATTTCTATTTTGTCTACGACTTCTACTTTATCTTGTTCCTAATTTTCATGTCGATATCTCTAAAACTCAGCGAGTTACAGCTCATTTACTACGAGTTTGGCATAATTCAACAAAAAGGTTTTTTGAGTTTATGAATCACTAAAACACTTCAAATCATGCTTGATCTTGCACAGAAATTTAGCAGTGATATCTGGCTAGCTGTTTACAAAATATTGTCCAAGTAGTTTTTATAGTTTTTGTGTAATAATCTTTTTAAGTTGGGAAGTCAAATTTCAACCGCCAACTTCAAACGCGTTTTTCTCCAAACGGATTTTTTTGAGATGTGTCACTCTTTGAGTAATTGAGCGATATGTATAAGTGTGAAGTCAGAAATGCTAAGAGGAATTCCTGGATAAACTTCATCGAGACAATAAAGAGAGTTTATGCAGCTGCAAGATTTCGTAGGGTGATCTGAAAGGATCCCAAAGCTATTGGGGCACCAAGCTAAATTATGGTATGCCAGTTCTTATCTGCCTATTGTGGATACTAATAGGACTTACAACTCTGACGAGAGGATTTTTGTTGATGGGTTAATAAGTAACCCAAGGATTTAATGGGCGATTAATACTTTTCAATCCTATGAATTTCCTGGAGCGGATGGTGTCGTTCCGGCACCTCCTGTCTTGATTTCCATACTAAAGGAAATTTATAGGGCCTGTCGACTATTGATTCACGTACTGTCACTATAGAAAGAGGTGGTAGTGACATAAATTTTCAAGGATGGAAAGCCACAAACCGATTATACTCTCCTCTTTTCTAATGAAAACATGGAAATAAGATCCCACATAAATCGTGACCTCATAAGCAAATCACAAGATGCTTATGTCGAAGGAAAATTACAGACACAGTTCTACACGATGTTGTGGGTTATATTGAAACGAATATGGGCGATTCGAACCACACGTTGGCTACATTTTTAGACATAGTAGGAGTGTTCAATAATGTGAAACTTGAATCCTCTATTCGGCTCAAGAGTTAGCGATTGTCCCCTCTATTCGAAATATTCTGCAGTAGTTGCCTATGCAGATGATTTAGTCATATTAATTAGTGAAAAATATTTGTCTGATGCAAGTTGCATTATAACACTCTATCGCTGGGCTCATCACAAATGCCTTGGAGTAAACCCAGTGGCAAAGTTGGTACTATTCACCAGGAAAAGAAATATTGCTGATTTTTTGCTGCCAAATAAATGTCTCTACGGAACCGAAATGCCTCGCTGTAGTCCTTGACCAGCGGTTAATAAGGAAAAGGAACACTGAAGAGCGTACGAAGAGGGGCTTAGTTGCACTTTACTTTTGTAAGAACTCCATAGGTAAAAGCTGGCGTCTCAGACCACATGTAACACATTGGCTTTATTGAGCGGTGGTGGTCAGTCGCGTCTTGAACTATTGTTGTTTCGTTTAGTGGCATGCTCTAATCAACAATGCAAATCTGTCCAGATTAGCTACCGTGCAGCGAGCTGCACCAATTCTCATTATTTGGGCAGTAAAATGCACACCTCAGGCTGCATTGGCTAGTGTACTGAATATTCAACCAGTTCAGTATCAAACATTCAGAGTTGCATTGAGGCTCAGGGAGCTAAGATGTGGAGTTGCTCACGGTTGGGACACCCGGCCCGCCTTGCACGCAGAAGGTCGGTGATTCGATTCCCTGGCGAGGCAACATCAAAAATTTTTCAACGGTGGCAAAATACCCCTCTGTAATGTTTGCGCCATTTCCTGAGTATTCCAGCCTTAAAAAAATTCTCCACAAGTGGTGTCTTAAGACACGCCGTTCGGACTCGGCCATAAACAGTAGATCACATATCATTGAGATAAATATGAATCGGGGTGCACTCATTGATATGTGAAGAGTCTCTCTTGTCCCTTATGGGATGTTGTGGAACAATGTTTTTTGTTTATGTAGCTAGTTTGGGGTAAGTGAAATTTTTCACACATTTCGTCAAATCTGGACTTTCACACAGCAGAGCTAATAATCTCAGAGAGGAATCAGTGGGTGCATAAAAGACCATTTCCTGATAGTCTATCGATTTCCACAGATAGGTAGAAGATAAAACAAGTAAGAACGGCGTTAAGTTCGGCCAGTCCGAACTTGTTATTCCCTCCACCACGAGTTGTATTGAAGTAAAATGGAATAATTAGTTTCTTTTGTTTGGTAAAACATTGTGGCTAACCTTCAAAATACCGAAATTCGGGACGTACCGTTCCATTGGGGCTATATTAAAACGTTGATTTATACCTAAAAATTTCCGGAGGAAAGTTTTTAGAATCAAATCAGTTTAAATACCAAATTTCTGATATTTCCGTAAGACCTTCAAAATACCGAAAATCAAGAGTTACGCTTCTATACTGATAATTATTTTCTGGAATATTTTATAACCACGAGGAAGACTAAATAACAATTTTCAGTTTTTCGGTGGGATATTGACGTCACAACCTTCAGAATTACGGACCAATTTCATAAGGAACGTTTAATACCCGAAATGAAGACCAAATACAAAATTTCAAACACTTCGGTGGATTATTGTGGCCACAACTTTCAAAATGCCGAAGACTAAGTACCAAATTTCAGCCATTTCGGTGTCAAAATCGGGTGGTTCCGTTCTATGGGGGCTATAACAAAACGTGGGCCGATATAGCCTATTTGCAATACCAAACATCCTAGGAGTAATATAAACTTCTATGCCAAATTACAAAGCTCTATCTTAAAAATTGCGAGCTGTATCTTGATTTCAACAGACTGACCTGGTTATATCGAGTTAGAATTTTACCCTGATCCAGAATATACTTTATAGGGTCTCCGATGAATGACAAATTTAATTATACCATCCATATTATGGTGGAGGGTATAAAAAGGAATGGGAGCCTGAGAGTATTGTGAGGAACTGAACATCAGACGCTAATATAAATTTAAGAGCAACTGCAATGTCCTTCAGGTAGAAGTCTGTGCAGTATTGAGAGCATTAGAGCTACTAGTGGGAATGACAGGGCTTGCTCTGGATACCAGGGCACTGCAATGTTGAGGAAAATGAGACAGTTGATGAACTATCAACACAGTGTTTCCAGTTCCCTGACCTTCACGTGAATATCTGAGTCAGCCCACCATATTTTTTCCTCGACAAACTTAATAAGTTCCATGTATGGATAACCGTAAAGACCTGGCACGGTGGATGTAAGATACAGAAGTCAATTTGGCCGGCAAACTCAGGACGTAGATCTGCTGCCCTTCTTTCACTTCGCAAATCAGAGATCAGAATTGTTGTAGGGATAGACCATTACTGCATAAGATCTAGGACAATCAAGTGGGAGGACAATAACACTGAGTAATGCAGGCTATGCGAAGATGTGGAAGAGACTGAAACAATAGAACAACTTCTCCGTCGGTGTCCTAGACAAACAATAGACACAGGCTGTTTGGTGCAATTGAGATAGCATTTCTTTTGTAATTCTCAACCATAAATAATATGGCCCTGCTATGTTATTGATGGATCCTTAATTGGCTATGGGGTGGTTCATCCTAGACCATAAGTTCAAATAATCCCTCATTCTATCCTGTTTGCTTTATTCCCTATCCTTTCTTTTTTTCTGTCCACTTCTCCTTTCCCTTCCCATTCTTTCTTCTCTATTTTTAGGATTACCACAATGGAACATTGGGCTCCGAGTGAACTGGCTGCCAACAATCTAGGGCAACCGAGCTGTATCTTGATTTCAACAGACTGACCTGGTTATATCGAGTTAGAATTTTACCCTGATCCAGAATATACTTTATAGGGTCTCCGATGAATGACAAATTTAATTATACCATCCATATTATGGTGGAGGGTATAAAAAGGAATGGGAGCCTGAGAGTATTGTGAGGAACTGAACATCAGACGCTAATATAAATTTAAGAGCAACTGCAATGTCCTTCAGGTAGAAGTCTGTGCAGTATTGAGAGCATTAGAGCTACTAGTGGGAATGACAGGGCTTGCTCTGGATACCAGGGCACTGCAATGTTGAGGAAAATGAGACAGTTGATGAACTATCAAGACAGTGTTTCCAGTTCCCTGACCTTCACGTGAATATCTGAGTCAGCCCACCATATTTTTTCCTCGACAAACTTAATAAGTTCCATGTATGGATAACCGTAAGGACCTGGCACGGTGGATGTAAGATACAGAAGTCAATTTGGCCGGCAAACTCAGGACGTAGATCTGCTGCCCTTCTTTCACTTCGCAAATCAGAGATCAGAATTGTTGTAGGGATAGACCATTACTGCATAAGATCTAGGACAATCAAGTGGGAGGACAATAACACTGAGTAATGCAGGCTATGCGAAGATGTGGAAGAGACTGAAACAATAGAACAACTTCTCCGTCGGTGTCCTAGACAAACAATAGACACAGGCTGTTTGGTGCAATTGAGATAGCATTTCTTTTGTAATTCTCAACCATAAATAATATGGCCCTGCTATGTTATTGATGGATCCTTAATTGGCTATGGGGTGGTTCATCCTAGACCATAACTTCAAATAATCCCTCATTCTATCCTGTTTGCTTTATTCCCTATCCTTTCTTTTTTCTGTCCACTTCTCCTTTCCCTTCCCATTCTTTCTTCTCTATTTTTAGGATTACCACAATGGAACATTGGGCTCCGAGTGAACTGGCTGCCAACAATCTAGGGCTGCTGCATATCCTACAACCTAACCACGAACACATACTTGTTCCCACGAACACATAATTGTTTATCTTTTGCAAAACAATAGGCCGGTCTGTGGTAAGCTATGCGTGGTATGCAAATGTTAGTGCTACGTAGTGGAAGAATATTCAAACCGACCAGAATGCCGCCCTGCAACAGGATGCCTCCTCATGGCAACAGTGGACTATCTTCATGAGGAGACAAAGGTTTTATCGGTGCATCAACACAGCAGGAGATATCTTCATGATCTAGAGAGAGAGAGGTCCAAAGGTATAAACGAGATCCTCTAGACCATTGATGCTCAAAATAAAAAAGAGAGAAAAGTAGTGAGAGAATCACAAGAAAGTTTGTGTCAGCATTCAGTGGTTGTTAGAACTGCGACCAGTAAACATGTGGCGGGTGTGTGCGGTTTTGTTCAGTGTCCGCACAAAAATTATGCGTACATCCATGCACATGTTTACTTGTCGGCTGCTCATCGACGACTGATTGTTATTCTCATTGTGAGTACACGTATCATGTAGTCACGTTAACGTATATGGATGATCTTGGCTGCTCTAGACCAACGAGCCTATCAGCAGGCTGGGATAGTTTGCAGTCGCGCAGGCAGTACAGAGATACAGTGTGAATGTCGTACTTGGGGACCATCCCCCATCCATCGCAGCAGAAGAGCGCCAACTGCCAAGGCAAAAACGAGTGTTTTTACTTCAAATAAGATCCGGACGATGATGACGCCTCAATTCGTATTGGGCCCGAATAGATGCCACGGTACCCAACACATGGCCGGCATGTGGATTGGGACCACACAACACGCTGCATTTGTTTAGCTAAACAGCTATCTACAATAACCTCTCTCATGATTCTTTATGGACGCAACCAGTCCAGGTTGCAGAATTGAGTCGGAATACGGAAGAAACAAAACCTGAATGAAACAATTACACGAACGAACATATTTGTGTGGCTACAACAACAGCCTAATGAAACCTAACCTTATACCAAACAAAAATTCGCCAAGTATCGATCTACTTCTCTTGAGTTCTTTCAAAAATTTGTCTATTCAGTGGTGGATTTATCAGGCCTCAAGGAACTCGTACATCGATTGATATGGGCAGCAATTCCATTGTGGCGAACATCGACTCAAGCTACCTTATAACTCTTCAGCCGGATTATTGATGTTTCAATTTTTTTTGGGCGGTATAGTTCTTATTATAAGTTTAATGATTTACTCTTTGGTAGAATTTCCGCAATTGGATATGACTCAAATTCTTCTAGATTTTTCAAACTACCGTTTTTCTGTATCTCACTTTTCCTGCTCCAATTTCCCTGATACATTTTTCGTGACACTTCTGGTCGTAACATGAATTCCTTGGTGGAAGCGGTTGTTTTAATGGAGTGGGTGGATAACAGTTGCCATTGGGCAAGCATATTATCAGGGCCAGTAGTCTTTTCATTAAGCTAAGTGGATTGATGTTAGTTGTAGAATCGGGGTATAAAGATATGAGAAGTACAACTTAAAATCCGGCAATATAATTACATAGGAATTATTCCAAAACTTCGACTGTTCATATTACCTATCATGTTAAGGTATATAATATATACAAATATTATTCGCAATTCCATGACACGACATAAATGATGTCCACACATAAACTCCTTTTGGTCAACACAAATCTCCGTCTCTGTGGCATAATCAACAAACAAAAAAGAAACAAAAACTGCAATTCCTTATTTGTCATTTCCGTTTTAAAAGTTCTTAGCATTTTCTGATTCTATCTCTCTCCATGGGCAACTACATATAAGCGACGACAAATGTGTTGGATTACCAAACAGCCACAACTGATGGTTTTTATTGTCAAGTTGTCTTCGCATTTCGTTTTTTCCCATCCTAACCTCTTGGAATTCCATCTTAGATGACAGTATATGATTTTATGGACAATAATGTTGTGGGATGATATTTTTGTAGTTGTTGTTGGAAGCAAGAGTACCAGACAAAGCGACAATGACAGAAAATGAAGTTCCCCCATACCACCCTACGAATAGTAGTCATAATTTAATAGTAATTAAAGATAAACTTTTCCCCAACTACAACTTCGTCTCTTCTCCTGTATTCGCATAATTTTCTTTGATTCATTGTATTTTTTTGATTTTGTTTTGCGGCATCTATGCCATGGTTAAGGAACTATCCGTTTGTCTGTCTTACCTCGAACTCTGGTATCTATCTTGGCAACTCAGCCAACCAAACAGTCAGTCACTGTTGGTGAGTGATGCACGCTCGAAAGGCAAAAATTGTTTAAGCAGTTTTTCTTCATGATTTGCTGCTGTTACTTCTCAAATCATTGGCCAAATCAACACTGAACAAAAAGTTTGCCATAAAACATATTGGCTATGCTGGAGTACAGATGCTGCTCCTAGCTGTTGTTGCCGGTGATGCAACAAATGATAGTGTGCAGCTGATGATGCAGTCGGTGGCAAAAGTTAGTTGAAGTGGCAGTGTTCGTTGCAGAACAAGAACATCTGAAATAAATGATGGTGTTAAATTACATCGAAAGCGGCTACAAGATGAAGTGAAAAACTGTTGTTGGAGCAACAAGTGTTTGGACAGAAGTTGGTTTTCTTGGGGCGATAAATGGTGTTGGTGTTGATGATGCTGCTGCGGCTGCTGATGTTTGTTCTGTGGTGTGTCTTCAAGTTAACAGCAAATCTTAATCAGTTTAAGTTTATTTCATTCGCCATACACAAATTTATTTCTATTCATTTCTTAAGGCTAAGACTGTGGTGCGCTACAGAATTCTTTAGGGTGTAAGGTATTTTTAATCTGTTTAAATGGAGAAAATATATAGGCCGATTATGGTTATAAAAGGAATGGTTATAGGTAGAGTCCTCAGTTTTCAATGATAAACGCCTGTTAGTCAGCCTACCATTAAAATTAAATTTAGCTTTTTCAAAATTACCATTAATCTTAGATTTTTGTTTTAAAATTTTATTAAAACAACATCTAAAAACAATCAATATCTCAAACAAAAAAAAAACAAAAACAAAAGATGTTTAGCAAGGATTCACTGGTTGGCCATTAGAGTTGGGTAATATAGTTCTTTGTACTAGTTCCAAAACGTATGAGTAAGATAAAAAAATTTAACGTGCGATGTTAACCCATTAATGCCCAGATTTTTTTTCTTGGAATTTCGGCCTGAAATTTGGTACACGGAGTCCTTAGTGGTCAAGAAACATACTTTGTTCAGCAACTTTGAGAAAAAACAAGGGTAGGTGGGAGTTTTCACCCGGCAACTTAAGTTGCCATTGGGCACATAGGTTACATATTGAAAATACGTATATATATTCAGTTTGAACACAAAGCTTTATTCATTTCAAGTATAAGAATTACATATATTATTATATTATTTTTTATTTGTATGGTAATTCGAAAAACATTCGTTAGGGTGAAGGGAAATATTAAATTTTTTGCATATAAAAATGGTACGGACATTACACTCTTTACATCGGCGGTATTTCGAGTCCCCTTTTATGATTATATGGTCCTTTTTGTCAAAGCGAATATTGTCTGTAGCATTTTTTTGGCTAGAAGATGATCGACCGGCTTTGGTTGCCAATGCTCCGTATGATTTTAGAAGGAACATGGCACATTGTCTTTTAAATTCTAAATAAGGGATATTATGACCCATTTTTCGAAATAATATCCATCCTTGAACACAGCAAATATCAATCGCCCAAGAGAAAAATGGCCACCACCACTTTTTTGTTCGTATGGTGGTGCGATAATTTGATAAAAATTGGTCACATAAATCTACACCGCCCATGAATTTATTATATTGAGTCACAGGGAAAGGTATTTTTACATTTATCCGACTCTTTTGCAGTCTTGAGTATCTTGAAACTGTTCCAATGGGTTCCAGGGAAGAACAGTTTGTTAGGACAGTAACAACTGCGTTGTCCAGCCGCCTTACCGCAAGCAAATTTTTTGTGCAAGATATATCATACGACCCACGAGGCCTTTTAGCAAATTGAGCTTTACTTAAAAAATTCATTTCCTTTGAAACACGATTTTCCCTCAATGTTCCAGTAGCTCCTATGCCATGCTTCTCAAGTTCCTCTAACAAGCTAGCGCTTGTGAATAGATTATCAAAGAATAACTGCGTTCCTGGTGCTAGATGACAATGAGAAACTAGCCCAAGCACTACATCGCCGCCTTGACCGAATCCACGATTTGGTATTTTCGTGGAGGATCCACAGTAAGGCTCGGCATGAATCATGTAACCGTTGTTGTCCGCAATACACCACAACTTATACCCAAACCTAATTGGCTTACCACGAATAAATTGTTTAGCTCCATGTTTACCATAGTACGGGATCATACTCTCGTCAATGCTGAGAAATGCACTGTGGGCTACTTTTTTGAAATTTTTATTCAAAATGTCAAAAATGGGACGAACTTTATACATCCGATCATTCTCATCTATCTTAGAGTTATCAGCGCAATGTAGATTCCGCAAAATGTCTTCAAATGTGTTTCTCCTCATTGAATTCAATATTATTGGACAAATACAGTCGTCATCAGTTTTCCAATACATACGTCGTGAGGGAAGTGAATGATATCCACTGAAAGGCAAAATTCCAACAAATGTTTTGAACTGGTCGTGATCGAGAGAAAATGTATGATGTCCTTTTTGGTGTGCATATAAGTTTGTTTCAGTTACTATTTTATCAATAAACTCTGTTGAGAAAAAAACAAAAAACGCATCTATAGGTTGGGTAATTTCCTCCGATGAATTGAAATCAGAAGGGTCAGGAATTGAATTGGCATCTGGTATGGTAAATGTTGGTAGAGCTTTTCCCCACTTCCGTTGTATAACCTTGCGCTTTTTGGATTGTGGCTCATTAGTTTCTGCATATTGGTTTGCATCAACATCTATACGATTTTCTGCTTCCGTTCTAATAATACGCCCAGGCAATCTCTCTTGATCACCAAGCACTTCAACATCAGATTTATCAGAATCAACATCTGTGTCTTGTTGGAAAGTTTCCACAGGCGGTATTATGACTATATCTGCAGGCACATCATTATCCAAAAGTTCCAATTCATTTAGTAGTTCATCAAACGTGATAGTCCGCTTTTCGGATGCCCTAAGACACGAAAACGTGAATAGTTCATAGATCGTAGAAAAATTAAACATATATGGTGTTGCAATAACATTCACAGAAAACAAATATCCGATAACAAAATACTTTACGTAAGTGCCCATTGGCAACTTAAGTTGCCACCACTAAAAAACACATTATTTCTCTAAGCACAAAACAGTAAATCTAAATATTTTTGATCTAAAACATAATCAAGATATATTTCTTTAAATACAAACACACTTTGTTATGAAATTATTTACTATAATAGAAAAACTTACATTTTGAAACAGCAGTCTTAAATGAAATGGGATTTTTGAAACAGGTTGAAAATCAGCAGCCAATAAAATGCAAACGCAAGAAGCAATTGACCCGAAACAAAAGCTCAATTGAAAATAACAAGTGTCTACTTAATGATAGTACAGTTAGTTTTATATTCCCTATTCCCACTTCTTTTTCAGAGTACAAAAAAAGAGAAGAAGTAAGCTGGCATCTTAGGTTGCCAATGGGCATTAATGGGTTAAGTATACTCAGTTTGTTCATAGAAAAAATGTGGGCCATTGGAAGTGCGAAGTGAACTATACAGTTCCATATAGTTCTTTTGGCACAACTCTACTTACCATATTTGATTGATTCTCTGAATAAATAAACAGGCGCTCCACAGTGTCACCTCTTTTATGTGCATATCCTACAACCTTTCCCAACAGAGTATTGAATAAGTCACACGAAAAGCTGTCTTCTTGTCGGAAACCACTTTTGGTGCTAAACTCTTCAGTGAGATTCTTTTCTATTTTAACTAGGGACCAAGTATCAGTTAAAGTCATTTTACAGAGCCGAATGAGCTTTGCAGGGATACCAAATTCAGACATGGCTTGTAACAACTTTGAACGTAGAGACTGTCGAAAGCTGCTATATATTCGACCAGAAGGCGGTAGATGTCGACCTGCATGTCTTGGGTCTTCTTCAAGGGTTGCCGCAGTGTAAATATCTGATCAATGGTGGATTTGCCAAGTTGCATTGCTATGGCCCAATTATTTCGTTCACCATAAACTCTATTCGTTCGCACAATATCTGACACTATCTTGTAGGCAATAGGAAGAAGGCTTATGCCCCTACAGTAAAATCATACAGTCTTACCTCCTTTCTTGTTGGCAGGGATGCTCAAGTTCCAATCATCGGGTACGTGTTCTTCCTGCCAGATGGCGCTAACTAGCTGATGCATACACCTTAGCAGCGTATAGTTACCGGTTTTGAATAGCTCGGCTTGTAAGCCATCGGATCCTGCTGCCTTGTTATCCTTCAGCCTTCTTATTGCTGCCTTTCCCTTGGCTGCATTCAATACCATCTTCTGGAATTGGATCTGTGGTATCTTCGTTGTCTTCGTTACTATTGGATACCAACAGTTTGGAAAAATGAGCTTTCCATATCCTTTGCACACTATCTGTATCATTTGCCAAATTAAATTACTGGTCTCTACAGGGAGATCTGCCTGTACCAAAGCCATCAGGTTGATGTTTCACTCTTTAGTAGAACTTTCGGACTTCATTCTGGCTCCTGCAGATCCCGATTTTTTCACACGCTCTCCTCTCCTTTTCTTCCGATACCTCTATCGTGCGCTACACGTTGCCACTGATTGTACAGTAGCCCTATATGCGGCATTTTTCTCTTCGGTAGCAGCACGACAATCCTGGTCATACCATGGATTTCTTGGTGGAGGTCTCTGGTATCTATGTATGGATTTTGCAGCTGTTTGTATGGAGTGGGGACTATTTTGCAATTTTGCTAATATGTTATATATTAAGTGATTGGGCCAGTTGAGTGGAATATGCTGTGGCTATCTGTTGTTATTGCAGCTTACCAATTTCTAATTTTCGTGTTGTGTCTGTCCGTACTTTATTTGTGTACGTACCTTTGCTGTAACAAGGTGGTGGTCCGAGGCTTTGGTTGCTCCTCGGAACGAACGTATATCCAACACGCTCAATGAATGTCTTTCATCTATCACAACCAGACTAATTCGATTTCTTGTTTTCTGATCTACAGACAGCCATGTGCCCTTATGAATGTCGAGATGCTTAAATGTGGTGCTGCTAACTACCACGTTTCATAGCATTGTCAGGTGTTACACTGTGGAGACTAAATTAACTGACTGTAGGGCAAAAGATATTCTCCTTTCCAATTTTGGTATTCTAATCGCCTAGAATAATTTTAATGTCATGGGCAAGGCAACAGTCATATGTTTCTTTTCAGTACTCGAAAAATATATCTGTGGTCTGTTCGTCCTTGTCTTCAGTGGGAGCATGAGTGCTAATAAAGCTGATGTTGAAGAATTTTGCTTTTATTCGAATTGTAGCAAGTCTTTCATTCATTGGGGTGAAACTGGAGGCAAGATGTTTTAACTACCGACCAACTACAAATCCGCAACCAAACTCATGCTCTATGTTATGACAGCTTTAATAGAGAGTGTCCCCTTTAGGTGCTGTTGTGAAGCCTTTCCCAATGTCTATCTTGTACTTTCAAGTACATCCGCCAATTCGTAAACGTCACCTTCTCAATAAAAAGTGAGAACATTCCAGGTGCAGATTCGCAGATCATGGTCCTTAAAACGTTTGCCGGGGTTGTCAACTTTAGAGGGATTTTTATTAGAAAAATTTGCCTATTAGGGCGAAGATCATTTTTAATATTAATTTTAATTAATTTATCGTTAGAGTCGAGCTTAATGATGCAAGTGAAAAAGGAAAAAAATGCAATTTGTTGTTTCTTCAACGCTGAATATTTGTTCAATCGTTGTATGACTTTCATGACAAACACTTAACGTAGTCTTTGAAAGTTATGAGTTGGCTCTGCACGCTAACACGCCGTATTTTTCTTTTCATTTGTTTTTTCATAGTAAGATGCTTTTTTCTATGGAAGGGTTACTAACCCGACGCCCAAATCCAAGTTATTATCATTCTTAGGGGTAAACGCGCGCACATTTTAGCTCACTACCTTTACGGGTGTTAAAGGCACCTCCGCAGGTGACACCACGGTTAGGCCAATGTCCACCTGAGATGAAAGAGGGACCAAGATAAGTCCGGTCAGGACCGTTGCTTGGCGTCTTTCAACCCCTACGTCACCCTCAGACAGTTTTACCTACAAAAATATACCCTCAGCATCGGTTCTAAATGAACAAAGCAAACACAATACTTTTGACGTCTATAGGGATTTTTTGAGTTTGTGGGACAAATTCTCAGGAAGTATGTACTTGTCCCCGAACTATTCGTTGTAACTAGGCCCGCATACACAAAATGTTGCCAAAAATTTTAAAACGATCCCTAACGGTTCTTTAGACTGTACTCTTCCTTAATTTTGTGTAGGAGGCACCCGAAAGAGTGATCCAATGTGGACAAAAAAATATGATTTATAACGTTTGGGTCAAATCGGTTTCTCTCCCCGAGGGTTTTCTTACTTACTATCCTGTTTAGTTGGAGCAGACAAGTTTTTTTGAGGATTTGGGCCATTATGTCAGAAAGTGTGGACTTAAAATTGAGTTGTCGTAGCAAGGCCCACTAAAAAAGATATCAAACGATTCAAGACGCGCTGTTAAACTGTACTCGGTACTCGAAGGACTGGACGGATATAGTTCATACTCCAACCTGATACATGACTAAATTAAATAATACTATGTACAAAGTTTGGACCAAGAATAAACTGCCTGCGAAAGTTATCTTGCGGATTTGACTTTTTAGTTGGTGCCGTCAAGATTTCTTGGAGATTTTAGGCCATTATCTTAAAAAGTATGGACTGGCCTCTGCAAAAATTGTACCGTCGTAAAGGAGGCTGCACACACATCCGACTGAAACAATTTTGAAAACGATCCGAGAGGAGCTCTTAAACTTCACTTTTCCGAATTTTGTAGGAGAGGTATCCGAAGGAGTGGCCCGATGTAGTCCATATTAAAACCCGATCTATGCCTGGAAGTAATATTACCTTATACAAAGTTATGACCAATTCGATTATTCACTTCGAGAGTTATCATGCGCACCGTATTAGCGATATTTGTAGAGCTTTTGTAGGGCATGTACCGGAAGGGGTGGTCTGATATTGGCCATCTTCAAACAAAAACTATATACATGAGGCGCATTTTTGGTCGTATCAATATGGGCAATATAAAAATTGTGGATCCAACGCAGTCCAAAAGAAAACATAAGAACATTACAATATTTAAAACTGAGCTGGATACCGCGTAAAATGTAATAAAATCGCCATAAGATGGGAATAAGTTGAATGGTCAACAATATCTACTGCAGGGGATAATCAAATAATGATGCAAATTATTTAGCAGAACTCTCAGAGGTCATCAACAGATATTAGTTAAAGGCTTTGCATCGATAAATCTATACAAAATCACATCATGAACACACCACAGATGTCGCGTAAGAGGGTGTTTTGGCATAATACCGCCACAAAAGATATATTATACATATATAACCACGTAAAACTGGTATTTTTTTGAAAATATTGTTTATCGAATGAAACCTTAGTATTTAACAAATATCCGTAGAATCAGGATTCCAAGGGGTATATGTATTATTTTATTTACTTAACCGGATACCTTTGTGATATGTCCTGCCGACACTGTGCGACAACAAAAAAATTACAAGGAAAACTGAGTATATTATGAAAGTAGAGCTAACAATATGTAGGCAGGGCAAGTTCCGCCCATTTCTAGTTTATTCGACAAATTCGAGTTAAGGGGTTATGGTCACTTATTGAGCACGAAAATTGACATTTTTCATGATTTTTTACAAGAAATCCACTAACATTTTTTCGAAGATTTTATTTTCATCTGATAGATTACACTTAGAGCTACTTTCGGATTTTTTGTACTGAAAAATATTGCACAGTGTTATGAAAAATGACCGCCTATGAAACACTGTTTTTACTAAAGCAGTTTGCGGTGCCCACTGTAGCTCGAAAACGAATAAACCGATCAGCATATGTTTTTGTGGGATCATTAAAACCTAATAATCTTATACTTAAGCGAAGCGGAATTAAAAACATCAATTTTAACTAAAAAATAAATATTCTATTCGCCAAAAATCCGTCAGAAAGAAATAAAACAAAAGTCCCTCGCTTAAGTACAAGCTTTTTTATGTATAATAATAATCCCACACCCCATTCCAAAATGCAATTTTGAGAAAACCACGTTTCAAACTTCGTTGTTACATACAAATCACAATGAATTTTCTGTTTCATACGATCATATCTCAGCTAATTTTTGTAACATATTCTATTCTACCTGTACTTTAAAATGAGCCAATAAAAACAAGTAGGCAAAGGCTATAGTCGGACGAGGCCGTCCATGTTATACCTACACCACAACTTGTAGGAATTAGCTATGTGTAACCATCTTGCACGCTGAATGTCCGTGTTCGATTCCCATCAAAGTACCCCTTAGCAATGTTGGCGATATTTCCTGAATATTTCAGCCATGAAAAACGTCTCTACAAGTGGCAACTTAGGACACGCCGTTCGGCGATAAAAACTAGGTCACATATCATTACTGGGATGTTTGTGGAAAAATATATAAATTATACATTTCTAAAAAATGTTCCAAAAATTTAAAAATTCACATTGTCTTTGAATATCAGGTTCCTGAATTTGCTTCAAAATACGTGGAATCTGTACACGCAAAAAAAAAACGGCCTCTCTAACATATGTCCCAAACATATTTTGCAGCAAACATATATATGTTTGCAACAGTCCCAAACATAATATATGTTTGGGTCTGCAAACAAATATATGTTTGGGTGCAAACATATATATGTTTGGGTGCAAACATATATATGTTTGGGTGCAAAGATATTTATGTTTGGGTGCAAAGATATTTATTTTTGGGTGCAAAGATATTTATGTTTGGGTGCAAACAAAGATATGTTTGGATGGAAACAATTTTATGTTTGGGTGCAAACATTTTATATGTTTGGGTGCAATAAAGTACAAACCCAAAAGGCAAAAAAAAAAAAGCACATGCACCAGTGGGCGCTTACTGAGAGCAAGGGAGCGTAAAATTCAATGTAAAACACTTTGAAATGTGTGCTCATTTGCTCTCAGTAAGAACTCACTGGCTATCTCTATAGCAGCGTCGCCCATAATATTTCCATCAATACTACAGCATATGTGTATGCATTGGTGAAAAAAACAACAACCACATGATATTCATCGTTTGTTTATTTACACGTACACTGTACGTGAGAGAGAGAAGCAAATGCAAAAACAACTCAGTGGGCGCCCTCACTATACTTCTTTGCAAAGACAGCGCGTCTCTGCTCTATAGTATACACACAAATGTTGAGGTTGTTTATTGAAAGGAAAAAGAACAACAAACACATAGGTACATACAAAATCCCAAAGAAATACATGACACACTTTAATAAAAGAAAAACTGATTGAAATTATTTGTAAATAGTCACACTTTTACAAAAAAATAAATATATAGAAACGTAGTTGAACGCTTCTCCTTAGTTGTGAAATAAAACAAATTGTCCTCATAGTTGAAATCATCAGCGGGGAATCGGCATCTAGAATCAAATGATTATGTAATGTATTAAATAAATATGGATATGCCATATTTCAAATATACATAAGTATGTATGTAATTACCAATATTAAATGCGATTTCACTCCTTGTCCAATAAAATAATTCCATTCAACTTTCCGATTCAATTATAAAATGTATTGGGCATTTAATTTACTAAAAACACAATTTCTTTAAGAAAACACAAAACACTGATTAATTCACTCACTTTACCGTCGTGACGCTACGCTGGCAACTAAAACACTGAAGAAAGAAAAAATAAAATAATTCATACCATTTCTTCTTATCCTCTTCGCCCACTACGTTGGTTAACAACAACAAAACAAGAAACACACGAGCTTGCGCATACATGCCATCAAAGCACCAAAGCCCCCTTCTTCGCTTCTACGTCTTCTATTATACAATACACACAACTCTTCATTATAAAACACTGTTGGGTAGAAATGCTCGGCCTCATACACAAAAGTGTAAAAAATACATGAGTCTCTCGCAATTTGCCCTCCATTGTTATAAAGCAGCATTCCACAGCCGTGAGATCACTGTTATTACTCTCGTTGACAAACATCCTCTCTCCACCCATGAAAAAAATGTTCTAACATAAAAAATATGTTTTACCCAAACATATCAAATTGAGATATGTTACAAAATGTTGCAAACATATATTTGTTTGGACCCAAACATATTATGTTTGGATCCAAACATATAATTGTTTGCAACCGGTCCCAAACATATATTTGTTTGGATCCAAACATATTTCTAACATAAATTTTTCTGCGTGTAGGCATCGTAATATGGGGCTATATACATATGTACAGTATAGTCTCGATAATCCGGACACTCGTAAATCCGGACAACGCGGTAATCCGGACACTAAAATTTTTTACATTGGAGACTCGGTAATCCGGACATCTCATATTTCTTGTACCTCGATAATCCGGACATGAAAATGTTTTTCCTATCTTAAGCATTAAATTTTTATTTATTTCATTGACGTTTTCTTTCATAGCAATAGCAATTGATGCATAAATAAGAAAAATTAAGTTTTTCAAAGTTTTCGGTCCACATCTCGTCGTTTCGGCTAGCCACTGTTGACTCAGTTATACAATCAATATGGAATTAACTATTTGATTCTGTCGAATGATTGTTCTATTCTTCAACCATCGATAGTTGACTATGATAAGCAACAGTATTTTAAACCTAGTGTGGGGTAGCCAAGATTCCTTAAAAGTCGATGTTGAGTGTTCCTCCGATTAGTAAGAAAGTCCCTTGGAACTGTGTAATGTATTCCAATGATATTTTACCTAGAACTGTCTAAAACTTTTAAAGCGTTGGGATTCATGAAAAACCGTTCCTAGAATTTTTTTATGTTCTAGAAAGTTGTTTATTGAAATCTTATGTACATTTTTGTAGTTGACTGTATCCTTAATTTTTGGGCGGAGAAAAAAGTGTAAAAATCGAATATTTTCAAAAGTTTTTGGCTATTTTCACATCTAAGGACTGGTCGTAGACATTTCGTATGTTCCAAAAAGTTGTTTGCTGATATTTTTGCTACATTATTGTGGTCAATTGTTTTCTTGAATTTTGAACGGTTTAGTATCTATGGAGCAGGAACCGAGAAAAGAGGATAAAAATCGCATTCGATTTGCTAGTTTGACCATTAAGAACCGTTTCACAGAGTTCGTATGCTCTAGAAAGTTGTTGACTAAGATCTAAGGTACATTTTTCTAGTTGGATGTTTGCTTCAATTTTGATCGTTTTGATATCTGTAGACTACAATCCAAAAAATTTAAAGGGAAATTTGACTTTGACGATTTTGACCTTGAAGGTGAGGTTGAATGGATTTTATGTGCTCACAATTATTATTCTCTAAGACGAGAGCTACACCTTTTTCTCTACGAGTAAATATAAATTCTTAGCGGTTTAGAAGATATGTGCTTGACAAAATGATCCCTTTTGACATCAAGGCCTCAGGACTTTGGGTGCCCATAACGGCGAAAGTTGAAGTGATAGGGAAAAACGCCGGGACACGTATCTTCTTATTTTTGGTTTTCTATCACGCTGCGGAGTCAGAATATGGTTAATAAACCATGACCCAAAAAATTACACACTGTGTATGTGTACATGGACAACAATGTTTACATCCTTGAATAAAATATTAATAAATATACCAGTGCACCTACTGTAGGGAAGTTTCAGATTACAAAAATACACAGGAAAAGTAACCTAAATTACGATGGAGGAGTAACATTAAGAAGTAAATTTGGTAGCAAGGAAAGCTGCTCAAAATGGTTGTAGCCCGTGATATTTGCTTAATATGAATTCGTTTACCTTAGATATTTGGGCAGGCTAAAACACGAGTTGCAAATGTTTTGAGCAGCACTTTATTGTTCCACAAACATCCCAGATAGGACAAAGGAGCTATACCAAATCAATTTTAGTAAGCTAACTTCTGAGTTCTGGAAAAGTTTGAGAATTTTTTTCAGATTTGTAATTGAAGTTGGAGCCGGCAGGAGTTTTGGGATCTTCCCGGAAAAGGGACCAGAACAGGGACCGTGAAAAGAACCTTCTTCAAAAAAAATAAATAAATAAAATAATCAAATAGATCCGATACGGGTCCTAAAACTGCACTTTTCCCAAATTTTGTGTTGGAGGTACTCGAAGGACGGACCGATATAGTCCATATTCCAACCTGACACATGACTGGATGAAATAATACGATGTGTAAAGTTTCGACCAATCAGAAAATCCCCTTGAGAGTTATCTTATCTTAAATTTCCCTTCCCAACACCTTAGGGTACCTTCTACCGATATAGTCTTATCCGATCTATATCTGGAAGGAATAATAATATATGGAAAGTTTGGAGCAAATCGATTGCTCACTTCGCCACTTATCGTTCACACTACTTATCAAAAACAATTGTGAACTTTTTTGGGGGAGGTGTGGAGCGACATAGCCTACATTCGAACTTAAACAAAGTTTGGGCAAAATATTATGATGTATAAAATTTGGTTCTAATAGGAAGATCCGTTTGAGAGTTATTGTGCGCACTAGCCAGCTAGACATTAAGAGAGGCAGATGAACGGACAGGGCTAAATAAACTCCAAATTGTCTGAAACGAATTTCGTCCAAACATACTTAAGGTCCAAAACCAATATTTCGATGAGATACATTGTTCAAAATACTTTGAACAGATTTTCAAATTTTCAATTGATTTGATAATGGAAGTGTTTTAAGATAAGAGTTGAAGATCCCACATGCAGTGGTAGCTGGTATCGATAGTGGTATGTGTGTGCGCTATGCACTTAAGATTTTAAGTCACATGCATTGTGGGAAAACTCTTCAACTTTGAAATGTTTGTATTTATAGAACATAGAGTTTAGTGATAAGAATTGTAATGTAAGAGTAGCCTAAGAAATATTTTGTATTGATACAGTTAAGCAAATATTATTGAAATATATCAGTGACTTACAACCACTCATGGTGTAAGATACATCTTTGGTCGTATTTTATTTGTATCCCCTTTACAGTAGTTATTATTCCATATGTAGGCTACTTTGGCGGTATATGCCCTCCAGGAATTAAAATATGGACCAAAAATAAAATATGTATATTTTTCATACAAAAGTAATGGTCTATGTCACCCGCTAAATAATATCAGATCATCATGCAAAATTATGGACATTTTCTTCTACCTAAACTCTTACCTCGTGCAAAATTTAGTGACTATTGAGTTATAATTGCGACCTCTAGAGTGTTAATTACTGCACTACAAACAAAACACTGGATTATTAGGCTGTAGCTCTGTTATCTGATCACGTTAATCAACGTAATCGACATCAGTGCAAAGGTCAATAGATCGTCTTCCAAATATAACTCACGAGGGAAGAATGTGTCTTTCAGGAACAAAGATATAAGCTGTATATTAAAATTTTTCATAATTTTCACACAATAGTTTTGGTCCATTTAACCCTCTAAATATTATCTGATCGACATTTCAAATTGCAAGCTACTTCTTTGTTATATACTCTTACCATATTTAAAATATCGCGTTGATCGGACTATTATTGCGACCTACAGAGCCGCTACAAAATTGGATAAAAAGTATGGTTTTGGTCCATTTCACCCGCTAAATATTTCACGATCATCTCCAACAAAAATAGGGACAGACGGACACACATCTCAAAATCGCTTTATCTCGTCGAGATATGAAGATTTGTATACCACATTGGGGGTCTCCGACGAATATTTCGCGGTGTTACATCAATTTTTACCAAAACAAACTTTTAATACCCTTTCCACATAGTAGTGTAGGGTATAAATATTCAATGTTGTAAAATTTGTAAGTGGCCATAACCCCTAAACATATCTTGTAATCCTTGCATTGAGGTATATAGTGTCTTTGGAAACTTTACAGACGAGAATGTGGGAAATATGTTTGTTAAAAACTTTAGCCCTCGTGCGGTTCACCAAACGGGTCTTTTTGGTCCTTTTTGCGAAAATCTTTCAAAAACCAAATCCAACTATTCTACAAAATTATTCGCCATAACATTTTACTATAGGTCTCAGAATCTCAGAATACACCAAATCTGTAAATATTTTCTAATCGCCAGCAATCTTTAAAAAATGAAAAACACGTTTTAGGGTTAACGTCGGACTTCATCTCAGCTTAGAATAGACCATATATCTAGGTATTTTAGGATGAAATTATTTGTTTTAATTTTGAACTGTTAATTTTACATAATTCCATACTGGAATAACACGTTCGCGGACGCAAAAAAACTCAGAGTGGTGCAAAAAATTACACCCAATTTTTCGGAATTAGTTTTATTGTATTTATTAATAAATTATTAATATTGCTATAATTTTCTATTTATTATATTATGGATATTTATGAAATCAGTCGTATTATGTACATTAATCACAAAAACGTACGATTGTATACAAGTAAATGACTAAAAATTGACTTTGCATGTAAATGCTATAGCATTCACGTCATCCTACGTCACCATGAACAAAATACTTCACGTTTTGGGGATATGGTAAAAAGAAGAAATGATCCAAATCACATTTCACTATGAGTCTCTGAATACAAGAACCTTGTAACCATATCATGTGACATTCTTAGCAGCTTTTGTTTTTGATATAGGGTT
The DNA here is from genome assembly GCF_047663935.1 of Musca autumnalis. Taxonomy (NCBI): domain Eukaryota; kingdom Metazoa; phylum Arthropoda; class Insecta; order Diptera; family Muscidae; genus Musca; species Musca autumnalis. The sequence goes on from NW_027411977.1 coordinate 123,699,622, forward strand.
TAGGGTCATATTTTACAAATTTTATCCAGATTGTCGTTGTGATTGGACACTAGGGCTATAACCAAAAAAATAACAACACATAGCCGTGTAGAGCATGGAAAACTATTATGAAATACGGTGTAAATTTTTCTCTATCGCGAAAAATGTTTCCGCACCAAATGCATTGAAGTTCAGTAACGCATTTTTTAATTTTATCTGTTATAACAACATATTTGGTTTTCATTAAATTTTTAATTTTTTTTTGTTATCTAATTTAAAATCATTATCAAACCCTTCTGGACCAATTTGTTCTCAAATCGCGTCATTTAGGAGCATATTACTTTTGACACTATTGCAATTTTTGGTTTTTCTTTTTAAACTCGTAAATTTTATGTTTATATTTTTTGTACCTATTGGACAAGAGAATATGGCGTCATTTGCAACGAATTCGCGAAAGTTACAGGCTGTTTTTATTAACTTTGCCTGTGGGAATCGTATTTGTTTTCTATAAATATTTTTTCAGACAAATCAAATTTAAATGTTTAAATAGAAAAAATATGAAAAGGGCTTTAGTAATCGCAGTCGGTGCGGAAACTTTTTTCACCGAATCGATTTTAGAAACTCGTTTGCGTTATCAGTACAAAATTCCCCACACGGTACTTGTGTTGTATTTTTTTTTTTTTTTTTTGATATAGCCCTATGTAGAAGCTCCCTTTCATTTAGAAAGGGTCTATAAAATCACCCATGCTTTTAGGTGGCGCACCTACAATTAACAAGTAAAAAAACGTTAAGTTCGGCCGGGCCGAACTTTTCATACCCTCCACCATAAAATATTCTGAACTAAAATGGAATAACTTAAAATGTCAGATAATGTACATTAAATGCTTCATTCGGGAGGCCCTTTTTAATGGTGCCTATATCTAACTAAATATGTTGAAAAATGTTGGTGGGCTAGAAATTGGGAGGTACCGTTATATAGGGGTTATAATAAAACATGGACCTATGTTGACAGTTTTTGATGGGAGCCTTTAAAGTCAAATAACTCCTAATTCGGTTAAAAATTGTAGCTAAAATCCTCAAAATACCAAAAACCGGTACATAACTGGGAACTTCAAATGTCATTAACAGCTAGTTCGGAGGTACCCCTATATGTGAGCTGTACAAAAATATGAACTTAAAAGAACAATTTTTGTTGCAGAATTCTTGTTGGCTCTTAAATTTCAAATTACAGAAAGTTCGTCCAAAAACTAAAGCCGAGGTACGGAAAATCGGGAGGTTTGTTTTGGGGCTATACCAAAACATAGACCTACGTTCGGTTAAACATTTTAAGTAAAATCCTCAAAGTACCGAAAATCGGGAGGTATCGTTATCTTGGGGCTATGTTGAAAATTGTTGATGCAGATGTGTGGTGACCACTACAACCTTCAAATGTCAAGTTACAGTTAATTCGGTTCAAATTGCTCAAATAGCTCAAATTGCCAAATTACTGGACATCGGGATGTACCGTTATATGGGAACTATACCCAAACATGGACCTATGTTGACAATTTTTGATGGAGAGGTGTTTTGACCACCAAGAACTTCAAATGTCAAATTACTGCTAGTTCGGTTTAATATTGTAGTTAAAATCATCAAATTACTGAAAATCGGGAGGTACCGTTATATGGGAGCTTTATCCATACATGGACCTTTCATGACAATTGTTGGTGGAGAGGTGTGGTGACCACTAAGAACTTCAAATGTTAAATGTTGAAGTTACAGCTAATTCGGTTAAAACTTGTAGGTAAAATTCTCAAAATACCGAAAATCGGGAGGTACCGTTATATGGGGCTATACCAAAACATGGACCTATGTTCATAATTTTTTCGAATATAAGTTTTTTGGCTCTAAATATCAAATTATAGCTAATTCGGTCTACAAATGTGACTTAAAACGTACCGTTATATGGAGGCTATACCAAAACGTGGACCTACATATGTCCACAAGTTTTGTTATATAAGTTTATTGGCACTTAGGAACCCTAAATGTCAAATTATAGCTGAATCGGTCTGAAAATGTAGCTAAAAACGTTAAAATACCGTAAATCGGGGGTACCGTTATATGGGGGCTATACCAAAACGTGGACTTATGTCCACACGTTTTGTTATATAAGTTTATTGACACTTAAGAACCCTAAATGTCAAATTATAGCTGAATCGGTCTGAAAATGTAGCTAAAAACTTCAAAATACCATATATCGGGGGGTACCGTTATACGGGGGCTATACCAAAACGTGGACCTATGTCCACATGTTTTGTTACATAAGTTTATTGACACTTAAGAACACTAAATATCAAATTATAGCTGAATCGGTCTGAAACACACAATATACCTAAAACGCAAGGATTCCAAGATATCTTAACTCGAATATTTCGAATAAAGTAGAAATGGGCGAAACTTGCCTCGCCTGCTTTGGTTACTTTCCGATGTAAACTTTAAAAACGCCGATACACGTATCTCATCTTTTTAGCTCTACTTAAATAATGAATTTTGATGCACAGCGTAATAAATAAAAGGTTTAACTCACAATATATTATCAAAACAAAAGTAATTTCCTCAGATTTTGAATCAAATTTCCTCAGTTGCAAATGTATTGAGCAGGTCCGAAAGTGCGTCCGAGCTTTGTTTTGTACATTTTTGTAAAATAAGTGCAAATATTGCAAATAATTTTTTAAATCTTTAAAAAGGGGTCAATAAACAATCAACGTACAGAAATATCTGTATAAATTCCCATAAAGCCCCGATAACTTTTGTCCGTAACAACCAAAAATTGGCTAGCTAGCGGATTCGTACTGGGATTTTTTTCTTAAAGTACATGTGTACCAAAAATGTTTGATGTAGCGCGAAAAATATACATTATTATTATATGAAATAATTGATAACAGTTCCCATATACCCTCTTGGAAGAATGTTTCGCAGTGGTAAATTCATTTTTTGGCAAAACCCACTAATAATACTCTACCCAAATTGTGGTGTAGGGTAACAAAAATTAACTGCATAGCCACGTTTCCAACTTTTCATTTTTAATCTGACTGATTCAGCTGCTGTTGTTAGATTGACCCACACAGTTTGGTGTCTAAATAATGTCCGTCTTTTCTTTTTGTCTGCCTGACCTGATATCTTTTTGTCTTAGAGGCTTTCACAAAGTCTATCTTCGGTTATTTTATACGAATGTATACGAGTATATTACAAGTGATATGGTGATTTGATGCTAGAAGCCAACTTGTCTATCTTTATGGCAAATCTGTGTTAAGTTACAGTACGACTAGATGACGCAGTGGAAGAACAAGCAAGTAGCCAATATCATCGTCGTCATTCTTTGGGGGATTTTCAACACTTGCAACCGTTTGTATGAAAAGCTAATTTGAACAGTTTCGAAAATGTTAACAAAACACAAAACCAAACAGTCTTTGCTAAGCTTTTCTTTTCAGCCACAAATTGTGGACGTGGCATGTGTCGGTGAAAGCACACAAGACACAGCGTATTATGAATTGGTTACACCTGTGAACTAGGAATAAATTCCAGGAGGTGCAATATATTAGCCTATGAATTGCAATTAAGTTATGATTTAATCGAGATACCAAAATTCGTTTAAAGCAACTACGTCAACAAGAACATGGAAACTCTATACCAGAGAAGCAACAAAAAAAAAAAGACTGAAGGGATATTTATCTACATCATGGGGAAATTTTAAGTAACATGCATGGCAAATAGCCGTAGATACAATAAACTCCTACGATAAAGAGCATATCTAATTCATACGTTCTTTTTTCAATGGGCTGAGGAATTTCTAAATTGGGCTAAACAGTTATATTGGATAACAGTCTGCTTTCAAATGCATTAAACGATAGCTTCCTGTCGATCACATGATGATGGTTTAGGTGTGGGGCTCTCTTCTTACATCTATATATATATATATATATATATATATATATATATATATATATATATATATATATTAGGGATATAACTTTTTGCACTTTTTTGCAAATATCAAAAATACCACCACATAGCCGTGTAGAGCATGAAAAACTATTATGAAAATAGGTGTAATTTTTTCTCTATCGCGAAAAAAGTTTCCGCACCAAATGCATTGAAGTTCAGTAATGCATTTTTTAATTTTAGGTGTTATGACAACATATTTGCTTTTAATTAAATTTTTTATTTTTTTGTAATCTAATTTAAAATCATTACCAAAGCGTTCTGGACCAATTTGTTCACAAATCGCGCCATTTCGGAGCATTTTATGAATTTTTGACACTATTGCAGTTTTTGCTTTTTTATACCCTACACCACTATGTGGTAATGGGTATTATGTGTTAGTGCATTTGTATGTAACATACAAAAGGAAGCGAGATAGACCCATAGTTCCTTCTAGGGATATACATAGAATCACTTTCTGAGTCGATTTATGCATGTCCGTCCGTCCGTCCGTCCGTCCGTCCGTCCGTTCGCAACATACAGGTCGCATTTGTTGACCGATTTCGCTGAAAATTGGGAAATACCATTTTTCTAGCCGTCGGAAGATCAAGTTCGAAGATGGGCTATATCGGTCCAAGTTTTGGTATAGCCCCCATATATATTTTCGGCCGATTTCACGTATTTTTTGTAACACACACGCTATATATGTCCGATTTCGATGAAATTTGGAATGTGTGACTGAATTTGGTCTAAAAATAAATGTGCCAAATTATATCGAAATCGGTTCAGATTTGGATATAGCTCCCATATATATGTTCGCCCGATTTCACGTATGCGATGTACCAATCACGCTATATACGTCCGATTTTAATGAAATTTGGAATGTTTGACTGAATTTGGTATAGAAATAAGTGTGCCAAATTATATAGAATTCGGTTCAGATTTGGATATAGCTCCCATATATATTTTCGGCCGATTTCACGTATTTTCTGTACCAAACACGCTATATAAATCCGATTTCAATGAAATTTGGAATGTGTGACTGAATTCAGTCTAGAAATAAATGTGCCAAATTATATCGAAATCGGTTCAGATTTGGATATAGCACCCATATATATTTTCGGCCGATTTCGCGTATTTGCTGCTCCAAACACGCTATATAAGTCGGATTTCAATGATATTTGGAATGTGTGACCGAATTCAGTCTAGAAATAAATGTGCCAAATTATATAGAAATCGGTTCAGATTTGGATATAGCTCCGATTTATATTTTACATATTCACAGTGGTGTAGGGTATCATATAGTCGGCCCCGGCCGACTTTGATCCTTTCCTTACTGGTTCTTTATAAACTCGTGAATTTTATGTTTATATTTATTGTACCTATCGGACAAGAGAATATGGTGTCATTTGCAACAAATTCGCGAAAGTTACAGACAGTTTTTAATGACTTTGCCTGTGAGAATTGTATTTTTTTTTTCTATGAATATTTATTCAAACAAGGCAAATTTAAAATTATAAGTAGAAAAAATATCAAAAGGGTTTTAGTAATTACAGTCGGCGCGGAAACTTTTTTCACCGAATCGATCTTAGAAACGCGTTTTCATTATTAGGACAAAATTCCCCACGTGGTACTGGTGTTGTATTTTTGTAAAAAACATATACGATTCTCACAGGCAAAGTCAACAAAAGCAGCCTGTAACTTTCGCGACTTCGTTGCAAATGACCCCATATTCTTTTGTCCGATAGGTACAAAAAATATAAACATAAAATTCACGAGTTTATAAAGAAAAAGCAAAAACTGCAATAGTGTCAAATATTCATAAAATGCTCCGAAATGGCGCGATTTGAGAACAAATTGGTCCAGGACGCTTTGATAATGATTTTATTTATTTATTTATTTATTCCATAATGTAATAATTAAGCCTCATTAGGCCAAAATTAAAAATTATTACATAACAAATTTATGCCTTAACATATACTACTTCAAAAAGATATCTAATTTTTAAATACACTCTCAAAATATATTCAAACTTTCACAAAATACATTCCAATTTCCTGGTTCCCCAACCAAAATGATAACATCATTAAATTAGATTACAAAAAAATAAAAATTTTAATTAAAAGCAAATATGTTGTCATAACAGCTAAAATTAAAAAATGCATTACTGAACTTCAATGCATTTGGTGCGGAAACTTTTTTCGCGATAGAGAAAAATTGACGCCGTATTTCATAATAGTTTTCCATGCTCTACACGGCTATGTGGTGGTATTTTTTTGGTTATAGCCCTAATATATATGTATCTATACTTATAATAGAGTTGAGTAATGATGACTGACTGACTCACTGACTGATAATCAACGCCCAGACTTAACGGCTAAAGCTAGAATCTTGAAATTTTGGGTGAGGGTAATTCTTGGTCCAAAGGTGTCAGATAAGGCTGGATTTTTGGAAATTGGAACTATAGCGGTACGAAAAGTACTAAAAGGTACTAAATATGGTACCCTTTGTATTAGGCAAACGCGAAGAGCTAGAATTCTGCAATTTGGAATGAGGTTCACTGATGGAGATTTAGAAAGGTGTACCAAAGGGTTTTTGGAAATTCGAACTATAAGTGTACGAAAAGTACTAAAAGTTACTAAATTTAGTACCATTTGGTATTACGTGAACGGATAGAGCTAAAATCTTGAAATTTGGAATGAAAATCAAGGTTTAGAAGCTGAGTTGATATAAGGAGGTGGTTTTGAAAATGTGTACGAATAGTAATAACCCAGCAAAATGTTTGATCTGGAAGTGCATCAAATTATGCATTTTCACTCATGATTTTTACAAGAGCGTGACTACTGAATGATGCACTCCACTAGCACTGCATTTTAACTAACCCTTCGGCACTGCATTTTAACTATACCTTTGAATTCGCAGTTTAACTAACACTTTAGGGTAGAATAGGATGCAGTCCAATTTGCATCCAAAGCACGTCTTTTTATGCAGTGCTTTGGATTGAATTTAAAGGCACTTTTCGGAGTGTGTTTTTATGCAGTTCAAAGATGCAATAAAAATGCAAGCCAATGCAAACTATCCCAAAATGAATAAAAAGAATTTATTGATTGTGTAAAACAAGAATAATAAGAACTTTTGCAACTGAGTTTGTTTCGCCCGCTCTCCATTTAAACCAAGCTGAAATGTTTTTGCTTCATCTGCTAAAGGGGTTCTTGTATTGTCTTCCCATCACCAGTTGAGATTTCGACAAGTACTCCCACAGCACTTCATTAGGAAATTTTCTTCTCGTGAGTTACCGTAAAAATGTTGCCAACTTTTGGTTGTATTTCGTTTATTTTATATAAAAATTTTAGAAATTGATGCATACTTTTTCTATCTTTGAAAAAATTCTGTAGTTGTAGGTATCTACAAATTGGCTTGCTTGATAGGGATCACTAAGTAACTGCTTGTAAAAGTATCGAACGTAGTGCCTTTTTCACGACTCCATTGAACTGTATCCGTATGCAGTTTAAATGTGAGAAATGGATGTGCTGTTAAAATGTAAGGAACTGGACTGCCTTTTTCACGACTCCGATTGAACTGTATCCAGATGCTGTCAAAATGTAAGGAAAGTATGTCATTCATTGGATCGCATCCGAATGCGGTTAAAATGTAAGGAACTGGACTGCCTTTTTCACGACTCCGTTTGAACTGCATCAAAACATGCCGTGAAAGAACTAGTCTACATTGCACAACTTCCAAATTATTTTGCTGAGAAATGGTACGAAATTTGGTAAAATTTGAATTTGGGCGAACCGATAAAGTTGGAATTCTGAAATTTGGATTTACTATTACTGTTGGAGTGTAGGTATGAGATATGGAGGTAGTTTTCGAAATTCGTACATATGTGTACGAAAGGTACTAAATAGTACCAAATAAGGTACAATTTGGATTTGGGGGAACGGATGGAGCCGGAATCCTGAAATCTATAATTAGGAATACTGTCGGAGTGTAGGATAGATGTGTTTTGGAAATTCGTACTATTGGGTACAAAAAGTACTAAATGGTACCAAATTTGGTACAATATGAATTTAAGTGATCGGATAGAGCTGGAATAGTGAAATTTGGAATTAAGATTACTATTGGAGTGTGGGATTGAAATACTTTTGGAAATTCGTACTTATGGCAACGAAAAGTACTAAATTCGTACTTGTGGGTACAAAAAGTACTGAGTGGTACTAAATTTTGTACAATTTGGATTTGGGTGAACGGAAAAACAGGAATTCTGAATATTGGAATTAAGATTACTGTTGGAGTGTAGGATTGAGGTAGTTTTGGAAATTTTTGGTTATGGGTACGAAAAGTACTAACTGGTACCAAATCTTGTAGAATTTGGATTTGAGTGATCGGATAGAGCAGGGATAGTAAAATTTGAAATTATGATTACTATTGGTTTGGAAATTCGGACCTATGGGAGCAAAAAGTACTAAATGGAACTAAATTTGATACAATTTGGATTATGATGATCGGATGCAGCTGTAATCCTGAAATTTGGAATTAAGATAAGTTGGATTGAGGTAGTTGTGGAAATTCGTACTCATGGGTACGAATAGTACTAAATGGTATCAAATTTGGTACAATTTGGATTTGGGTGAACGGATATAGCTAGAATCCCGAGATTTGGAATAAGGAGTACTGTTGGACTGCAGGATTGATAAAGTTTTGGAAATAGTTATGGGTAGGAAAAGTACTAAATGGTACTAAATTTTGTAAAATTTGAATTTCTGTGATAGGATACATTTTGAATCGTGAAATTCGGAATTATGAGTGATCGATATATCTGAAATCTTGAAATTCGGAATTAAGTTTATTGTTTGAACTTAGCACTGAGGTAGTTCTGAAAATTTGTACTTATGGGTACGAAAAGTACTAAATTTGGTACCTGTTAAAGTGTAGGATTGAGGTAGTTTTGGAAATTTGGTACAATTTGGATTTGAGCGAACGGCTAGAGCTGTAATCTTAATATTTGGAATTGAGATTACTGTTGGAGTTTGTTTTGGAAATTCCTTCTTATGTTTACAAAAAGTACTAAATTTGGTACAATTAGGATTTGGTAGGCTTAGGGATACGAAGATGGTTCAATGCATGGTACATTTTTGTATTGGACTAACGAATATACCTGCATTCGTGAGATTTAGAATTAAGATTACTGTTGTTATTTGATAATAACGTCAGATTTAGGAAATATGTACCATAAATATTTGAATTGTACTATATGGTACAGGATTTGGTACAATTTGTTATTGTGTAAAGGGAATTTTGAAATATTAGGAGGAGGTTCGTATTTATATGTAAAGAACTAAATAGTACTATAAATGGTTTTGGGGGAACAGATAGAGCTGGAAATGAGGATCGCGGTAGGTGGGTTAAGCCATCTTGAAGCTGAGCACCCCAATTAAAATATCTCAACAATTATGGCTATCGATTTCATATATTGTGATGTTTGTATCGACATTTTCGGCCCCAAAATGATGTAATTTGGCCTTTATGGTTCCAAGTGGTCAAAAAACTTCTCCACCAAAAATATTCATTATCTAAACAAGGGCATGTCTCTTGTAGTTACAGTTGGCCACTGAAAGTCGACGAAAAAGTAGTCACGACCGTTAGTAGCCAAAAAAATATACATATATATGGCGTCATGGCCTTGTTAGATTCTGGTTTGTCTTTTATAATGAGTTTTTTTGTCTGCTTAAAACGTCAAAATACCTAAAATTGATCGTTGGATCGTTCCATAGGGAGTATACCCAAAATCCAACGCTTACAAAACGCGTTAAGTTCATGATTGTATTATTAATCATGTTTAACAACAATTATCCGAATAAAACTTTTGTATCCACATTTCGGTCCAAAAATGTGTTTAAATGTGCACAACCAACTGTTGTTTGTTTTTTAAAAAAAAGTACCCAGTCGGCGGTGAGCGTTGAACACACAATCCTCTGATTTGTAGTCGGACATACTAGCTCTGTGCCACCGTACTCATAACTTAGTAAGTAGAAATAAAATTAGTTATTTTTGTTTACATTACATTGTAATGGGCTACATAATGGCTAACTGATCCGAATTTTTGCTGGGAAGTAACCCGTAGATTTTTGATTTACTACATTTTCCCTTATAAATATGAAAAATTTAACAGTTTTTGTGTAGCGGAGAACACAGGTAATAGCGTTCGTATTTGAATGTTCGAATTTTAATAATATAATTATGGCATGGAGTAATAAAAAATTGAAGTTGGAATCTTAGTCGTCCATGGAATTAACAACAATCTGAATATACAAATACAAATAATATAAAGATTATTTAGTTTTTACCAAAATAAATCTTGTTTTGCTAACTAAAAACAAAATAATCTCTTTTGATCTTCCGTCCACTTATCTACTAGGGAAAATCTCTGTACTAACCCACACCATTTAAATTCTCCTTTTACACTCCAACCAAATGTATCAACACTTATTCCTCCATCAAACATACGCTTGTCCAACCAACCAAACAACTATTCTGATGTCGGACCGTTCAAAGTGAAAATATTCACTTGTAACGCGTTAAAACATTTATGTGATTGTTTGTCAATTATTTGACTCCTCCACTATAAAAACACCGCTCAAAAAATGCCGAAAAAACTACCGCCTCAAAAGCGATAAATGAATGGCATTATTGAACGCACACATCTAGACGTGGACATGCAACAGGAGGCATTTTAGCAATTGTACTGGCAACAAGAAATGTTGTGAGCAGGCGGCGGCAGCAACAGTTGAAGTAGCAACCACCACCAACAACAACCTGAGGAGTACCGACAATGCGCACAAAGATTACAATTGAAATTCCTGAACGGGAATCAAAAGAATTGCAAACTCCAATGAAGATGATGAGCGCGACGACTGCGTCGATATGGCCCACAGAGATTCTAAGCAATAACAATTTGTGGCAAATTCATACACAGTCAGTAGATTTGCCGCGCTTACAAACGATCAAGACAAGAGGCAGGCATTCAGCCAGATAATATTTGGCAAAAATCTCAAAAAACAAAAACTTAAGTCAGTTATAGTCCAGGAGAAAGAAAAACAAAAACAACTCAAAAGAACGGGAGCACAAAAGGCCGCCACCGACCGAAACTACAAAAAAGCGTTAACAATGTAAGTGTGCTTCATTGCGGCAGAATTGTTGGCGGCCTTAAGTACCATGCTGAGGCTTATTTGCTATGCTCCTGGTGATGGTGTCCTTAAGGCGTTTGCAATAGTTGCCAGCGATGGTGCCAATGATGCAGATGCTAAAGCCGATGCGTCAATGTTGAATAGTAGACGTTTGGTGGATGCCCCGCCGACCAAGCGTTACTGCATATGTTAGCCAATTATGTACGTCAAAAGATTGAGAGCTTGTTAAGACGGTGAACAATCGCAAAACGATAATCGCTTTTTGCACTCATACACATTTAAATTCACAAACACACAGGCATACCTTGGCATTGTAGTTACGAGTATGTACATTTGTATGTATGTTGGCAATCGTCTTACTCGCACTTCCACTGACAACAATCCAACTAAAGTGTAAAATTATTTAATTTTTGCTTATCAAGACATGTATTCGCAACATCAAGAAGTCTTGCGTATTTTTTTTGGCTCCGTAAAATTTACAGGTAATCTCGGCGAAAAACATTAGTAATTTCAGAAAAAGTACTTTAGCTCGAAATGAGCACAGGACAACTACCTTACATAAAGCATCCTAAGCTTAAATTGTATTTGGGGTTTAAATAGTTATTCCGACTTCGCCTTATGGCTAAAGAGGGTACATGTCCCAAACATATTTTGCAGCAAACATATATATGTTTTCAACAGTCCCTAACATAACATATGTTTGGGTCATGCAAACAAATAAATGTTTCGGTGCAAACAAATACACACCTGCTCAAAATAATAGATATACCTTGAACATTTTTATTGAAAGCTCAAAAGAACGGTTATTATTATTATTTAAAGAAATTGAGAATATGTTTTTTTTATAGCTCATAAAAGTGTAGCAATAAATAAAAAGTAATTTAAAAAAAATTAAGTTTCAGTTTTTATTTAGAAATGCACTTAAAACTAGAAAATAATTTGTCGCTTAGCTTCAATAAATATATTCTTTCTCAAATAGAACAGTGGTGGCGTTTTTTATACCCTACACCACTATGTGGGGAGGGTATTATAAGTTGGTTTTGGCCAAAAAGTTTGTAACGCATCGAAATAATGGTCGTAGACCCATACTTATATATACCAAAATGAATGTCTCGACGAGCTGAGTCGATCTGGCTATGTGTGTCCGTCCGTCAGTCCGTCCGTCCGTCCGTCCGTCCGTCTGTCCATCTAAACCTTGTAATCACGCTACAGGTCGCAATTTTGATCGGATCGTCACGAAATTTTGGATGTTGATGGGGGTCCCGGAGGGGAAGAAGCCTATTGATTTTGGTGATGGTCGGATAATATTTAGGGGTCGGAATGGGCAAAAAACTTATGTGGATAAAAAGACAACGTTTTTTCCAAAGCGAATATCTCAGCTTTTATATGGGATATACCAAAAGCAAACCCTGACAATAAAAGTAGAAAATGTCGCCTTTCTAATGATGTAAAGTAGGTTCTCCTAGGTGATCAAACAACGAAGATATCACAATAGTCGCAAATAAAACCCAAATTTTCATTTTTGCAATTTTAATTATAATGACGAATATCACAGCTTTGGTTGGGGACTTTCCAAAAGCAAAGCCTGGCTGTGAAAGTAGAAGATCCCATCTTTACAATGATGTAAACTAGGTCGGCGTAGGTGACGAAATAACGGAGATATCGCAATAGTAGGTAATACATCCCATTTTTCCACTTTTTTGGAAATCACGCTACAGGTCTCAATTTTGATCGGATCGTCACGAAATTTTGAGCGTTAATGGGGGTCACACAGATGAAGAAGCCTATTGATTTTGGTGATGGTCGGATAATATTTAGGGGTCGTAATGGGCAAAAACTTATTTGGAGAAAAAGACAACGTTTTTTTCCAAAGCGAATATCTCAGCTTCAATATGGGGTATACCAAAAGCAGAACCTGGCCATGAAAGTAGAAAATATCGCCTTTCTAATGATCAAACAACGAATATATCGCAATAGCCGCTAATAGAACCCAACTTTTTATTTTTGCGATTTTAATAATAATGACGAATATCACAGCTTCGGTTGGGGATCTTCCAAAAACAAAGTCTGACTATGAAAGTAGAAAATCCCATATTTTTAGTGATGCAAAGTAGGTTGGCGTAGGTGGCCACATAACGGAGATATCACAATTGTCGGCAATACATCTCATTTTTTTCATTTTTTTGTAATCACGCTACAGGTCGCAATTTTAATCGGATCGTCACGAAATGTTGGGGGCTAATGGGGATCCTACAGAGAAAGAAGCCTATTGATTTTGGTGATGGTCGGATAATATTCAGAGGTCGGAACGGGCAAAAAACTTAATTGGAGAAAAAGTCAACGTTTTATTTCAAAGCGAATATCTCTGCTTCTAAAAGGGGTATATCAAAAGCAAAACCTGCTGATGAAAGTAGAAAATATCACCTTTGCAACGGTGTTGTCGAAGGTTGTCGTAGGTGGTCAAACAACGAAGATATCGCAAAAGCCGCTAATAGAACACAACTTTTCATTATTGCGATTTTAATAATAATGACGAATTTCACAGCTTCGGTTCCGGACCTTCCAAAAGCAAAGTCTGACAATGAAAGTAAAAAATCCCATCATTACATTGATGTAAAGCAGGTTGGCGTAGGTATCCAAATAACGGAGATATCGCAATAGTCGGTAATACATCCCATTTTTCCACTTTTTTGGAAATCACGCTACAGGTCGCAATTTTAATTGGATCATCACGAAATTTTGGGTGTTATTGGGGGTCCACAGAGGAAAAAACCTTTTGATTTTTGATAATGGTCGTATATTTCAAAGTTTTTATTTCAAAGTTAATATCTCCCTTCTCTAGGAGGTATATCGAAAGCAAAACCTGACAAGGAAAGTAGAAAATATCACCTTTACAACGATGTGAAGTAGGTTGTCATAGATGGTCAAACAACAGAGATATCGCAATAGTCGGTAATGCATCCGTTTTTCCATTTTTGTGCAATCACACTACAAAATTTTGATCGGATCCTCACGAAATTTTGGGGGTTGATGGGGGTCTAACACAGAAAGAAGCCTATTGATGATTGGCATACATCCCACTTTTCCATTGTTTATTTGGGTTGTACTGTCGATGCACTTAAATGACCTGTGTTAATGTAGACATTCTGAGCAAAGGCGCTAAGCTATCCCAATTTTAAGATTTTGAATTTTATTAGTCAAAAGCTTATGAACAGGGGTAGTGGTGTAGGGTATCACATAGTCGGCCCCGACCCGACTATAGCCTTGGCTCACTTGTTTTTATTGGGATAGCTGTTACAATTTTGATTTCTCAAAATAGTCTGGCTGAATCCCATTCTTTCTCATGATGGAATCTCTCAAATAAAACGCTTACGTTTAATTTTGCCACCATTTATAATTTAAATGCAAGCGTTTTATTTGAGATATTCCATCATGAGAAAGAATATATTTATTGAGGCTAAGCGACAAATAATTTTCTAGTTTTAAGTGCATTTCTAAATAAAACACTGAAACTTAATTTTTATACCCTACACCACTATGTGGAAAGGGTATTATAAGTTTGTTTTGGTAAAAATTCATGTAACACCGCGAAATATTCGTCAGAGACCCCCAATGTGGTATACCAATCTTTATATCTCGGCAAGATAAAGCGATTTTGAGAAGTGTGTCCGTCCGTCCGTGTGTCCGTCTGTCCATTATAAATTGTAATCAAACTCCAGGCCGCAATTATGGACCGATCGTCATGAAATTTAGTTTGGAGATCGGTTTCACATCAGAATAAATCGCTATTTTAATTGGTGATGATCGTGAAATATTTAGAGGGTGAAATGGACCAAAAACATAATTTTTATCCGATTTTGTAGATGCTCTGTAGGTCGCAATAATAGTCAGATCGCCTCGAAATTTTAAGTAAGGTAAGAGTATATGACGAAGAAGTAGCTTGCAATTTGAGATGGCGATCAGATAATATTTAGAGGGTTAAATGGACCAAAACTTTTGTGTGAAAATTGTGAAAAATTTTAGTATAGAGCTTATATCTTTATTCTTGGAAGATACATTCCGGGCAAGTAAGCTATACTTGGAAGAGGAACGCTTGAACTTTCTATTGATGTCAATTGTGTTGTTGTACATGATAAGATAACAGAGTTACAGCCTAATATACCCTGTTATTTGTTTGTAGTGTAATGATAAACACGCTAGAGGTCGCAATTATAGCCCAATAATCACGAAATTTTGCACGAGGTTGGGAGTTAAGTAGAGGAAGATGCCTATAATTTTGGAAGATTATCTTATATTATTTAGCGGGTGATATGGACCATTACTTTTGTATGAAAAATACAACAAAAATATTTTTGGTCTATATTTTATTTCCTGGAGGGCATATACCGGCAAAGTAGACTACATGTGAAAATAGAACTACTGATCTTCCCACTGATGAAAATTGAAATAAAGCGAAACAATTATTATGTTAGAAATTTTGATATGTGGAAAGCTAATTCCCAAGGGTAAAGGTGTAGGGTATTGCATGGTCGGCCCCGTCCGACTATAGCCTTGGCTTACTTGTTTTTAATTAGTTTTTATTTTTAACTTTTAATACATTTTTTTGACCAATGAGAACAAAATTGTAGTCAATTTAGGCCGAAAATTTAGATAAAAACTTTAAAATGCCTGAAATCGTGTAGTACCGTCATATAAAGGCTATACCAAAACCGGGACTTATGTCCATAATTTTTGGTGGGGAAGTTTCTGTACTATTTGGAACTCCAATTGCTAAGTTATAGCCAACTCTGGCTAAAAATGAAGATAAAATCCTTAAAACACTTCAGATCGGGTGGTACCACTATATGGTGGCTATACCAAAACCTGGACCTATGTCAACAGTTTTTGGTGTAGAAGTTTCGTGCCTAAGAATGAAGATAAAATCCTTAAAAAACTTGAAATCAGGTTGTACCGCTATATGGGGGCTGTACCAAAACCTGTACCTATGTCCATCACTTTTAGTGAGGAAGTTTCTGTACAAAACCTAAATTTTAGTTAAAATTAATGTTGAGACCTCTAAGGACCCCACACCGTTTTCCCTAGTAAAGTAGCATAAATAGGACAGCGTTTATGCTAACGAGGGTATATACACTTTCATACGGACAAAATGTGCCTCATCGAAATAATGGTTTTCGACCCCAAGTATGTTTGGACGAAATCCGTTTCAGACAATTTGGAGTTGATTTAGCAATGTCCATCTGTCTGGCTGGCTGGAGCGCACGACAACTCTCGAATGGCTCAACCGATTCGGTCCAAAATTTGGCTTTCGAAATATTTTGCTCAAACTTATTTCAAGTTCGAAGATGGGCTATATCGGTATATTCCTTCCGGTACCTCCCCCACAAAAGTTCGAAAAATTTGTGCGCACGATAACTATTGAATGAAGTAACCGATTTGATCCATACTTTGCACATCGTGAAATTTCTACCAGACTTAGATGAGGTTCCAATATGGACTCCTGAAAGCCTGAAAGTTGCAAAAAGCCCCTAAACACCGTGTGTAGTGGTTGGAGCGCAAGATAACTCTCGAACGCATTTGCCGATTCGGTCCAAAATTTGGCCTTCGTAATATTTTGTCCAAATGTAGTTTAATTGCGAAGATAAGCCATGTCGATCCACTCCTTCAGGTACCTCCCCCACAAGAGTTCAAAAATGTTCGGAAACATTGTGCGCAAGATAAATCTAGAAGGGAGTGACCGATGTAACCCATACTTTGCACATCCTAATATATCTACCAGATATATATCAGGTTCGAATATGGACTATTTTTGCCTACTCCTTCTGGTACCTCTGAAACAAAATTTCGGATTAGCTCACTTTAAGACCTGCTCTCGAATCACTTTGATTTTTGTTGAAGCTATTTGCATTCTCTACCTCCATTACAACGGTAAAAGTTTTTTCAGGTGCAAGTCCATATTTCTTGGGAAAACAGCCCGAAAGGTGTAAAAACCCCTATGTCACCATATGTGACCGTCGGAGTTATCGTGCTAACTCTCGAACTGTTCAATCGATTTGGTCCAACATTTGGTCTTTGTCATATTAGTATTATGGGGCAATACCGGTCCGGTACTTCTCCTCAAATTTTAAAAACTGTCACTAAAATGCTAGCACGATATCACTTGAATGGGGCAAACAATTTGGTCCAAAATTTGGATCTCCTAATATTTTGTCAAAATTTAGTTTAACTTCTAAAATGGCCCATATCGGCCCTCCCTAAGGGTACATGCCCCTCAAAAGTTCAACATTTGTGTTTTAATGCACTTAATTCCTAATCCACATTTTTGTCGGCAATAACAATAACAATAACATATTTCCATTCACCTTTTTGATTCAATTATAAAATGTATTGGGCATTTAATTTACAAAAAGCACCATTTCTTTAAGAAAACACAAAACACTGATTTTTTCACTCAGTTTACCGCATTTGCTCAACGATTGTCTTGAGGAAACTGTAGAAAAAATGTTATCTGTCTTTCTCACAAAAATAACAAAATAATTCATACAATTTTTTTCTTTTCCTCTTCGCTCGCTAGGTTGGTTAACTGTGAGTTCCAAAAAAATTAAAATAATTAAAAAATTAAGTTACAGTGTTTAATTTATAATTGCACTAAAATCTAAAAAATAATTATTCTTCATGATGAAATCTCTCAAATAAAACGCATGCATTTACATTACAAATGGCGATGCTTCCATCATGAAGAATAATTATTTTCTAGATTTTTGTGCAATTATAAACAAAACACGGTAACTTAATTTTTTTAATTATTTTATATTCCATCATTAAGAATGATTATTTTCTAGATTTTAGTGCAATTGTAAATAAAACACTGTAACTTAATGTTTTTAATTATTTTTTATTTTTAACTTTTTAGTAAATAGATTTTTTTGACCACTGAGAACCCCAAATGCCAGTCCATTTGAGCAGAAAATGTGGATAAAAACATAAAAATGTTTTATATCGGGTGGTACCGTTATATGGAGGCTATACCAAACCTTGACCTATGTCCACAATTTTTAGGGGGGAAGTTCCTGGACCATTGGGAACTTCAAATGCCAAATTGAACCCATATTTTAGTTAGTTCGATTGGTCAACTGCAACTGTGTGAAACGCGAGTTACCAGATTTGAAAAGCGAATGAGATAAAACACTGTAAAAGAGTGTAAAAACCAATATTGGTCGGTTTTGATTTCATATTCATGTATTGTCATCCAAATCTGAAAAGTGTGCAATGTTTTAGTTCGATTGATCAACTGAAACTGTGTGAAAAATGAGTTACCAGATTTGAAAAGCGAATGAGATAAAACACTGTAAAACTGTTTAAAAATACACCAATATTGGTTTTGATTTCATATTCATGTATTGCCATCCAAATCCGAAAAGTGTTCAAAGTTTTAGTTCGATTGGTCAACTGCAACTGTGTCAAAATTGAGTTACCAGATTTGAAATGCAATTTAAATAAAACACCGTCAACACTATAAAAATGGAGCAATATTGTTTTTGATTCCATATTCATGTATTGTCATCTAAATCTGAAAAGTGTGCAAAGTTTCAGTTCGATTATTCAACTGCAACTGTGTTAAAAATGAGTTTCCAGATTTGAACTAAACGGACATCAAAGCAAGTTAAATAAAACACTTTAAAAATAAATAAATAAGACTGCTTGTAGAAGAATAAATCGCAACAACAACAAAAAAGGAAACACAATCGTTTGGCCGCATACGGCGTACACACCACCAAAGCAAAAACAAACTTTTTCACACTCCCGTCGTCGCTTCTTCGTCTTCTATTGCAGGTATCGGCACTAATACAAACGCATTGTTTGCGGTGTCAGGCATACGCCTCTCTCATAAAAATCCCAAACATATATTTGTTTGGGTCCAAACGTATATTCTTCTGAGTGTACATACTACGAACGATTTGGTCCAAATGTTGTTTAGCCCAATATATATCCAAAATTGTAATCATATTTTGGAAATATGTATCGCATCACTGCTTCCGGTACCTAAGTTTAAGTTTGTTGAAAATATTAGGATGTACGAAATTTGGTCAATGAACCAACAATGTCAATCACTCATTTCCATAACTATCGTGTCGGCCAGACATTTTGTACGGGCAGGACTTTTTGGAGCTTTTGGACCTTCATCTAACGATTGTGCCGCACAGTGTTGCCGCTTCCATACAAAAGTGGACAAAAATAGGAGGAGTTGACCTAAGTTGATGAATTTTTGCACAAGTACTTATAAGGGCATAGTTTTCGGTTCAGATTTGGATATGGCCCCCATATATATTTATTTTATTTGTTTATTTCTGCACAACAAGACATAATGTCTTATAAGTTATAGTGCAGTTTTCTAGATATAATTACAAATCCGACATATATAAAGGTTTAATTAAATTATTAGGTAAAAGAAAAATATATATATATATATATCTTTCCCCGCTATAAATCGGTCTATTTTAATCGAATAGCCTTCAAATTGTATATGTGATATTTTCTTAGGCCCCTGAGTAGTTTCACCGATTTTCATAAAAATCGGTACAGTTTTGGATATAGCTCCTATATATATCATTCCCCGATTGCGCTATAAATCGCTCAATTTTTGATGAATAGCCTTCAAATTGAACATGGGATGTTTCCTCAGGCCACTGTTCAGTTTTACCGATTTTTATTTGATTTCGCAAAAATCGGTACATATTTGGATAGAGCCTCCATATATCTTTCTCCGATTTTGCTACAAATCGGTCAATTTTTGGAAAATAGCCTTCAAATTTAAGAAGGGATGTTTTCTTAGGCTCTTTTTAAGTTTTGCCAATTTTGATAGAAATCGGGTTGGATTTGGATATAGCTCTCATATATATTTTCGCCCGATTTTGTGAATATGATGCACTAAACACGCAATGTATGTGAAATATTGATTAAATTAGGAAACTATGACGTAATTATCCGTAATTGAGTGACATCGGGCGAAGCCATATTCAAACCTGAACCGATATGGACCATAGTTGATATTTTTCATTCCTCATAAGTAGACATCGGATTTTTGCATGTTTTTTATTTCTTATCCGATTGGACTCAAATTTTGGATCTAGGCGTTTTAAGGGTAAATTTTTAGATATTTGCGGTCATATCAAAAATATGCAAAAAATATGTAAAATATATGCAAAAAATATGCCAAAAGATATGCAAAAAATATGCAAAAATATGCAAAATATGCAAAAAATATGCAAACAGTTTTTGGGCGAAAATCGTCATAAAAGTCGTAAAATTTACAATTAAAGTTGGAAAAATCATCAAAAAAAATTTCAAGTGTCCAAAATTAGACTGTTGGCCATTTAACGTCGATTTTTAGCAGATTATTATGTTATTGATACCTCTTACGACAGTGTGGTGTAGGGTATATGATATTGTAATACTATTTTTATACCCTCCACCATAGTATGGAGGGTATATTAAGTTTGTTTTTCCGTTTGTAACGCATTGAAATACTCATTTGCGATCCTATAAAGTATATATATTCCTGATCAGGGTAAAATTCTGAGTCGATCTGTGCTCGTCCGTCCGTCCGTCTGTGGTAATCACTCTAGCATTCACAAAAATGGAGATAAGACGCTGAAATTTTGGGAAAATGCGTCTTTTGTGTGCAGGCAGGTCAAGTTCGATGATGGGCTATAACGGTCTACGTTTTGGTATAGCCCCCATATAACGGTGCCCCCCGATTTACGGTATTTTGACGTTTTTAGCTACATTTTCAGGTCGATTAAGCTATAATTTGACATTTAGGGTTTTTAAGTGTAAATAAACTTATATAACAAAAGTTGTGGACATAGGTCCACGTTTTGGTATAGCCCCCATATAACGGTACCCCTGATTTATGGCATTTTGACGTTTTTAGTTACATTTACACACCGATTTAGCTATAAATTGACATTTAGGGTTCTTAAATGACAATAAACTTATATAACTAGTGGACATAGGTCCATGTTTTGGAATAGCCCCCATATAACGTAACCGCCCGATTTCAGGTATTCTGACGTTTAAATTCACATTTCTAGACCGAATTAGCTATTATTTGATATTTAGGGTTCTTAGTGACCAAAATACTTATATTCGAAATAATTATGAACGTAGGTCCATGTTTTAGTATAGCCCCATATAACGGTACCTCGGTATAACGGATTTCGGTATCCCCATATAACGGATTTTCGGTATTTTGAGAATTTTACCTACAAATTTTAACCGAATTATCTGTAATTTGAACATTTGACATTTGAAATTCTTAGTGGTCACCACTAAACCGAACTAGCAGTAATTTGACATTTGAAGTTCTTAGTGGTCACAACACCTCTTCATAAAAAATTGTCAACATAGGTCCATGTTCGGATATAGCTCCCATATAACGGTACCTCCCAGTTTTCAGTAATTGACAATTTTATCTAAAATTTTTAACCGAACTAACTGTAATTTGACATTTGAAGGTTGTAGTGGTCACCACACATCTGCATCAAAAATTTTCAACATAGCCCCAATATAACGATACTTCCCGATTTTCGGTACTTTGAGGATTTTACTTAAAATGTTTAACCGAACGTAGGTCCATGTTTTGGTATAGCCCCAAAACAAACCTCCCGATTTTCCGTACATTAGCTTTATTTTTTGGACCAACTTTCTGTAATTTGAAATTTAAAAGCCAACAAAAATTGTTCATTTAAGTTCATATTTTCGTATAGCCCACATACCTCCGAACTAGCTCCCATCAAAAACTGTCAACATAGGTCCATGTTTTATTATAACCCCTATATAACGGTACCTCCCAATTTCTAGCCCACCAAAAATTGTCAACATACATAGTTCGATATAGGCACCATAAAAAAGGGCCTACCGAATGAAATATTTTATGTACATTATCTGACATTTTAACGTACCCACTTAAAGTTGGGGACGGGAATGAAAACTAATTATTCCATTTTAGTTCAGAATATTTTATGGTGGAGGGTATGAAAAGTTCGGCCCGGCCGAACTTAACGCTTTTTTACTTGTTTATCGTTAAACTATGCAAAAATATAAAATTTGATAAAACATCAATCATTTTATGTAAATTCAATATTTTCTTTGTCTTCATTTGTAGCTTTAGGCTGGTTTCAACTCAAAGGGAATAAATCGATGTCAGATTTTTTTAGGCGGGGGTTGCCGCCTGAACTGTTTACTTAGATTAGATTAGATTTAGATAGATTTAAGATTAAGATTGTCAATTGAGCACCATTGAAATAAGTTAACACGTGCTACTGGGGCCTCGAAGTTATGAAAATCTCGTCTCTCTCGGCGGCCCATATCTGTGAAACGGTTAAAGCTATTTGCCCGTATTATGCATTAACTTAAAGGCCATTCTGTTCATTTTATGTTCAAAAACAAAATGCGTAAGTATTACTGAATTCGACATAGAAAGCCAGTGTCCCGATTAACGTGACTACGTACGTCTTAGGGCGATAATGGAGCCTATCTGGGTACAGCCGACTACTTGGTACAGCGAACTACTTGGTTGTAATATGAGGTGAGCTCGACTCGGAGTTAATGTGACTTTTTTATGAATTTCGAACAGTTGTTCTCTTGTAAGTTTGGGTCGAATATTTCCGGAGAAGTTTCCATCTTCGCTTTGTCAAGATTTTTGTCGCCATTTGACTCTTTACGGTTTTTGCACTGTCGGATCAACCAATGCCAAGCCAACAAGTTCAGGACTAAGATGCCACAAGTGATTTATCATTTTGTTATGTCTTTTTCGGTCTATGTTTTTGTATTGCAATAGATTTTCACTGAGGTCTAGGTATTTTTTTGATGCTAAACGCTTCGTAGAATCTGAAGAGCCATCTGTCCCGAAAATAATCAAGAGCGGCATCAACAAGAACTCTTAACCATGAAAATTGTTGAACCTATTCAAGGACATTAGAAAATATCACATATCAAATTTGAACGCTATTCGATTAAAATTGACCGAGTTATAGCAAAATCGTGAAAAGATATATATGAGGGCTATATCCAAATCTGAACCGATTTTTGTTAAAATTGGTGTAGCTATTCAGGGGCCTAAGAGAATAACACATATTAAATTTTTAGTTCTTGATAACGGTACTTTGACCATGTGCAGTTGATGTCAACTTTTTGTACTAAATTTTTTTATTTATAGCCCACCCATCAAATCGCCATCCAAAACTTTTAATATTATCAACAAACTTTTCAGAAAATGTTATTTTAAATGTCGTCTAATTTTCATATGATTATCGCTTTAGATTATCTGGGAAATATTTTTCATATTTAAAGAGCTATAACTTCATTACGGATGCACATATCGACAAAATTCTTTCAGATTCGTTGTTTCGGATATGTTTACTGTAAGAAAAAAAAAACAAAAACATATATAAAAGTTAAGATCACATTTTTTGATTTTTGTCCACGCGGCAACACTGTGTGCCGCCGTAAAAGGAGCCGCGAGGATAATTTGTTGCAAAGTTCATAACGATCCGAGAGCAGGCTTTAAACTGTACTCTTGCAAAAAAATCTTGAAATGTAGTGTGAGAGGTACCCGAAGGAGTGGACCGATATAATCCGTATTCGAACATGATCTAAGTGTGCCAAACCAGTTACTCTGTTCGAGAGTTATCGTGCGCTCCAGCAAGGTCTAAATCGACGCCAAATTGTCTAAAAGGAATTTCGTAAACATAGATTAGATCTAAATCCATCCATTATTTCGATGAGGCACATTTTTATCGTATGAAAATGTATATCAGGAAAAATTTATAAAATTGTCTTTTCCATTTCAAAAAAATCAAAAAAATTTGTTGATACTACATCAATGATTTTTGGTACATAGATTAAGAAAAAAATCAGCATTCCAAATCTGTTTTCGTTACTAACTTTGATCGTTGCGCGCAAAAGATATGACCGTTTTAATTATGATAATTAGAAAAAATTCTAAAAAATCGCGGCTTAGCTGTTATATATTATTATCGTTAACTGAATTCGTAACCTTTGCGATGATGCAAAAAATAATCGGAAAGTCTCAATGGATTCGCGAAAAATCAAATTTGTTAAATAATTTCACGTATTTACAAACATATTTTTGAAACAATAGCGCTCATACTTACGAAAAATATATAAAAAAATTATAACAGCATCCAGACATTTTGAGGAATAAAATGAAACCTAAGTTGTGAAGGTTGGAGCTATAGTATTCATGTTATTTGCAAAAACACTAAGAAAACATTACGAAAAAAGTAAAATCATATTATTCTAATTTTATTTTTTTTTATGGTTTTATAGAAAAAGTTGGAGAAAAAATGTATTTTTCGCTTATAGTTTTCCTATTGGATAATATTATTAGAACCTTATATTAAATCACAAGGAATTCCAATTGTGGCATAACGTTAAAATAATGTTATATTGAATATTACAACATTTGAGATGCATATAAACCGCGTAGTTATGAAAATGACATGATGCGCATCCGATTTTCCAACACAGCGAATCAATCCCTTTTATTTGATGTACAGTTTGTCAAATTCTATTTGGCGGCCACGATGTAGCATCTGCTGCATTTAAGGGTGCAAAATACAGTAAAATGGTCATAATTTTCGCGAAGTTCACTTACATTTTATGCGCATCCGATTTCAATAATCACCATTAAAAAATATATCCTTCTATGACCTTTCAATGCGATCCATCAAGAACCGTGGATGTAGCATCGCACTCAATTTTTAGAAAAAATCTATTATATCTCTGGATTTACGAGAGTTTTTAAATACCTGCTTTCGCGCAGTTTAAACTCGCGTATCGATCTATTTATTTAAGTAGAACTGACGCCTCCAAAACGCGTTTTAATATGCGATATTTTCAAAATAATTTTTTGCAAATTTTCGAAATTTGAGGGGTATCATATCCGCCGATCTAGTGGGTGGATTTTTACGCGTCGTGGCTTGTTAGATTCAGAACGTAAAAAAACTAAATTTACGCGGGTTTCCACGGAAATCGAATGACGTTTGTAAATTTTAAACCAAAAAAATAGGTTTTTGAGAAAAATTTACGCACAAAAATTTCGTGTTTAGGCGCAGATTACTGTGATCCTGTGAGGGCTACACCCTCATGTTATACATTGAAAAATGCGAAATCGCGAGTACTACAATCCAATAATAAGCTTTTAGGGAAATCCAGCTGCGCGTCCCGATTAGAGCAAAAATTCAAAAAACCCCATTTTTCAGGTTTCAAAATGTCAGCATCCGTTTGAGGTAGATACAGTGGATATATTAAAAAATCATACATTAGAAACTTCAACTCTGAAGTGTACTCTTTAACTTCTCCTTTGAGCATTAAGCTCTACATTGTGTTGTAAAGCCACTAATTGGAAAATAACATAATGAAACTCGTTTATTTCAACGATTTTTTCCGATTTTTTTACATTAGTACGACCACAGCTTCCGCTCAAATTAATATTTAAAGAAACCCCTCGGTGAATCGGGCTAAAACAGTTTATTTTGCCGAAATGCGGTCAAAAGTTATGGTATAGTAAAACTGATCGCGAGTTACAATACCCCATAACTCAGTTTCAACATAAGTTAATTTTCTACAAAAAGCTTGATATATCCTCAGAAGCCTAAAAACTGTGGCTATAAAAATATCCATTCCAACTGAAATAGTATTTTAATTCAACAAAAATCCGCCAACAAAACGCACTTTTCACTTGAGTGTAAACAAGAAAAGGTTTAGAGTTAACTAAACTGCTTGGTTTGATATCGCAAATTTTCAGCGGCATGTTAGTTGAAATAACAATTGATGATTTCACAATGATACTACCAATTGCTAATGGTACTCGTCGTATGAGCACAACGCCGCCATACGCCATGAATTGCAATGCTGATGGTGTGGAGGATGCCTCGCAAACAAAACAAAATCCACCTTCATCTTCTTCTTGGCAATCATGCCATAAGTGGTGGATGCACAGTTGGGACATAAACTTGTAGGAGTTCTTATTCGATTTTGGTGCGTTAATACGGCAGCTAAACTAAAGTTATCTTTGAAAAAGAGTTGTTTTGGAAATGTTGTGCTGCTTTCGGTTTGCCCCTTGGACGGGGAGTACATACATTTATATTTGGAAAATTCAATTTGTGCAGCATTCGCCAACATTTAGCATTGATTCAACATCTCCAACAACAGCAACAAAAAGTTGCCTGCAATGCAATAGTGTTAAAAGCAATTTTGTTCAAAGATCGAATCTTAGTTTCATTATCGATGCTATTAATCGTCGGGGTTAGAGTATGTACACTTTTTTAATTCCGCCTGAAAGAGGTTAAGATTCTCCAGAAAAAAAAAATACAAAATTGGAATATATTTTTATTTTGTGTGTTCTCATTTCATACATACATATTAGGGTGGGGCGATTTGTGTGGAAGCAAAAAAACCTTAATGAGCCCTTCGCGTTTCTGATTACTGGGATTGAACTGAGCAAAAAAGTCCACTGGACCATATATCTACCGCGAAAATCGAGCCTCCCGATTTTGACTTTAAGTTTTTTATTGACGTTTTTTGGATATTTTGGCATATAACAGCCAAACCATTGGGATTTTCGATCCAACACAAAGACAAACATTGTAGCCAAGACAGTAATTGAAAACTCTCTAATACATCGCAAAAGCATTGGAACGCTCCTTCAGGCAGTTTTGGCCCTAAGAATGTGCAAACTTTTCGGAAAATGTCGATAAATGACATTGTGCTACAAAATTTGGCCCGAAAAATATTCAAGTGTTCTGATGCAAAATTATATCGTGTTGGGATCCATGGACAACAACAATGCCTTTATTTCGCTTGGGTCACTTCGTTTTATTTTTTTATAACAGTAAAAGTATTGAAAATCTGGGTTTCTTACATTTTCAAATTTAAACGGGCATATCTTATTTTTTCCACAACGGATTTCTTTTGATTCTTCTTCTATTTAAAGGGGTGAATAATGTCTTTTGAATAAGCTATTATTGTTTTAAATCGGTTAACAAATGGCTAAGTTATAGTGGTTTATGTCTGAAAACCCCCACAAAAAACCTATAAAGGAATTTCTCATAATTTTCAAAAATATGATGTTTTTTTGTTTTGTTCAATATTTATTTTGAAAATTATGAGAAATTCCTTTATAGGTTTTTTGTGGGGTTTTTCAGACATAAACCACTATAACTTAGCCATTTGTTAACCGATTTAAAACAATAATAGCTTATTCAAAAGACATTATTCACCCCTTTAAAAGGAAGAAGAATCAAAAGAAATCCGTTGTGGAAAAAATAAGATATGTCCGTTTAAATTTGAAAATGAAAGAAACCCAGATTTTCAATACTTTTACCGTTATAAAAAAATAAAACGAAGTGACCCCAACGAACTAAAGGCATTGTCGTTGTCCATGGATCCCAACACGATATAATTTTGCATCAGAACACTTGAATATTTTTCGGGTCAAATTTTATAGCACAATGTCATTTATCGACATTTTCCGAAAAGTTTGCACTTTCTTAAGGCCAAAACTGCCTGAAGGAGCGTTCCAATGCTTTTGCTATGTATTAGAGAGTTTTCAACTACCGTCTTGGCTACAATGTTTGTCTTTGTGTTGGATCGAAAATCCCAATGGTTTGGCTGTTATATGCCAAAATATCTAAAAAACGTCAATAAAAAACTTAAAGTCAAAATCGGGAGGCTCGATTTTCATCGTAGACATATGGTCCAGTAGACTTTTTAGCTCAGTTCAACCCCAGAAATCAGAAACGCGAAGGGCCCATTAAGGTTTTCAAATCGCCCCAGCCTAATACATATGAATATTTTTAATGGAGGTAACAATTTCTTTTGATTTTACATAGAAAAAACTATTAAAAGGATTCAAAACATGTATTGATATATTTAAGAAATAACTTCCTTACTTCCTCAACCTTAAAAAAATGCGATTTTGATCGTTTTATATCAAACGATTGCTATTTTTGTGTGTTTATTACTACAACCATTTATTAATTTTGGGCGAGGGTTAGTCTTGGGGCGTAGGTGATCGATTTAACTGGGTTTTTTGAAAATTCGTACAGAAAGCACTTAAATGTACTAAAATGTGTACCATATGAGTGACTTACTGGTAATCAACGGCTAAATCTAGAATCTTGATATTCAGAGTGAGGATTTATATTGAAGTGTAGGTGTGTTTGTAAAAGAAAATTTACAAAAAAATTTACTTTTTGTATTAGGCAAACTAGATTTCTGAGCGGAAAATTGGGACGCGGACGGAGTGCAAGTTAATTGAAATTCGAACAATAAGTTTACGACATGTACTAAAAGTGTACCACATGGTATTATGTGCACGGATAAAGTTAAAATCTTCAAGATTGTTATGCTAATATCGGTTGAGATATTTTTTTATAAAGGGTGAACCTATTTTCTTACTATTCGTAGGTAAGTCAGGCTTAATCTCTTATTTGTTGTTTTCAAATTTAAAAACAACAAGTTTAGAGTGGGATGTAGTTAAAATTGAGTACTTTAGGGGATGGCAGAGAAGACTAGTTTCGTCCAACGCCACTTGGATTCATCAGTTCTCTTAGTTCTTTGTATTGAAACAAAGAACCCTTCCCCAATTTTATGACGACTCGAGCTCAAGAATAAATGTAAATGAGTAAGAGTAAATGTTTAAATGCGAATTCAACCGAAACACCTAAAAACTCTCGTAGCCGCATATGTAAACCAAATTAACTTCTTTAAAGAAAAACACAGAAAAATAAAATTGAATGGGGAATGTATATTATCACATGAAAGAAAATTCGATGACATTTATTTTTGCATCAAATTTTCAACGTTAGCAAAATACCCCTTAGTAATGTTGGCAATATTTCCTGAGTATTTCAGCCATGAAAAACTTATCTACAAGTGGCAACTTAGAACACACCTTTCGGATTCGGCAATAAACTAGGTCACTTATCAATGACCTAATATGAATGCATTGATATAAGAGAAGCCCCCCTTGTCCCTACTGGGATGTTTGTGGAACTATTATATAAATTATACATTTCTAAAACCTATGCCAAAACTGGAAAATTCACTTTGATTAGCATCTCCTGCTACATCTTTAATTATTTTTAAATATCAGGTTCCTTTTTGGAGTACACCTAATATAAATATATATACAATGCGATTTGCAATATTTCTGATATTTCATATTTGGGAAAATGTTGAGTTTACTGACAGGCTCATATTTTTTTATTTTTTTTTTTTGCATATGCACAAAATATGCAAAAAATATGCAAAATATGCAAGTAATTTTTTTGACAAAAATCATCAAATTAAATTTGGAAAGTCATCAAAAAGTGTTCTAAATTAAGTTTATTGCCGTTAAACGTCGATTTCTTAGCAGATTATCATGTTATTAATTATTATTCCGCCACAGCAATAACTCTGGACTAAAAGACTTAGAAAATTTCCTATAACCCAGCCTTCTTATTGCTTTCAGTACAAAGTTGCTTTCTAATACAAATTTGTTCAAAAACTCAATCAGAAATATCAAAATGTACGTATCCAAATATGTTGATAATTTCTGCTCGGCCAAAATTGTCTGACAGAATAACAAATGAGCTAGAAATTAAGACTAAGAAAATATTGAATATTACATAAAATCTTTTATATTTTATTAAAAACATATAAAAACAAGTAAGAAAAGTCTATAGTCGGACGGAGCCGACCATGGGTACCCTATACCACTATCCCTGGACAATCGCTCTCCACGGAACTTCTTATCAATGATTGTGAAAATTTAATTATCAAATATCAGAGATGTAATGTATAATACTTATGACCAAAACCAAAAACTTATCTAGCATGACAAAGACATTTTTGTAGCAGGAAAGGAAAAATTAGTTCACACAAACTAAAATGTAATGAAACCCACTTATGTAGTACTACTACTTACGTTGTTTAACCGCTACGTTATTGAAATTTTTACCAATTTCACACAAAAGTTTCAGTCCATTTAACCCGCTAAGTATTATCTGATCTTCACGTTGGCTTGTACACTTCTTCTTCATCATAAACTCAAACTTTCTTTAAAATTTTGCGGGATATTATTTTGACCTACAGAGCCGCTAAAAAATTGGTTAAAATTTAGATTTTGGTCCATTTCATTCCCTGAACATTTCACGATTATCAGCAAAAACTAATCATATCTATTCTGGCCCGAACCCAACCTCCTTAAAAAATCCGTTACAATCGTTCCATAATTGCGGCCTTAAGCTTGTTTACAATTTTTAATGGACGGACACACATCGCTAAATCGCTTTATCTCGTCGAGATATGAATTTTGGCATAACAAATAAGGGGTCTAGGACGAATATTTCGTGGTGTTACATAAACTTTTGGAGAGACAATATGTAGCATGGGATAAAAATGAAGTTCTCTACACAGAACCCATTATATATTAGGCAGTAGGCTCGTTATCTACCAAACACTTTATTGCAATTTACATCACAGGAAAGGTCAGTAGTTTTTTCCCATATGTAGGCTACTTTGCGAAATATATATGTCCTCAAGGAATTTAAATGTCGACCAAAAATAAAATTTTTATATTTGTCATACAAAAGTAATGGTCCATTTCACCCGCTAAAGAATATCAGATCATCATTCAAACTTGTAGGCATCTTTTTCGACCTATACTATTACCCGGTGCAAAATTTCGTGACTGTTGAAGTATAATTGCGACTTCTAGCGAATTTATTATTACAATACAAACAAATAACGGAATATATTAGGCTGTAACTCTGTTATCTGATCATGCACACCAACATAATTGGCATCAATTGAAAGGTCAAGCGTTTCACTTTCAAGTATATCTCACTTGTCTGCAATGTCACTTCCAGGAATTAAGATATAAGCTGTATATTAAAAATTTTCACAATTTTCACACAAAAGTTTTGGTCCATTTAACCCTCTAAATATTATCCGATCGCCATCTCAAATTGCAAGCTTCTCCCTTGTGATATACTCTTACCTTATTTAAAATTACGCGTTGATCGGACCATTATTGAGACCTACAGAGCCGCTATAAAATTGGATAAATATTATGTTTTTGGTCCATTTCACCCGCTAAATATTTCACGATCATCACCAATAAGAATAGGGATCTATTCTGATCTGAACCCGACCTCCATACAAAATTTCTTGACGATCGGTCCACAATTGCGGCCTGGAGCGTGTTTACAATTTATAATGGACAGACGGACGGACGGACGGACGGACTGACGGACGGACACACATCTCAAAATCGCTTTATCTCGTCGAGATATGAAGATTGGTATGCCACATTGGGGGTCTCCGACGAATATTTCGCGGTGTTACATGAATTTTTACCAAAACAAACTTATAATACCCTTTTCCACATTGTGGTATAGGGTATAAATATATACGGTGCCTCTGAATTTCCCACACGAATAATAATTTTAAAAAGTGAAATTCTTTTAAAATCAATATTTGTTAAAAGTTGAAAACTACTATATTCGCTTCATTATGGCGTATTCTAGTCGAATCGACAAAAATATTCCCTTTTTGGGCATAAATACGGAAATAAAAAATTGTGAAATTGGGGAAAGGAAACAAATTCTGCACGGAATTTTTATTCATGATTGCACTGATAACTATATTTTAATACCCTAAGGGTATTATGTCTTAGTGAATGAGTTTGCAACATGCAAAATGAAACGAAGTAGACCCCCAGTTCCTTTTGATGATCTGCATAGATTCGCACTTATCCATCTCGCCATGTCTTTTTGAAAACAAAGCACAGGTCACATTTATAGACCAATTCCCATAAAAATTGGGGATTTTTTTGGCCCTAGGGCGATCCCTATTTTGGTAAGAATCGATTCACATTTGGATATTGCTCCCATATATACAGTACATTGGCGATAATCCCTACACCACAGGTTTCGGCGGTGTCCAAATTATCAAATTGTTCGGATTAACGATTGTAAGGAAACTAAATTATTTTATATGATTAAATCACTCGTGGAAGTTATAAAATACTTTTTTAAATTGTAATTGCTAATACCGAACAATTTAAATGAAAGTGCTCTACGTGTAAAAAATAGTGTTCCAGAAAAAGCCAATCAGATTACGAAAGTAGTGCTAGAAATATGGCGTTTTTAAAGTTTACATCAGGATGTAAGCAAACCTAGAGACAGATGTGGAATTTCATCGTTTTGTAAATTAATATTCCTTGAAATCTTGGCCTTTTAGGTGTATAGGGCATTTGGCAACTGTTTAAACTACGTTAAACTTATAAAATTATCAATTATAATTAGCATAACATCCATCTCTGTAAATTCATTTAAAATTTGGCATCATTGTCTTCTTATTTCTCTATTCTTTTTTCCTGTCACTTTTTTTGTAAACGTCAAATGCAACTTAATAAAAATCGGCCTCTTTTACTCACGGCCACCGAAGGAACCACATCTCAGCTCAAAGGATGACAATATTACGGCGAATATTTTTCTTAATATATTTATTTATATCCTATACAACAAGACTAATGTGTCATGAAAGGTTTGTCCTTGTACTCGATAATTTTTACTAAATGTTGCTGAAACAATTTTTTCACCAACTTCTCCATTAAACAACTGTCAAAATTCGAAGCATTGGTAATAATTAGTACAAATTATAGAGTACACGGACAGGTATAAATTAAACAATTGTGTATACAAAAGAGTTATGACTTTTCAACTGTGTTATAAAAATTGTTTTCCTGTAGCAGGAATGAATGAACTATATTTTTTAGCATTCCAAATACTTTTCTAGCAGAAATATGTGAGTGGTTTTGCCATTTTAAAGACAATTCCAAGGTTTTTGACTTATTTTGATGATATTGATGTCATTTTGCACTAATCATTGGGCGTTCTTCATTTTGCTTATTATTCATCGTGGATGGGTATAACAATAATGCATTACTTTTCGCCGAGGAGTGAACATTTTCCAATTCTGCATTAAGCGGTTGTATGCGTACAATATACATATTATAAAACACATTATAAAATTATGTATTTTTAGTGCATTAAACAGAAACCATGTCATCATTATTAAAGCGGCACTTAGAGCATTTTTCCAAAGAAGCTTTTTGACCACAAAGAACAAAAATTTCCAATTTATGTCTGTATATACTGAATAAAGGACTAATCACTATAAAATATATTCAAATCTAATATGTGGATATTCTAATAATAGTTATATTCCAGAACCTGGAATCGTAAATGGTACTTTAGTATTTTTTCCCATTTTGCGCTAAAAACGAACCCTTTTTCCAAAAATTAGAAAAATTGCGCTTTTGTCTAAACAAAAATAGCGATGACTAACTCTAGCTCCTTTGTTTTCCTGCTAGACAATTTTGGCGGATAAGAAACTATCACCACGTTGATGGACACGTTGATTTTGACATTTCTGATTGAGTTTTTGAAATGTTTCCATTATCTATCTACATTTGTATGGGAAGCAAATTATGTTGTAATAGGAATGCTGGGTTATTTTACATTTTATCACCTTGTGAAAACTGATTTAAGTCTTGTTAGCCTAGATTTATTGCTGTGGCGGAATATCTGGAGAGTCTCAACAACATAATAATCTGCAAAAAACTATGTTAAACTGCAAAAAACTTAATTTAGAATGCTTTTTTGATGCTTTTCCAAATTCAATTGGCGATTTTTGTCAAAAAACACTTGCATATTTAGCATATTTTTTGCATATATTTTGCATGTTGTTGATATGACCCTAAATATCGAAAAATTGACCCTCAAAACGCCTAGATCCAAAATTTGAGTACAATCGGATAAGAAATAAAAACATGCTAAAATCCGATGTCTATCAATTACACACCAAAGAAGCTGGTATAAGTCAGCTGCGCTAACGGTGATATATCCTCAGCAAAATTATACATCAAATCAATTTTTGAACTCAGCAACTTTAAACGCGTGTTTCTGGGAATGGCATTTTTGAAGTCGTGGCCAACGATAGCTCGAAAACGAATCGACCGATCTTCATATGTTTTGGTGAGCATATTATATACAAAAAAGCTCGTCATTAAGCCAGACAATTTTTAACAAGAAAACGGTCAATTTTTTTCGTTGAAATCGAAATTTTCACTTTGACAGCTCACAATTTTTTACACGGTGCTCTTAAATCAAATTTAAATGGAATGTGCTTACACCTGGAAAGTTTTTGCGGATTCAGAAACTACAATGTTCATAGATTGGAAACATCAACGCCGGAGCGCTTTTTAAATAAATCGCGATTCAAATTGACATTTTTGAGAGTTTTTTTTAGGTTTTCACGATTTTGCTTGGAAACCGCAAGTCCTATTGAAATGAGATCAAAGAAAATATTGTAGCTATGAAAATTCTCTACAAGATTGATTGTTATGATATCTTCTAGTTTTTACCGTTATTGAGATATAGAAGCTCAAATTAGGACAATGGATTGACTGACTTCCCAGGTGTAATTTAAATTTGATTCAAGAGCACCGTGTTTAAAATAGATTTTTTAAAATTCGGTTTCGCTTAAAGACTAGTTTATTAGGTTCTTAAATCGTCCACAAAAATATACCAAGATCCGCCCATCCGTTTTCGAGCTATCGTTGGCACCGCAAACGCTTTTACAGAAAAAGGGTTTCGCAGGTAGCCATTTACCACAAGACTATTCAATATTTCTCAACAAGAAAAATTCCAAAAGTAGTATAAAATGTGCTCTTTCAGATGAAAGAAAGAACGAGTTAAAAATATTAGTAGTTTCTTTGGAAAAAATTTATGAAAAATGAGTTCTTTGAAAATCGCCAAAACGGCCTAACCCAAAATCAAACAGACTATAAAGATCTAAACGGAACCTTTTGAAACAGATACACTGCAATTAAAATTCCTGCAATTAAATTACTATAGGATTGACATATGGAGGTCGGTTTAGAAATTCGTACTTATGGTTACTAAATTGTACTAAATTTGGTACAATTTGGATTTGGGTGAAAGGATACATCTGAAATACTCAAATTTGGAATTATAATTACTGTTGAAGTGTAGGATTGATATTTTGAAAATTTGGAAAATACTAAATTTGAATTTGAGCGAACGGATAGAACTGGAATTCTGACATTTGGATTTAATATTACTGTTGGAGTGTAGGATTTAGAAAGTTTTGTGAAATTCGTACATAAGGATATGAAAAGTACTAAATTAGTTGCAATTTAGATATAGGTAAAGGGACAGAGCTGGAATCCTGAAATTTGGAATTAAGATTACTATTGGACAGTAGGATTGAGTAAGTTTTGAAAATTCGTACCTATGTGTGCGAAAAGTACTAAATATGGTACAATTTAGATCTGGATAACGGATTGAGCTGGAAACCTGAAATTTGGAAGTAAGAGTACTGTTGAACTGTATGATTAAGATATGGTGGTTTTGGAAATTCGTGCTTTTGTGTACGAAACGTACGAAATTTGGTATAATTTGGATATGGGTGAACGGATATAGGTGGAATCCTGAAATTTGAAATTACTGTTGGAGATAGTTATTGAAATTCGTACTTTCATAGCCGCTGTTGGTGTGTAGGGTTGAGGCATGGATGTGGTTGTGGATATACGTACCATATGGTTGTGGATAAATTACTAAATGGCACAGAATTTTGTTCAAATTGTTATTTTGTAAAGTGGTAGAGCTGAAATTGTGAAATTCTTTATTAGTATAGTAGTTGGAGTTTAGAGTGGAGATAGAGAGGAAGTTTTGGAAATTCGTACTTATGTATACCATAAATACTTAATCGCTGAAACTTATAATTATTATCAGTACTAAATTTGGTACCGGTTTGGTGTTGCATGAAGGGATATAACTGGAGTTTGGAATTGTTGTAGAGTATATTTGGACGAAATTCATTTCAGACAATTTGGAGTCGATTTAGCCATGTCCACATGTCTGGCTGGTGCGCACGATAACTCTTGAACGGATGAACCGATTCGAACCAAATTTTGTACTTCATATTAGTTTGCCCAAACTAAGTTTAATTTCAAAGATGGGCCGCAAAAGAGTTCAAATTTTTTTTGTAAAATGGTGTGAATGATAACTCTTGAAGGGACCAATCGATTTGGTCTAAACTTTCTACATCGTACAATTACTACCAGGCATAGATGAGGTTCCAATACGGACTATATTGCTTTACTACTTCTGGAATCTCCCATACAAAATTTCAAAAAATTCTCGAATGTAACAATTTGTATTCGCTGCCCCCGTTATGACGGTACAAGTTTTTTCTGGGACAAGTCCATATTCCCTGAGAAAGTGGCCCGAAAGCCGTAAAAAACCCGTGTTGCACCATGTGTGGTGGCTGGAGCCGATTCGGTCCAACAAATTATGTTTTCCGTGCGCATGTCCATGCATGCTGACATCCTGGTCCAAAAGCTCTAAATTATACGGTGATCAACTGAAATGACTGGTGGGCGCGATATCTATCGAAAAGAAATGTCTCCTAAAAATAAGATCCACTTCTAAAATTGTATCTCCTCAGCAACGCTTTTGAGTCAAAAAAGTCCACAAAATTCAGAAAATCCTCTAAATACATAATTTGGAACAGGGTCTTGGTTGTGTGGCCGATATGTCCGTAGATGAAAGTTTCAACTCCCACAGGCTGAGGGTATACCTCCGTCGGCAAAGTCGACTGATACTTTTTCACTTGTTTTATAATAAAATGGAATGAATGTTATTTTAGGCATTAATAGGCAAACGTTTTTCATTTTCAAGAAAAAATGTCAAAAATTAATAACCCTAGTGTTCACACCATTGCGCTACGGTGGCACCCTCTCAAATAAAACGCTTGACGTTTATTGGTATTTATTTCTGTCACCACTTTTAATTTAAATGAAAGCACAAATTTTTGCAGGATTCGTTTTTTAGCTACAACAATGATCAAATTTTTTCATCGATTGGAAACTAATTGTGGTTTATAGGGCGATTTCCTGAAAATTTGCCTTTGGCCCCCATACAAAGTTCTATGGAAAATATCGGTCAGGGAGCATGGGTTATCGTTAACTGATCTTCATAATATTTTGTAGAAATAGTTTTTTAGTCACAAGAATTAACTGGTAAAGCTGTTCATCGATTGGACAGTAAATCGTGAAAATTCCCATTTACTATGGAAAAAAAGATTAAAGTTAACCGATCACCATAAAATTTCAAATATAAGGTTTTTTAGGTCAAATGATAGGCTATTCAACTAATGTAGACCTTCTTTCACATTTAATTAGCTCATTAGCAATAATATGTATCAAAGACATGAAATGTGGCCAGTAATCCAATGTTTTACTCTTGAAAAAGCCATGATATGATATGTGATATGATACGGTGGAGCTAAGTACTTTCATTACTAAAAGAACAAT
Organism: Musca autumnalis; assembly: GCF_047663935.1. Lineage (NCBI taxonomy): Eukaryota > Metazoa > Arthropoda > Insecta > Diptera > Muscidae > Musca > Musca autumnalis. The sequence continues at coordinate 123,737,227 of NW_027411977.1, forward strand.
ATGATGCTAAGTATCTGAATATCGAACTCGCGCTCATATGTATACAAAACCTAGTTAACGATTTCACTACAGTGAATCCTAAATTGTACTAACCAATGTTTGACCAAATGTGTGTGTATAAAAATATAAATAAATTAAAATATATGGTTTTGATTTAGTAAACAACTCGCAATAAATTTTTCATGAACCTGTCAGTAAATACAGCATGTAGAAAATAAAAATAAATGCACACAGAAAATAGCCCTGGCAACAACAAACAATAACAAATCGCACATTTGTATAAAGTCATCTGGTTGGGCCAATGTAGAGTTGGTCGTGGACGGATCTTAAGAAAACTCTATAATAGCATCAACTATAACCACCAACACCATTAACCACCTTCGCTATTGTGGTCGTTCATTCTGTATTCATCGATTGTTTGTTGTTTTACGGTGCAAATGTAAAGACATAAGAAAAGCTTTTTCTACCACATACAAACGATAGATAAGTGATCGTTCCATGGTTCCACAGTGTTATATTTTCTTAAAAAAAGAAAAAAACTTTTAAAAATTATATTGGTAACCGTAACCGAGTGTCGCCATGGTTAACATGCAGTTTTGTACACAGGAAGGCGTAGCTTCGAAACTCCAACAAGAAGTTATTACATTCTTCCGTGGTGTTTAAATCTCTCTGCACCATAATTAATTATGTATTTCAGTTATGTAAATCAAGCCTACCTATGACGACGGACTTTTGGACGTCTTTCGTGGTCAGTAATAAGTAGACATCGGATTTTAGCATGTTTTTTATTTCTTATCCGATTGGACTCAAATTTTGGATCTAGGCGTTTTGAGGGTCAATTTTTCGATATTTGGGGTCATATCAAAAATATGCAAAAAATATGCAAAAAATATGCAAAATATATGCAAAAAATATGCAAAATATATGCAAAAAATATGCAATATATGCAAAAAATATGCTAAATATGCAAGTGTTTTTTTGACAAAAATCGTCAATTAAATTTGGAAAATCATCAAAAAAGCATTCTAAATTAAGTTTTTTGACGTTTAACATAGTTTTTTGCAGATTATTATGTTATTGAGACTCTCCAGATATTCCGCCAAAGCAATAAATCTAGACTTCTTCTTCTTTATTTGCCAATCCGTGTTCGGATGTTAGCGATCATACAATTATAATGCAGTGTTACATAATTTAACTTAACTAATTGTTAATATTATAGTACAATTAAATATGTTCTATTCAATTATCGAAAGGCTTCGGTTTCTGGCGGCATTTAAAAGAATTCGTTCGTTTTGCACACCCGTCCATTCTTTAATGTTACTTATCCATATTGTTTCTTTTCTTCCTCTGGGTCTTTTTATCTTTATCTTAAATCTAGACTAACAAGACTTAAATCCGTTTTCACAAGGTGACAAAATGTCAAATAACCCAGCATTCCTATTACAACATAACTTGCTTCCTATACAAATGTAGATAGATAATGGAAAAAATTCAAAAACTCAATCAGAAATGTCAAAATCAACATGTCCAAATATGATGATAGTTTCTAATCGGCTAAAATTGTCTAGCAGAAAAACAAAGGAGCTGGAGTTAGTCATCGCTATTTTTGTTTAGATAAAAGCGCAATTTTTTTTAGTTTTTGGAAAAAGGGTACGTTTTTTAGCGCAAAATGGGAAAAAGTACTAAAGTACCATTTACGATTCCAGGTTCTGGAATATAACTATAATTAGAAGTATACTTTTTGAATATCCACATATTGGATTTGAATATATTTTATAGTGTTTAGTCCTATATTTGTGGTCAAAAAGCTTCTTTGGAAAAACGCTCTAACTGCCGCTTTAATATTGATGACATGGTTTTAGTTTAATGCACTAAAAATACATAATTTTATATGTATATTGTAAGCATAGAACCGCTTAATGCAGAATTGGGAAATGTTCACTCCTCGGCGAAAAGTAATGCATTATTTTTAGATTCACTTTTGGCAGTTGTGTTGAGATGTGTATTATTTTATTGTTGTAAAATAATTTCAGCTTAATCTCGGGGTTTGTTGTTTTCAAATTTTAAAAACAACAAGTTTTATTTAAAGTGGGTGTAGTTAAAATTGATGTGAAGAACACCAAATGATTAGTGCAAAATGACATCACTCAGAAAAACCACACAATTGGAATTATCTTTAACATGGCAAAACCACTCACATATTTCTGCTAGAAAAGCATTTGGAATGCTAAAAAATATAGTTCTGTCATTCCTGCTACAGGAAAACAATTTTGATAACACAGTCGAAAAGAAATTATACAATTAATTAACTTATACCTGACCGTGTACTCGATAATTTGAACTAATTATTACAAATGTTTCGAATTTGGACAGTTGTTTAATGGAGGAGTTGCTGTAAAAATTTTTTCAGCAACATTTAGAAAAAATTATCGAGTACAAGGATATAACACCTTTTATAACACGTTAGTCTTGTTGTCTAGGATATAAATAAATATATTAAGAAAAATATTCGCCGCAATATTGTTATTAAAATTGCCAAAGGCACTATACACCTAAAAGGCAAAGAATTCAAGGAATCTTAATTTTCAAACAAAACAGGGATCGCCCTAGGGCAAAAAAAAAATTTATGCGAATTGGTCTATAATGTGACCTGTACTTTGTTTTCAAAAATACCTGGATAAGTGCGAATCTATGCAGATAATCAAAAGGAACTGTGGGTCTATTTTGTTTCCTTTTGCATGTTGCAAACTCATTCACTAAGACATAATACCCTTAGGGTATTAAAATATAGTTATCAGTGCAATCATGAATAAAAATTCCGTGCAATTCCGGTGGGTGCCACCGTGGTGCAATGGTATGCACACCCGCCTTGCACGCTAAAGGTCGTCAGCCTTGTACAACAACACGTGGTGTCTTAGACACGCCGTTCGGACTCGGCGATAAACAGTAGGTCCCATATCATTGAGCTAATATGAATCGGGGTGCACTCATTGATATGAGAGAAGTCTCTCCTGTCCCGCCTGGGATGTTTGTGGAACAATTATATTACATAATTTGTTTCCTTTTCCAAAATTCACAATTTTTTTCCATATTTATACCCAAAAAGGGAATATTTTTGTCGATTTGACTAGAATAGAATAGTTTCACTTTCTAAAATTATTTTCCGTGCGGAAAATTCGGAGGGCAATATTCATGATTGCCCTGTATATGTTTTTATATGTTATATGTTTTTAGTAAAATATGAAAGATTATTTAATATTACATATTCAATATTGTCTTAGTCTTAATTTCTAGCTCATTTGTTATTCTGTCAGACAATTTGGCCGAGCAGGAACTATCAACATATTTGGATACGTTCATTTTGACATTTCTGATTGAGTTTTTGAACAAATTTGTATTAGAAAGCAACTTATGTTGTAATAAGAAGGCTGGGTTATAGGAAATTTTCTAAGTGTTTAAGTCCAGATTTATTGCTGTGGCGGAATAATAATTAATAACATAATAATCTGCTAAGAAATCGACGTTTAACGACAATAAACTTAATTTAGAACACTTTTTGATGACTTTCCAACTTTAATTTGACGATTTTCGTCAAAAAAATTAGTTGCATATTTTGCATATTTTTTGCATATTTTGCATATTTTTTGCATATTTTGCATATTTTTTGCATATTTTGTGCATATGCAAAATATGCAAATATGCAAAAAAATAAAAAATATGAGCCTGTCATTGCATTCAGTTTTCTTCAAAACGAATTTTGGTCCAATCAGATTTTTTGTATCTTTATTAATAAAAAATATGCAAATATGCAAAATCCGATGTCTAGTAATAAGTAAGCGTTCCAATGATATTGCCCTTAAAATAGAACCGCACAACAATCGTTGATGTGTGACAAGTCGTATTTTGACCTCTGGTGTCTCCTGGCAAGCAACCTTTAACCCCCGCTAAAGGTAAAACGAAAAAAACAACCTACTATGAAGGAAAAGAAAAACGAACCCCTCTAAAGTTGACGAGCCCCGCAAACGTTTTAAGGACAATGATCTGCGAATCTGCACCTGGAATGTTCGCGCTCTTTATAGAGAAGGTGCAGTCTTCGCATTGGAAGACGTGCTTGAAAAGTACAAGGCCGATATTACTGCCATACAGGAAATACGATAGATTGGGAAAGGCGTCACAACAACACCTAAAGGTGACGCACTGTATTATAGCTGCCATGACGTAAAGCATGAGTTTGGTTGCGGATTCGTAGTTAGTCGGAGGCTAAAACATCTGGTATCAAGCTTCACCCCAGTGAATGAAAGACTTGCTGCAATTCGAATAAAAGCTAAATGAGTTTGGTTGCGGATTCGTAGTTAGTCGGAGGCTAAAACATCTGGTATCAAGCTTCACCCCAGTGAATGAAAGACTTGCTGCAATTCGAATAAAAGCTAAATTCTTCAACATCAGCTTTAGTTGCGCTCATGCTCCCACTGAAGAAAAGGACGAACAGACAAAAGATATATTTTACGAGCTCTTAGAAGAAACATATGACCGTTGCCTTGCCCATGACATCAAAATTATTTTAGGCGATTTTAATGCCAAAATTGGAAAGGAGAATATCTTTGGCCCAACAGTCGGGAATTTCAGTCTCCACAGTGAAACATCTGACAATGGTATGAGGCTGATATACTTTGCAGCTGCAAAAACATGGTAGTTATCAGTACCAGATTTAATCATCTCGATATTCATAAGGGCACCTGGCTGTCTCGAGATCAAAGAACAAGTAATCAAATTGATCATGTTGTGATAGATGGAAGACATTCATCGAGAGTACGATCGTTTCGAGGCGCAAACATTGATTCGGGCCACTACCTTGTTGCAGCAAAGGTACGTACCCGTCTAAACGTTGCAAATAAAGCACGAACTGACACAACGCGTAAGTTGGACATCGATAGGCTGCAAACACAACGGATAGCCACAGCATATTCCACTCAACTAGCCCAATTGCTTAATGAGAGCACTCCTTGTCCCGATAACATAACAACACAATGGCAAAATATTGCCCACTCCATGCAAACAGCCGCAAAATTCATACTTGGATACCAGAGACCTCCACAAAGGAATTCATGGTATAACCAGGAGTGTCGTGCTACTACCGAAGAGAAAAATGCGGTATATGAGCTACTTTACAATCAGTAGCAACGCGTAGCGCACGAGAGAGATATCGGGAGAAAAGGATAGAAGAGAAACGTCTTTTCCGCAAGAAAAATAGAGAAATGGAAAAGCGGGAGTGTGAAAAAATCGAGTTGTACAGGAGCCAGAATGAAGTCTGAAAATTCGACCAAAGAGTGAAACATCAAACAAATGGCTTTGGTACAGCCACATTTTCCTGTAGAGACTAGAAAGGTAATCTGGTAACAGCTAAAGATAACGTGCTCAGGATATGGAAGGAACATTTCTCTAATCTGCTGGTATCCAATAGTAGCGAAGACGATGATACCACAGATCCAATCCCAGAAGATGAGAAGACCCAAGAGATGCAGATCGACACATATCACCTTTTTGTCGATTATAAAGCAGCATTCGACAGTCCCTTCCAATCAAAGTTATTCCATGCAATGTCTGATTTTGGTATCCCCGCAAAGCTCATCCGGCTTTGTAAGATGACATTAACTGATACTAGGTCCTCAGTTAAAATTGGAAAGAACCTCTGCGAACAGTTCAGTACCAAAAGAGGTTTCAGACAAGGAGATAGCCTTTCGTGTGACCTATTCAACATTTTGCTGGAAAAGGTAATACGAGATGCAAATGTCAAAAGAAATGGCACAATTTACACCAATAGCCACATGTTACTTGCTTATGCTGATGACATAGACATCATGGGACGATCAGTAAAGGAAGTAACTGATACCTTTAGGAAGGTCGAAGCAGAATCTGCGAAAGTGGGTCTGGCGGTAAACGGCGAAAATATCAAATTGATGGAGTCGACGCGCAAAGCGTCTATAGAGCTCGGAGCAACTGTGGAAGTTGATACCTATAATTTTAAGGTAGTTAAAGACTTCGTCTACCTCGGCACTGCCATAAACCCAACAAACAACATCAGTTGTGAAATAAGAAGATGAATTGTATTGGCCAACAGATGCTACTATGGTTTAAGTAAGCAATCTGAAAACAAAGCCACATCTCGTCAAACAAAAATAACACTATACAAAACACTGATACTACCCGTGCTAAGGTATGGCTCCGGAGCACAGGTACTTGCGCAAGCAGATAAGGCAGTGCTGGGTGTGTTTGAGAAGAAAATTCTTCGAAAGATCTACGGGCCGATTTGCGTTGACGGTGAATATCGACGTAGTATGAACCACGAGCTATGTATATCAGCTATACAAAGACATGAATATAGCTAAACCTATCGAGATGCAACGATTGCGTTGGCAGGCTATATCATAAGAATGAGCGATGATGAACCCGCCAAAAAGGCGTATGAATACATGCCATATGGCGGTGCACGCAGAATCGGAAGGCCTAAACTTCGATGGAGCATACAAGTGGATGAGAAAATGAAAAGGCGCGGTATTCCAGAAAGCGAAGCGATAAACAGAGAGAATTGGAAATCTTTTCTTAGTTCGGTCTGTGGAACAAATGTTCTGTAATGGGCCAGTTAAGTAAGTAAGTAAAGGTAAAAAGTACCTACCACTCGAAAATTTAATGTATTGGTTTTTTTTAACCTGAGGGCCTTTATCCAGGGAAATATAGAGAATACAAATTTAGTAAAAGGCTTTGCTAATGTACGCAATATATGTGAGGAATAGGATTATTGGTTGTATAGTATACATAAATGCAAACTACATTGTTTTTTTTTAAATACAATGTATACCAATCGTGTAAAATCGATCGGCGGCTCGGTCCTGCGCTATTAGGATTGCTGCATTGAGCTGACATTGAACGCTGATCTGCCTATGGGCTTGGAGCGTGCTACGCGCAGCGAGCTTACTAAGAACTGAGGGCTTACTACGGGCTCGAAACTTGCTGAGAGTGTGCTAAGCCTAGTACTAGGTACAGATACTGCCGACGAAAGCTTTTTCGGCTGGTTTTCGACATTTTCGGTAAGGAAAACCAGAATATGTGTTTGGACAGTAATGCGAAGTGAATGAGAATTGTTTAGTATGGGAAATATTGATGCTATTAAAACGAAAGCTTAAGTTGAGATGGGTATTACTGCAGGTAAAGGGTACATTAAGGAATGAACCATACAGTCCTTCGAGGAACTTAATCTAGCCCTACAAACATTTCTCACAATTGTGAAAGATTGCTTGTTCCGATTAATCTTTTGCGTTTCCCAACGGCGATCATTTGACAATAGTTTACATTTTTTCTTAGATTTGTAAAATGATCGTACTAGCGTCCCGGAAGGCCAACATACGATTGTTACTGACATTTTGGATTTGGTTGTATATAATTCTCATATACACTTTCTACAGAAATTTAATATAAATGCCACGTATAATATTATGAGAATTGACAAATACAACACATGTCCAAAGTGGTAAAACTGAACTACAACAAATCGACACCTCCAAATAATAGTATGCTAAGTCTAAAAAGTGAGTTTTGCAGGAGAAGCTCTCAACGTTTGGAAATTTTTTTGAACTTCAGTACTATGCTAAGTCAATATTTGTTTATAACTTCTGTTCGGATTGACCGATCATTACCAAAATTAGACAGAATTTAAGTTAAAGGACGTTCGACACCTCCAAATAGTAGTTTGCTAATTCTGAAAAGCGAGTTTTGCAGGACAAGCTCTAAAAGTTTGGAAATTTCTTTGACCTTCAGTACTATGCTAAGTAAATATTTGTTTATAACTTCTGTTCGGATTGTCTGGTCTTTACCAAAATTTGACAGAATTTAAGTTAAAGGACGCTAAATATAAAAATGTAAAGAACTTGAAAACATGCTAAGTCGACTTAGCATACTATTGGTTGGAGGCGTCAAAATGAAACAAAAAAAAAAAAACGAAACCTAAAGAAGAATTAAAAAGAAATTTCTTTTATTCTATTTTTTCTTTATATTTTAATCTTCTTAATAGCTTTCATATGATTAATTTGCGATACGCATCCTGCGATTGAAATTTTTCAAAAAATTTGCAGGGAGCAGAATCAAGAGTACAACAACAAAAATGTAAACCAGGGCTGAGCAAAATAATAAAAGAGAGTATTTAAGTGAGAATTAATATTATTTTTTCTTGATGTTCTATTCCTTTTTTAATTTATTTTAACATAAATGTTGTTTAAAATAATCCATGAACAAACTATAAAAAATATATGAGTGAATATTGCGAAAAGACTGGTTTCTGTGTCCCGAGGCATTTAGGGTTAAAAATATTGAAAAAAATTAAGTTTTTAGAAACGGAATAAGTAAAACAAAGTGGCCTTTAATGAGGTCAAAATCAAAATAAAATATTTTACATATTTATATGCAAACAAGTAAAAAAGTATCAGTCGGCTTTGCCGACAGAGATATACCCTCAGCCTGTGTATATTGAAAAAAATTTTTTTTTCTCAAAAAACGTATGTATTTAGGGGGTTTTAAAAATTGTGGGCGTTTCAAACGACAAAAATGTTGATTACGATTAAAGATGAAAAGTTTTGCGGAGGAGATACTAAAAAGAATGGATCTCCAGCCACTGCATATGGCGCCATAGGGGTTTTTACACCCTTCTGGCTGTTTGATCAAGAAGTATGGACTTGCCCCTGAAAACACTTTTACCATCGTAATTGAGGCAGCGAATGCAAGTTGCTTCAACAAAAATCAAAGCCCATATCAGGTCTTAAAGTGAATTTATCCGAAATTTTGTGTGGGAGGTACCGGATGGAGTGGACAAATATAGTCCATATTTGAACTTGATCTATATCTGGTAGATATATTAGGATGTGTAAAGTATGGACCAATTCGGCCACTCCCTTCAAAAGTTACCGTGCGAACAATTTTTCCGAACATTTTTGAACTTTTGTGGGGGAGGTACCTGAAGGAGTGGACCGATGTGGCATATCTTCGAACTTAAACTATGTTTGGACAAAATATTACTAAGGCCACATTTTGAATCGAATCGGCAGATCCGTTCGAGAGTTATCTTTCGCTCCAACCACCTCACACGGTGTCATAGGGTTTTTTTTGCAACTTTTAGGCTATTTTCTCAGGAAGTGTGGACTTGCCCCTGATGAAACGTGTACCGTCGTATGTAGGGCAGTGAATGCACGTTGCTAAAACAAAAATCAAAGCGATTCGAGAGATGGCCCTAACTGAACTTTTCCGAAATTTTGTGTGGGAGGTACCCGAAGGAGTAGACCGATTGAGTCCATATTGAAACTTTATCTAAGTCTAGTACACATATCACGATGGGCAAAGTATGGACCAAATCGGTTACTCACTTCAGGAGTTATCATGCGCACAAATTTTCCGAACATTTTCTAACTTTTGTGGGGGAGGTACCGAAAGGAGTGGACCGATATAGCCCATCTTCGAACTTAAACTAAGTTTGGGCAAAATATTACGAAATCCAAAATTTGAACCGAATCGATTCATCCGTTCGAGAGTTATCGTGCGCTCCAGCCAGCCAGACATTCCTCAATCGACTCAAAATTGTCTGAAACACATTTCGTCCTAACATACTTGGGGCCTAAAACCATTATTTCGATGAGGCACATTTTGCCCGCATGAAAGTGTATATACCCTCGTTAGCATAAATGCTGAGGGTATAAAAATAGGTCGCAAGGTGCAAAACGTCATTACCGTGCCGTGTCCCCAATAGTTTTGTGTTCACAAAAACACTGATATTCATTAATTTATCAAAATATGCTATATAAACGAAGTACGCCGAGTTATTCTAGAAGGATGAACTAAGTCAATTTTGATTTCATAAATATAATTTTATTTTTTAAATTATGTTTTTGAGACATTTTAGTCGTGTCCCAATTTTTTCGTCATTCCCGTGCGCCAATGTGTTTATTAAGAAAAAATGATTTTAACCAGTTTTTTTGTTTATATGTAATGTGTGAAAGTAACGACAATTCCCGTTAGTTTTAACGATAATCGACAGAAGTGAAAAATGTAGTCAGTTGTGTTAGAGGTGTCGAAGTGTTTAGTGTGGTGTTTGGTGTGGTGAGTATATTTTCCGTTATTTATGTTATAATTTCCAAATTAATGGTATGTGTATGTTAATCTTTTTAGTCTGTATTAAATTATTTTAAATTTTATAAAAAAATAAGATTTGCACATTTAAATCCAAGAATACTCATGTTTCCATCATTGCCGAGACGTCATTACCGTGCGTATTTTCTAACTCGGTAATGACAAAAATAAAAAACTGGGCCATCGCTAAATTATGCATAAAATTGTCTTTTAAAAAAGTATAAGCCGAAAATATTTATTTTAACCCATTTTCGCACTTTGCCGTTTTCGACCCCAAAAACAAGTATTTTCGCAATATGTATAAAGAAGTTGATATTTTTGAAGGTTTCAATAAACAAAGACAAAATCCCTACAACTTTCTTAAGTGCTAGCACACATGCGTGCTCAGCCCTGATGTAAACACACATTATTCTGATTGTGTGAGTGCATGGGTTTTCAGTGACTAAAAAATTGCGCACTTTGCTTGAGGCTATCCAAGAGTTATGCCGTGTCCGATCTATAAGACCCATTTTCATATGCCCTTTTCATAACCTCCACTATAATATGGAGGGTATAAAAAAATTGTCATTCCGATTGTAACACACTGGTATGATCGTCAGAGATCCTATAAGGTTCATATTCTTGATCAACATAACATTCTAAGTCGATATAAACATGACCATCTGTCCGCCTGTATGCAATCAAGATACAACTAGCATTATTTAGAAAAGAACTTTATAATTTGGTATAGATGTTTGGTATTGAAAATGGGCTATATGGGTCCACGATTCGATATAGCCCCCATAGAGCGGTACCTCCGGGTTTTCGGCAGTTGAAATTTGGCATTTCCTCTTCCTTGGGGGTATACAACTTTCCACCTGAAGTATGTCGGAAAAGGTCCACATCTTTATAAAGCCCCCGTAGAAGGGTATTCCCGCTTTTCGGTATTTTGAAGGTTGTGACCTCAATATCCCACCGAATTGGCTGTAATTTGGTATTTAGTCTTCGCTGCTGGTTTAAAACTTTCCAACAGAAATTTGCCGGCCCATAGTAGGGTAAGTCCCGATTTTCGGTATTTATAAGGTTGTGACCTCAATATCCAACGGAAATGGCTGAAATTTGGTATTTAGTACTAAATTTTGTACCAGAATTTTTTTTGAAGGTTGTAGCCTCAATGTCCAACCAAAATGGTCGAAATTTGGCATTTAGTTTTCGTGGGATGTATAAAAGATTGCACCATAAATTTTTTGGTATAGGTCGACGGGAAATTTTACATATTGTCATATTTAGTCCAATATATTTGTTCATGGTTTGTAAAGAACAACGAAGGTTTTACTACACTCTCTTTCTGAAGTGGATGTAACTTGGTATTTTGGAATGTCAATGGTTAGAAAATCTCAACACAGAAATGTATCAATATAAATTGGTTATCATCAATTACGATTTTCTGCTCCTTCAAGTAAAAAGTCTTAGCGTGGAGGAAGAACTTAATATTTTCAAAAACAAAAGGGAACTAATTGTTCATATTTACTACAATACAGTTCGTTGTGGATTATATAAAATGTTCGGTCCGGCCTAACTTAACGCCAATATTTGTTTAATTTGTATTAGTTTTAAAACCAAATTTCATATGTGGAAATAATTTGCCCCATTGTGCACTTTAGATGAACAAACAGTCATACTGCATAACGAATGAAAATCTGCACTAGTTACAAAATCAATAGTTATGAATACAATAATAATAACAAAACCGCCGAAAACTCCACACAGCAATCAGGGATAAAAAAGCAAGGTTAACAAAATGTTGAATATTTGCACGTCTTTGATTTGGACTTTCGAGCTACTTCATGTCTTCTATTTTGGATTTTGTTGTTTTTGGCGGCGATGGTGGTGGATATGGTGGTGCTGCTGCTGCCGCTGTGATCTTGTGTCGGTTGCAAGGTGTATCGTCAATAGGTCGTTTGCTCTGGCCATTGAAAAATCCATGAAAAAATATACAATTTTAACACAAAAGCTGCCGCCACAACCACCTTCAATTTTTATTTTATAGCACTTCCATATTTCAATGGCCTTTGAGGCGCTACTTAAGGAATGGGGTATACTAAAATATACTTTGAATTTGTTACTTGATGATAAAAAAAATTGAAAAAGGACGTCTAGAGATCATTAAAGTGTTGAATTCTAACTACAGCACGCCATCCATCACGGTAACAATCAGAGTATTAACATCAAAAAGGTTTTAGTAAAGCATGTCATTTATGTTGCCAATTCCATTGAATATCTATTAAATGAACATCTTCTTTAAAGAAGGTTTTATATAAGGTTTTAACTTCCCATCCGATGTCCTTGTGTCTAGATGTTGTAATTTGGCATGACTGACCTCACCCACCATACATACTTTTCGATTTTTTCAGCAACAGATACTTCACGATAACATGAAATTTTAGTTTTAATACTTGTATTGTCTCTATTGTATAATAGTGTATTTCGAAATTCCACTCACACCTTACTTCCTATGCCTGAAATATTTTCCTTTCCACCATAATAGTATACTAGCCCTTTTTATTCAATTGATATGCTCTAGGTTGTCTAAAGTTCAATTCAATTCAATTTGAAGATACATTTATAGATGCCTCCTTTAATGTTCTCTGGTATTGAATTCTTTTAAACTACATTTGTTGTCTGTACTCGTTGAGCTTTGCCCGCACTAGTCCAGCACTTTGATGGTAAATTTTTCTTTAAGTACTTTACTTTACTTCTGATGGACACGCAGGCGTAACCTGAAAAGAAACACCAATGAATGGCCCCTGTGAAACATGTCTTAAAGCATGGCATTATACAAATACCAAAGACAACAGAAGCAACTTTACATGTCCGCAGATGAACCGCCTAAACGCCTGAACAATAGGTGTTTCCTTGCCTCCTGCCCTGAGTGTCAGATAACAGGCTTAAACAAAACGAAAAGGTCATTGTTAAATAAAGATTCCTGAACACTTTTGAAGCGGATGAATGTCTTCCCTCGGAGTTATGTGGCATAATGCCATGCTGATAATGGTAGAAATAAATTTTGGAATGCAATTGAATTTGGTGGGTGTTACTGTGAACTCCTGTTTTATTATGCCAGAAATATATGTAGTCTAGATATTGACTATGCACGAAGATTGTTGATTAGTTGGCATTACAAAAGAAATTACATGAATTGTTTTTATTTTATAAAATAAGAAACAATTTGAAAGGTGCAGTAGCGAAGACTGTTTGGTAGAATAGTGATAATTTTTTACTTTGTGGGGCTAAATAAAATCTTAAACAATTTTAAGAATAGCTTCAAAATTTTCCATTTGATTTGATGCTTCATCATCAAATATTGAAAAATACATACATATGTACAATAGGGTTATGACTTTTTTAAAACCTCATATCCGTTTATGATATTTTGATAAATTTGTACCTTAGGTTACATCACATTATAATTATAAAGTGATTTAGTGAAAAAAAAAACGTCTGCACAAAAAGCTTTAGTTTTTATTCTTCAGAACTTTTGAGTTTTTTTTTAAGTCACAGTAAGCATATACATATTTCACTGAAAATAAGGTATGGGGCACACGACATAACCGTTTGTTCCTCACTAATTTTATCATGGTATCATTTTATATTATATATAATCAAGGGCGTAGCCAGGATCAAATCTAGGGTGATGTGTATAGATTTTACATACAAAATGCTAAAACCTTTATTCAGGTGCATACGCAATGAAAAACAAGTAAAAAACGTCCACCATGAAATATTCTGAACTAATACACCGTCCGACAGCCAAAATTACACTTGAGTGTATATGTTTGAAACTATAGGCAAAATGGAGTAAAATGGCATTTTTAATTTTTTTGATTTCTCATTGTTTTGACCTTTTAGAGGACAATCAAATTTCAAAGGTCAACACATTTTTCAAAAAATATTTTAAATACTTGTACTAGTCGTACGATGCTGGCGTTAGTGTCATATTAAAGAGGAGAGTATAGGCTTAATATAATAATTATAATTTATTGCATTCCAGGATAACAAGGACATCAAAAATATCCTTAAAAAATAAATCACAAAAAATTCTTTGAAAGCATTCTGCAATTGTTTTTCAATACAAGTAAGCCAAGGCTATAGTCGGACGGGGCCGACCATGTAATACCCTACACCTTTACCCTTGGAATTAGCTTTCCACATATCAAAATTTCTTTATGGAACAAATAAACTTATTGTAAGAACTAAACTTGTGGATTCTGGTACCGTATCACACCAAGCTTAAATAATAACATAATAATTGTTTCACAAACATCCCAAAAAGGACAACGCTCAATGAGATGAAACCAACAGCTAATCTCCGAGTTCGAACGGCGTGTCCTAAGACACCACTTGTAGAGGAGTTTTACATGACAGAAATACTCAGAAAATGTCGCAAACCTTACTGCAGGATATTTCGCAACCGATGAAAATTTGATTTTGCCTTGCTGGAGAATCGTTTCGAAAAAAGGTGGCAAATGTATGCATGTATGTATAAAAATCCAATTGAACAATTAAAACGTTAGGGCGCCATGTAATTTGCAATAATGCAACAACTGGGAATGTGAAAATGTGGTTCTCTACACAAAACCCATTATATATTAAGCAGTTGGCCCGTAATCTAGCAGACACTTTATTGCAATTTTCATCAGGGGGAAATCAGTAGTCCTATTTTAATATGTAGTCTACTTTGCCTAATTTTTTCCACTAATAAACTAGTTGTTTTAAAATATTAAAACAATAACAATGGGATTAAGCCAGACTATTTTGAAAAAAAAACAAAATTGCAAACGCTATCCAAATAAAAACGCCACAATGTTTCTAATTGAAGACACTGGCACGACGTGTGTTGTTTTTGCTGTAAAGGAGACAAACCAAATTTTGGTGTGTGCATTCGTTGAAATTCGACGACACATACTAGTAGAAAAGGTTTGAATTGTTTTCGCAGACACTTTCGTCGGAGTTGTGTGAGGTTGCCAAGGAAAAAAATTCTCATTGAACTTTTTTCTTTGGTTACCTATGTATATACTTCGAGCTGACGATTGATGTTTGGGCATAACAAGTTTTTTGTTGAAGAAGTTATTGAAAAATAACTTCGGTGGAGAATATCCACAAACAAAAAACAAGGGAACTGATGAGATTCTGTGGCGAGAGTCGAAACTATAGTATTCCCTGCCTTACCCCTTGGCGAACAATGCCAAATCTTTTTCCACTAATAAACTAGTTTTAAAATATTAAAACAACAACAATGGGATTAAGCCAGACTATTTTGAAAAAACAAAATTGCAAACGCTATCCCAATAAAAACGCCACAATGTTTCTAAGATCACAAATATATTTTTTTATTTTTCATACAAAAGAAAAGGTCCATTTCACCCGCTAAATAATATCAGATCATCATCCAAAATTGTTACATCTTCCTCAACCTAAACTCTTACCTCGTGCAAAATTTCGTGATTATTGAGCTATAATTGCGACCTCTAGCGTGTTTATGATTACACTACAAACAAATAACAGGGTATATTAGGCTGTAACTCTGTTTTCTTATCATTTACACCAACACAATTGACATCGATAGAATGGTCAAGCGTTCCTCTTACAACTATAGCCTACTTGCCAGGAATGTCTCTTCCTGGAATAAAGATATAAGCTGTATATTAAAATTTGTCACACAAAAGTTTTGGTCCATTTAACCCTCTGAATATTATCTGATCGGCATCTCAAATTGCAATCTACTTCTTTGACATATACTCTTACCATAATTTCGCGTTGATGCGACCTACAGAGCATCTACAAAATCGGATAACAATTATGTTTTTGGTCCATATCACCCGCTAAATATTTCACGATCATCACCAATTAAAATAGCGATCTATTCTGATGTGAAACCGAGCTCCATACCAAATTTCGTGACGATCGGTCCATAATTACGGCCTGGAGTTTGATTACAATTTATAATGGACAGCGGACACACGGACGGACGGACGGACACACATCTCAAAATCGCTTTATCTTGCCGAGATATGAAGATTGGTATACCACATTTGGGTCTCCGACGAGTATTTCGCGGTGTTACATGAATTTTTAGCAAATCAAACTTATAATACCCTTTCCACATACTGGTGTAGGGTATAAAAATGGACTATTGAGTTACGATATAAATGTCCTAAATGCATTATCCGTAGAAATTCTCACAAAACTCTTCAGTCTTTCTGAAGGGAAGTTTAGTAACCCCAAAGAAGACTAAATATGTACTAAATTACAACCATTTCTGTAGGATAATGCAGCTAACCCTGAAAAACCCCGAAAATCGGACGGTACCGTTCTATGGGGGTAATCCAAAACGTGAACCAGTACTGAAACATTTCCGGGGAAAAGTTTTGTAGGACTCAATAATAAAATAAATCACAAATAATAAAATAAATCAATAAAACAGCAAATAAATCATTTTTTTACTTCTACACATATAGAGTTCGCGCCAGTGTTCGAAACTTCAACATCATTTTCCGGGAAAACAAAAAATTAAATTTTTGAGTAGTTTTTTGACATCAGTGGGTCCTAATTACCATAAAAATAAATAAAATAAAAAAAATTGTCTCGGGACGAAATGGGTTAAGGTCTACCATTTTATACTCTCTATAATAAAGGTAAAATTGATCATCCACAAAAATTGAGATAGGACACTGTTTTGGAAATACCGAATTTGCTATTCCAATCTACTTTACATCATTGAAAATATGGGATTTTCTACTTTCATAGTTAGGTTTTGTTTTTGGAAAGTACCCAACCAAAGCTGTGATATTCGTCATTATAATTAAAATTGCAAAAATGAAAAACAGGGTTTTATTTGCGACTATTGTGATATCTTCTTTTTTTGACCACCTACGACAACCTACTTTATTTCGTTAGAAAGGTGATATTTTTTACTTTCATTGTCAGTGTTTGCTTTTGATATACCCCACATAGTGTGTAGGGTATAAAAATCGGGTGTACCTCTTATATGGAGCTATATTAAAAGATGAATCTATACACAAAAATCCATTTAGAATGTTTTATTCCCATATCGAAGACTAAATAGCAAATTTCAGTCAAAATTACTTTCAAAATACCGAAAATCGGAAGGTGACCTTAAATGGGGGCTACATTAATACAAACACCTAAGGAGTTATAGAAACCTAATTATTTCGAGTCCAAACGGACAAACTTGCTTATATCGACTTAGAATTTTATGCTGATGAAGAAAGTATATACTCCATAAGGTGTCCGAATATTTATGTATATATCGATGTGTTACAAACGGAATGACAAAGTTAATTTTAACCATCCATATTATGTTATATCTGCCATGAAACAAAACATTAGCTATGTGTTGGATTTATGGTACCCTGGTCACCAGATCCACTCCAGTTGATGAGAAAATTGTCACAAACGGAATAAAAGATAAGTTTATACCCTCCACCATAATATGTAACGACAGTTACACCAAAAACCGAAATTAATTTTTTAAATTAATCTCCATTGTTTGCATCGCCATCATTTCATATAAATCATTATATACAGTACCTATAACATAATGGTGGATGTGCACACATTGTCTTATGTAGGGTGAACACACGACATACTGTACAACAATATCAGAGAAAATGAAGACAAAAACCCCAAAATGAAAAAATTTGACCCAAGGATATTTCCACCATTTTTGGCATAACTCAAAATTCGCTAGCAAGACGCAAGTTTTGTTTGCGCAATATCAAAGACATCAATTAAGAGAAAAATACAAAACAATTTCTCATGACCTTCTCCTCTTTCTTTATACTCCAAAATCTGGACACATCTTGATGGATTTTTTAAACACATTTCTACAAGACTTTTTCATAACAATTTTTTACTAAAATATTAAGAATTACATTTGCTTCATATACCCATTTTGAAAATAGCAAAAACTACGTTATGGCGATTTAAAAGCAGCAAAATTTAATACTTTTCACAAGATTCTTAAATTTTAAAAATATGTTCAACTTTAACACTGTGCTACACGATAAGTAAACACGAACATACGACTTTGCTATTTTGGCTAGTGAGGTAGAATTTTGTACTCGTTAACCCTGTCAAGACAGATTATCAAAAATTTGTGTTTAAATTTTTCAATTAAGACCCGTTTTTATACCCTCAGCCTTTAGGCTAAAGAGGGTATTTACACTTTGATACGACCAAAAATGTGCCTCATCGAAATAATGGTTTTAGACCCCAAGTATGTTTGTACGATATCCGTTTCAGACAATTTTGAGTCGATCTAGCAATGTCCGTCCGTCTGTCTGTCTGTCTGTCCGTCCGTCTGTCTGGCTGGCTGGTGCGCACGATAACTCTCGAACGGATCAATCGGTTCGGTTCAAATTTTGGGTATCGAAATATTTTGCCCAGATTTGATTTAAGTTCGAAGTTGGGCCATATTGGTCCACTCCTTCAGGTACCTCCCCCACAAAAGTTCAAAAATGTTCGGAAAAATCGTCCGCACGATAACTCTTGAAGGGAGTAACCGATTTGGTCCATACTTTGTACATCGTAAACATTTTACAAGACTCAATCGGCCCACTCCTTCGAGTACCTCCCACACAAAATTTCGGAAAAGTTCAGTTTAGGGCCATCTCTCGAATCACTATGATTTTTGTTTTAGCAACTTGTATTTACTGCCCTCCATACGACGGTACAAGTTTCATTAGGGGCAAGTCCATACTTCCTGAGAAAATAGGCTGAACGTTCTAAAAAAAACCCTTTGACACCGTGTGAGGTGGTTGGAGCGCAAAATAACTCTAGAACGGATCTGCCGATTCGGTCCAAAATTTAGCCTTAGTAATATTTTGCCCAAACATACCCTAAGTTTGAAGATAAGCTATATCGGTCCACTCCTTCAGGTACCTCCCCCACAAAAGTTCAAAAATGTTCGGAAAATTTGTTCATACGGTAACTCTTAAAGGGAGTGGCCGAATTGGTCCATACTTTACACATCCTAATATATCTACTAAATATAGATCAGGTTCAAATATGGACTAAAATTTCGGATAAGTTCACTTTAAGACCTGATATCGAATCACTTTGATTTTTGTTGAAGCAACTTGAATTCGCTGCCTCAATTACGATGGTAAAAGTTGTTTCAGGGGCAGCCTGAAGGGTTTAAAAACCCCCTATGGCACCCCCATTGGTCTATGTCGGTCCATTCCTTTAAGTAACTTTTCCGCAAAATTTTTGAACTTTTATCCTAATCAAAATTTTTGTCGGTTCATACAACCAAAATTTTGAAAGCCCCTAAATACATAAGTTTTTTTGTGAAAAAAGTGTTTCAATTTGCACAGGCTGAGGGTATATCTCTGTCGGCAAAGCCGACTGATACTTTTTCACTTGTTTTTTTCAATCTTGCCCCAACGTGCAACGATGAGAAGCTAGTTGCCCAACATCAATATGGATTTCGGTATTACAACAGCATTACACTCTATATCCGCACATATCAGTAGACTAGAGGACTGCTGATTGGGTGCCACCGTGGTGCAATGGTATGCACGCTCGCCTTGCACGCAGAAGGTCAGTGGTTCGATTCCCCGGCCAGGCAACATCAAACAATTTTCAACGGTGGCAAAATACCCCTCAGTAATGTTGGCGACATTTTCTGAAAAACTTCTCTACAAGTGGTGTCTTAAGGCACGCCGTTCGGACTCGGCGATAAACAGTAGGTCCCATATCATTGAGCTAATATGAATCGGGGTGCACTCATTGATATGAGAGAAGTCTCCCCTGTCCCGCATGGGATGTTTGTGGAACAATGTTTGTTTTTGTTTTTAGAGGACTGCTGATATTGAGAAGACCATACTCTAGCCGTGTTTGAAACGATGGATAACAATTATAAGTGCGGTCGCCGATCGTTTGTGGAATTCCGAAACAAGGAACTCCGGAACTGTTTCTAAAATTCCACTCCTTCCAGAGGGCATATAGATCGTAATGTATGCGGATAATTGTAAGACCTTGGCATTGGGTCCTATCGTAGATGACATGTGTGATATGTTAAATTTCTAGGTCATCTATGTATGTAGCTTAGTGCAGTTCTTCCATCTGAGGAATTTGAAAATATACTCCGCAAAATCTACTGCACTGTTCGCCATTTGGACGGCTTAAATGAATATTCAAACATGCCAGAATGCCGCTCTGAGGACTGTAACAGGGTGCCTTCTCATGACACCAGTGGACCATCTTCATGAGGAGACGAAGATTTTGCCGGTACTTCAGCACAACCGGATGTTGTCGATGCAGTACCTGCTTGGGTGTTATCGCCGTGAGCATCCTTGTCATTTCAGAGATAGAGATACAGTGTGAATGCCGTACTTGGGGACTATGCCTCATACATCGCAGCAGAAAAATGTCAGCTGCCAAGGCATACTCGAGTGGTATTAGACCAGTTAAGATCCGTATTGAGCACGAATTGACACCACTATACCCAACACATGTCCGGCATGTGGAGTGGGACCACACGATACGTTGCATTTGTTTAGCTGCCCAGGTAACCCCACTCCCCTGTCTCCAGATTATTTATGAGCTCAACCAGTCCATGTTACAAAGTTTTTGATTCTAGGTATGGGGGAACCACAACCTGATAATTGAAATAATACACGAATGGACACATTTGCGTTGCTACAACAAGAACAACGGATTACAAATCGACCTACTAACCCATTATTTTAGCAAGGGCATGCCACCAGAAATTAGTAGTTATTTTTTGGCCACCAAAAACCGACGAATGAGCATGCACTTAAATACGTATGTAGTTATGGCTTGAAGCAACCAAGGTGTAACTGCTTCCTTGTTGATTTTTAGTGGCCAAAAAACTTCTCATCTCTGGGAATATGTCCTTGTTAAAATAATTTGTAATGAGTATTTTTTCTGGGCCAGAACTATTTCGCTGGAAGGCAATATTTAAGTTCACGACTATATTTTTGCAATTATAGATTTGTATTATTACAGCAAATATTGTTAAACGGTCCACATTCGACGCAAAATTAAATCGTCCTCAGACAGAATCAGTTCAAATCAATTATTTTTCTCTAAATTCATACAGAAAATTATTTTCACTTTTTTTGAAATCAAAATATCGTTGCGAGTTTGTTTTCAGCTGTAAACACGAATGTACGCAAATTAATTTGTCCAATTACTGTGACAAAATTGTAAAAATTGCATTGAGAAACGGAGACCTGCGACCGCCTACCCTACCTACATACTTTTGAGCCACAACCAGAAACTGCGACAAAAAAAAAACAAAGGACAAGACATGAGGAAACACCTTGCATTTGTTCGGCGAATGTCTCCACGCACCGCTGTCATTCTAATGAGCATCTTGACAAAGTGGCAGCCCGTAACGGTGGCGGTAAAAAATGATGTTGGTGATGAGGTTGACGATGATGTTGGTGGCGCTGGTGTTTTCTCTCAATTTATGCCAACAGACGACAGAGCAATGCCTGTTATACCCCACCCAACTAAAACAACAACAATTCGTCGTTTGTCTTCTTGTTTGGTGTATATTTTGGTCGTTTTGTTTTTGGTCTGTCGTCTCATACGTCGAAATACTAATTAGTGAACATAACACGAGCATGAAGAGGAGCAGCAGCAACAAACATCGGTCTCAACGAATCTCACTATCAACCTGAATATGTGGCATAAATGAAAACAAGAAACAAACAAAATCAAAACAAAATAAAAAAGAACGCCAAAATATTGTATTTGTGGCACGTTGTTCCAAATTTTTATTGAAATGTTTTTCCTTCTTTTAAATTTTGGTTCAAAGTACAGTGGTAGTCGTTGTGGCAGTGGATTACATACTTACTCTTTTTTCGCAAGTACCTATAGGACTATGAAAAATTGGTTTAATGAATGCAAGCGTGGTCGGCACTCGCCAAAAAACGAAGGTCGTGAGGGTCGCCAAAAATCGGTCGTTGTGTCAGAAACAAAAATATGCCGTGAATGAACGGATAATGCGAGATCGCCATGTTAAATACCGTGATATAGAGGCATCCTAGGACATTTCTTCCACCAACTAACATT
Organism: Musca autumnalis; assembly: GCF_047663935.1. NCBI lineage: Eukaryota > Metazoa > Arthropoda > Insecta > Diptera > Muscidae > Musca > Musca autumnalis. The sequence goes on from NW_027411977.1 coordinate 123,759,502, forward strand.
TGATATTGCATGAACACCTGTCTTGTGAGCCTGAAACAAACCAGGAATCGGCCGTTTGGGTCTTCGAAAGCGAGCCAAATCATACGAAAGTTGTTCATGTAAGAAGCACTTCAAAGCAAAAGGTGTCCTGTTTCTTAAAAAAAACTGACCGTGTGGCGACTATACGGCTTGAAAAATATAGGATGGTTAATTCTTAGAGGTAAACTATAATTTGTTTGCCTGAAGTCTCCTAAGTAATTCGAAAAATCAACAGGAGAAGGCAAATCATTCTGCATTATGACAATGTGGGTTCTCACACATCGATTCAAACCAGCGCATGTTTGACCGGACAAAACGTGGAATTGATGGGTCATCCTCCATACAGCCCTGACTGGGGATCTAATGACTTTATTTGAGCTTATATATTTTTGTGAGCTTATTAAGCACGTAATAATCTAACTTTTGAACTAGAGACTTTTAAAAATATCTAGTTTTTAAAAGAAAATAGTGAACAGCGTAAGTCAAAATTCGATTTTTTACAAAAAAAAAAATTACCGTTTTTACCATTAATCGGTCAAAAACCATTTTTAAAGGAAAACTCTCATATTTAAAGACTAGGGTTTGATGTATTTAATAAGCTCACAAAAAATAGGAAGACTGAAATTCTAATTTCAGTCATTTCGGATGGATATTGAGGCCACAACCTTCAAAATACCGATAATGAGGAGGTACGGTTCTATGGGGGCTATATGAAGACGAGGACCTACACCGGCAGATTTCATGTGGAAAGTTATAACCCAGCCATTTCGGTGTGATACTTAGGCTAAAACCTTCAAAATACCGAAAATCGTGTTGTACCGTCCTATGGGGCTATATGAAGGCGTGTACCTATACTGAAAAATTTCGTGGTGAAAGTTTTATACTCCCAACGAAGACAAAATACCAAATTTTAGCAATTCTATGTAATAATAAGGCCAAAAGCTTCAAAATACCGAAAATCGGGAGGTGCCGTTCTATAGGGGCTACATCAAAACGTGGACATACACCCACAATTCTCCGTTGCCTAAGACTAAACACCAAATTTCAGTCATTTCGGTTGGTCATGGTAACTAAAACTTTCCGAATACCGAAAATCGGGAAGTACGGTTCTATGGGGGGCTATATAAAAACGTGGACCGAACATTCCAGTTTTTTGTCCTGGAGATTGTAAGTCAATGTTAAGCACGTGTACCAAAATAGATGCACCTACGATAACTCCTTTTATTTTTGGCCACAGTTAATATGAACTCGCGACATAGTGGGTCGGCGACTCAATCAATTTCTCCGCTTGTTGGGAAATTGGACGAGCTTCCGGAATTGGAGAACTTAACAGAATTGGAAAGTAGCGGACACCATCTGGCGGGTCTAAGAGTCAGGCTGAAGACTGCTTTGGGGGGAGGGAAAATGTAGGGGTCTTCTTGGGAACTATATTTCCCAGGTCGGAGAATCATTCAATTTATACACTTGTTATGGAATTTAGCGAGCTTAGCGACTTGCAACGCTTTGAATTGGCGGGCATTATCTGCCCGGTTATTAGTAGGTGTCAATGGTATTACTGGAATTATGTATAAGACCACCTGGAAGATCATGACTATATTGAGTCCGTTTTTATACCCTCCACCATAATATGGAGGGTATAACTAAATTTGTCATTCCGTTTGTAACACATCGATAACACATAATCAGCATAAAATTCTAAGTCAATTTAACCATGTCCGTCCGTCTGTCTGTTGAAATAAAGATACAGCTCGCAATTTTTTAAATAGAACTTTATAATTTGATATAGATGTTTCTATTACTACTAGGATGCTTGGTATTGAAAATGGTCCATGCCTTCACATAGCCCCAATAGAACGGTACTTTTGAAGGTTGTGGCCTTAATATTCTACAGAAATTACGGAAATTTTGTACTTAGTCTACGTTGTAGTATCTTGAAGGTTATCGCACCGAAATGGCTGAAATTTGGTTTTTAGTCTTCGTTGGGGGTATAAAACTTTCCTTCCGAAATTTGTCTCCAGGCCTCAGATAGCCTCCATAGAACGGTATCTCCAGATTTTCGGTATTTTCAAGGTTTTGACCTCAACATCCCATCGAAATGTTTAAAAAGGGGGGTTTAAAACTTTCCACGCCTTCATATAGCCCCTTGGAACGTTACCTCCCGATTTTCGGTATTTTGAAGGTTTTGACCTCAATATCTCACCGAAATGGCTGAAAGTTAATATTTAGTCTTCCTTGGAGGTATACCGAAATGGCTGATATTCGGTATTTAGTCCTGGTAAGAGGTATACAACTTTCCATATGAAAATTGTCGGTATAGGTCCACGCATATACATAGCCCCCATAGAACGGTATTTCCAGATTTTCGGTATTTTGTAGGTTGTTGCCTCAATATCCCATTGTCGGTATATTGAAGTTTATGGCCTCAACTTCCCACCGAAATGGCTGATACTTGGTATTTAACCTTTAACTTTCCAGCAGAAATATGTCGGTATAGGCCCACGTCCTTATATTTCCCCCACCGGAAGAGCTGAAATTTGGTATTTACAGCCAGTTTTTGTAAAAAAAAATATTTTTCAAACGTATCGTTCGTACTCAAACGAATCCGTTTAAAATTAGGTTTTTATAAAAAATTGAAAAGCATTCGTTTGATTCCTAAAAGCTTTGTATATCAGTGTTTCCATTATGCTAATTTTTAAAATTTTTTGAATTGCTCTCATTGAAAAGTATGTTCCTTGTGACAATCCCGAAAAAATGTCCAATAAACAGACAAATATTGAAACAGAGGGTTAGTCTTCGCTTCCTGGCAAAAAATCAGACTGTGTAGGTCCGCGTTTTCGTATAGAATTTTAGAATTGTGTGTGCCGATATTATAGAAAACTAAATGGCAAGAAACTATCCAAATCTAGGTTACCAAGTTTAAATCTAGCCGGTATTGCACAATTTTTTGTATTTCGAGGCGTTTTTTAATAATTTTCGAACCGAGATTTCCGTAATTTAATATTGTGTGTTGCCAGAGGATACAAAAGCTCAATTCGGAAAATTGTAAATATTGGTCCATGTTTTGGAAAGAACAAGGGTGACGCCCCATATGAGCTTTTTGAGGGGAGTATTCTCAATTGGGATATCTACTCCTGCAATAAAAAGAATGGCTTAGTACTTCAATAAACCAAAGAAAATTAATTGTTTTATTTACTTCAATACATGTCATGTATGTCATGTTTACTTACCACGTGCTCGGAAATGGGCTCGAATATAGTGTTGCTGTGGATGAGAAATTAACCCTGGTTCGTATAAGACAAGGGCTAAGGAGTGTTTGTCTCCGCATTAGTTAAGCCTTACCAACGGTAGAGAGAGGTACGGTGTACAACTGGATCCATGTGCAGAATAGTCTGAGCGGGTCAAGTGCAAAATGTATCCTTGGCACATTTGTGGACCCTAATGGCGAATTTGAATTCCTTCCTTAGAATAGATTTTGAGACCGAATTCAGTCACACATTCCAATTTTCAAAGCAATCGGACATGTATAGCGTGTTTTGGTGCAGCAAATATATGAAATCGGTCGAAAATATATATGTGAGCTATATCCAAATCTGAACCGATTTCAATTTATGTAATTTGCCACATTTATTTCTAGACCCAATTCAGTCACACGTTTCAAATTTAATCAAAATCGACCGTATATATCGTGTTTGGTGCAGCAAATACATGAAATCGGCCGAAAATATATATATGGGAGCTATATCCAAATCTGAACCGATTTCAATATAATTTTGCACATTTATTTCTAGAATCTATTCAAGCACACGTTCTAAATTAAATCGAAATCGAACGTATGGCACATTTATTTCTAGACCGAATTTAGTCACACATTCCAAATTTCATTACGAGTATAATCGGAAGTATATAGCGTGTTTGGTGCAGCAAATTCTTGAAATCGGCCAAAAATATATATGGGAGCTATATCCAAATCTGAACCGATTTTCACTAAAACAATAGCGTTTTTCCTATGGCCAAAAAAGTCATATTCCTCAATTTTCCGCTGAATCGGACAAAAAATGCGACCTGTAGGTTGCGAACAAAAATACATGGACAGACGGACATGCATAAATCGACTCAGAAAGTGATTCTATGTATATGCCTAGAAGGAACTATGGGTCTATCCCGTTTCCTTTTGTATGTTACATACAAATGCACAAAGACATAATACCCCTTACCACGGTGTAGTGTAGGGTATAATGAAAAGCAAAGTTTAGGTTTTTTCGTTCGAATTCATTTTCTTTTGACATAATGAAACAGGCCTTTAGGCATTAATAGGCAAAAGTGCATTCATTCTTACTACAGGAAATCATTTTTGAGAAAAAATGTCAAAAAGTCATAACCCTGGTACACACATATGACGGTTTATCCAGCGTTTTAAATTTCATCGGAGGGTTGTCTGCTCAATGACTTCATACAGCGCGGAGTGCTTCCCAGTATCAAAGGCTATTAATAAGTTAAGTGCCTCTAAACTGTCCTATCACAAGGCTTGCTCTGTTTGAGTCCTAGACTTATATGTGTGGAAAAGTCGTGCAGCGCTGTTGTCGTTCTGCGCTGCTTATGGCACTCATGCTGGCGATAGGCTACTGTATAACTATTTCTGACGCTAAGGAATAAAGCCTAAAAAGTTTTTGCTACGGGTGACAAAAGCGAAGTCGATCTGCACAACTCACCTTTGCTGGCATCCTTGCCCGACTTAGGAGCGGGACTTCCCAGCCCATTTTCCAGACTTCGGGGAGGAAGTGGGTGGCTAGAGACAGGTTGAGAACTTTGGTAAGAATCGGACTCATCCAACCGCTTCAGCATTAAAATGGAGGTTCCATCAGGACCCAACGCTTTTGATGATTTAGCATTCCTGTAGTAGGATTCTGTAACTCATTTTTGCTGTTATCGATAATTGTCGGTAAAATTAAAATGCTTATAATTTCGATAATTAACGAATTTTTTCGGTAAGTTAACGAAGAATAAAAAGTAGTCGCTAGCCTCTAGCAACACAAACAGTGATGTCAACTTTTCTTAATGTTTTTAGTCATAATTTTGCTATTTAATTTTACCGATTTTTGCCGGTAACAGCAAAAATGAGTTACAGAATCCCACTACTGGTGGTATTCGCAACATCATACATTGTAAATTGTGGGGTTTCTCCTCCACAGGAAGAGTTCTAATGCGACGTAGTACTCTTCTCTTCGCCCCGTCACTCCCGGGGTGCTTGAAAAACTGTCGATCGCAATAAATTGAGCACCTCTTATGATCAGTCTACGTATTGTCACCAAATGTGACTGAGATCCTAGTCTATCCAGCGTTCGAGAGTGACTTTACCGTTGCACAAAATTCATTTATTCCACCTTTAGTGTTGCAACTGTACAGATGATTCTGCCAATTGTTCCGCTTTGCTCACCAACCAACCTGTTAACTTCCAATGTTAGCTCAAGGACCCTGGGTTCACTGCTCACCCCGTCTCCCCTGCTAGTAACTTTGCTGTCACTTTGAGTATTCGAACAGCAGTTACATATGTCCGAGCGTCTGCAGTGTTGATGGTGATGTCTCGGAACGTCTTCCCTGCTACACCCATACATTTCATGTACGGGTCATTAGAGCCAGGCTCAGGCGAGATAGGTCTGTATTGAACAGACTGATGCAATAAGAAAGCTGATCCCCCCACCTTCACTTCTGATTTGATCCTTCCTCAGTATGTTGTAACTATTATAACTTTGTAAGCCACAGCTGTTGTTGAGCTTGGTTTCATGTACCACCGCGACCATAATATTTTTTCGACTCATAAAAACCTCTATTCCCACGATCTTTATTCCGAGTCCATTGCAATTAAATTAAACAAAAGAGGATGCATTTTCAGGGATTGTAACAGCAAATACTACTGTTGGGGGGGATTGCGGGGGAGTCTCGTATTCTGATGACGACGGCAACTCACTGGCGGGTATGTTCACGTAGCATGTAGCAACATAGCCCCTGTCCACCACAATGGCGAGTACAGAGCAACCCCTAAGATGCACCCACTCCCTGAATCTATTGCATATCACCGAAGTTTGAATGTGTTGTCCGAGCACGTCCATATTAGTCCTAGGTTTTCCTCCGTCGGCGCAAGGACATAAGGAATCCCGACCACACATTCTGGATATGCTGCTCCTAAAACAGAGAAACGATACAAATGCTAAAATATGTGCACTGAGATGGCAGCCGATGGCCGGAATGCGGGTGTTGTGTGGTTCCGAGTCGATTCGGTGGGATTGCTGACAGAACCTTGAGTAGGGGTTCGGTACACACCATATATTGTGGGCTGTTTGTATAACATATGGTGTATTGCATCTGTATGGCTTCCACATGTTTGTCAGTCTCCACGGAGGAGTTGCAAGTGTTACTTGGCGTCCTGCCATTTGATCAGGAAGCGTGATGTAGGGCTATTCTGTATAATATGTACCGAGGGTTGCAACTAGCAAAGGATAATTGGCGTTCTGACTTGGTGGCTAGGGACAAATTAAGTCGTGACGCTACTTTCGAACTAGACCGAATGACTGAGACTGGAGGCATGTACGCACAGAGTGTCCTTACTATGATGACATTAGATAGAGTATAAACAAATATGGCTATAAAGTATGTAGGGACAGGGTGGTACTTCAGTAGGACCATTGGAGACAGTCAGACCCTTAGTTATTTATGTAGTTTTGCGCTTGAAATGCTTATTAAGGAAGGATAAGATGTAGTGCAGGTAATCCTCTCAAATAGTCATATGTGCAGTTGGGCATGCCTTTTGGCTAAATAATGATTTTAGGCACCATGTATGTTTGAACGAAATTCGCTTCAAACGATTTGGCGTTGATTTAACCATGTCCGTCCGTCTGACTGGCTGGTGCACAAGATAAATCCCGAACGAATCAATCGATTTAGTTCATATTAAGGGTATCATAATATTGCGTCCAAACATAGTTTAAGTTCGATGATAGGCCATATCGGCAAAAATTCAAAAATTGTCACTAAAATGGTGCGATAACTCTCAAAGGTCAGAATTGGTCATAGGTTTGCATATGGTAATATTATTTTCAGATAAGGTTTGAATATGGACTAAATCGTGTACCGCCCACACAAAATTTGGAAAAAGCATAGATTAGTAGCTCATCTCGGATCGTTTTGCAACAATGTCCTTACGGCAAGTCCTTCCTTCCTGAAATAAGGGCCCAAAAGCTCCGAAAAAGCTAGCCGGCACAAAATGCTAAACATGGATTAGCCTCGAAGTGACAAACCGATTTGGTCCAAACTTACGTCGTATTGTTTCTTACAGACTCGGATTTTGTCCGAATATAGACTACATCAGTCCACTTTTTCGTATACCTCCCACACAAAGTTTAGACGTTTTTGGTACTCGTCTGAGTATTGCGTTTACTTATTTTCTTTAGGTCCAGTCGGCATGGCTGACTGACACTTTTTTCTTGTGGAAGAGAGTTGTTGTGAAGTTGTGTTGTTTCTTGTTTCCCGGACAGGACAGCTTCGTTAATTGCTTGTGTTGTGTTTTTATTGTCACGGTTCCTGTAGAAACTTTGTAAAGTACGGAAGAACTCCATGTTAACTGTTGGTGGTCCTGTTTTGTGTGTTGCTTCGCTGGCTCTTTCTTGGGAATCACCAGTGCCGGACTGCTTGTAAACCAACTGGTAGTAGCCCTAAGCTATGAAGCTTGGCCGGTGGCCTTAATACTACTAACGTGAATGCTAGGATCCCCTAGATCAATTCCAATTTGTCGTAGATACTCGTACATAGCAGTTAACGGTTTACAGTATTTTTTGATGAATATTAATAACTATACTATTACAAGTGTAGCAGACATGGCAAAATCGACTCCGAAATATTTAAATTGGATTTGGTCTATATGTGTGGCTAAAACCATTACTTGGATGTGACATATGCAAGTCTAAGGTTATCACATGAGATATGTAATATAGTTACTGTTTGAACACACCACTGTACCACATTTCTGCTCGACTGCGTATAATACTTGCCCCATGTAAAATGAGCGTTGCATACAAATGTGTGGCGTGTGTGGGGCCATGGATGCGGAGATTAGCACCCTAGAAAAAAAGCAACACCGAACAAACAAACAAAAACAACATGGAATAGATTCGCTATGTTTTAGTTGTTAGACTGACTTTCAGTGTTGTTAGTTTGCAGTGTGACACGTTACTCAAATGTTTTATTAAAAACAATTTTTATTATTGTAGTCTTTGTCATATCTATTGCCAGCACCAGCGCTAGTCGCATGTTTCGCCTTTTTTGCCGTTTAAAACGTGTCCTATTATTGTTGCGAAAAAAGCGAAAGAGTTTGTAACAGCTGCATTTCAAATGCCTGTCCAAAAAAACAAAAACAGAAACAACAAGAAGGATTGTCATATCTAGTACTTTTTTTGTTTGGTATTCTTATTGTTGTTGTTACTAAAGATGCAGCAAAATTTGCTTATATACGCTGCCCCACCCAATACTGCACTCTTTGTCTAATTGCCGAAAATGTTGCGACAAAAGGACATGTTTCCACATGTTGTTGTTTTTTTTTCAATATCATTAAGGACTTTTAATAAAACTTTTTATGAAATTAATTTAATAGTTTGGGGTCGTGCACAGTGCGAAATATGGGAAGTTTAGTTAAGATATACATAATCTGAAAGATTGGGGTCTCCTCCATAAAACAGTTGCGGAAACGTGCGATCTTCGGGGATATTCAAGTTTTTTTAAAATGACTTTGGAAATTTCATTTAATTACATGGGCTCACTAATTCTAACAAATTATGATTTCTGTGAAATTAAGAATCCTCTCGCAATTTTTCATAGTTTTGACCTGAAAATGTTTGTTATTTATATATAGTGCAACATTTTTAGATGCTGTGGAGCAAATACCAATATACGTTAAAAATTGTAACGTAGTACCAACCTGAACTTAATCTGAGACATTATTAATAAAATTAATGTTACAGACCTGCTGAATAGACCAATAAGCGTTATAGATACAAATCAAAACAAAGCTAGTGAGCAAAGGCTATAGTCAGGACGGGGTCAACTATGTGATACCCTACACCACTACCTCTGTGCATAAGCTTTTCACTCGTTAACATTTCTTTTAGGGAGATACTAATGTTTTCACCTATCTGGTTTTTATACCAAATGACTCTTAAGCCGAACTGAACCAACGTGGTAAGAGGTATTATGTCTTTGTGCATTTGTATGTAACATACAAAAGGAAACGAAATAGACCCATAGTTCCTTTTGGGGATATACATATAATCACCTTCTGAGTCGATTTATGCATTTCCATCCGTCCGTCTGTCCATGTAATTTTATTCGCAACGTACAGGTCGGATTATTGGTCCGATTCAGCTGAAAATTGGAGAATAAAATTTCTTTAGCCATAGGAAGAACGCTATTGCTTTTGTTGAAAATCGGTTTAGATTTGGATATAGCTCTCATATATATTTTCGGCCGATTTGACTGCACCAAACACGCAATATATGTCCGATTTCGATGAAATTTGAAATATGTGTCTGAATTCGGTCTTAAAAAAAATGTGCCAAATTACATCGAAATCGGTTCAGATTTGGATATAGCTCCCATATATATTTTCGCCCGATTTCACGTATTTCCTGCATCAAACACTCTATATCTGTCCAATTATGATGAAATTTGGAATGTGTGACGGAATTTTGTCTAGTAATAAGTGTACCATATTATATAGGAATCAGTTAAAATTGATATATCTCCTATATATATATTACATATTCACAGTGGTGTAGGGTATCATATAGTCGGCCCCATCCGACTACGATCTTTCCTTACCGTTTTTATAATAAAATGGAATGACTGTTGTTTTAGGCATTAATAGGCAAAAGTTCATCCATTTTTACTACAGGAAATCATTTTTGAGAAAAAATTTCAAAAAGTCATAACCCTAATGTTGGCAGTTTTTTATTCGCTAAAATAACAAAATTATCATTTGCATCAAAATCGGTTGCAATTTTTGTCTTTAACCTTCAAAATACCTAATTTGAGGGAATCCGTTATAAGGGGGCCTATACCGAAACGCGAATTTACGTTGCTAATATTTGGCACAGAGGTATTCTTTCTACGAAGAACATAAATTGTCAAAATACAACCAAATACGTTGGAAAATGTGTCTGTAACATTTAAAATATGTCCTGCAGGCCGGTACCGTTCAATGGGGGATATCAAAACGCGAATCTACTACTCAATATACCAATTTGCAGCAAAATCGATTGAAAACTGAATGTAAAACGTAAAAACGACAGCCGACGTTAAATGAGCGTTACAGCAAACCGCGAGTCTATGTGGCCAAATTTGAGCCCCACACTATCCACTAATATAAGAAACATTTTTTTTTTTCAAAATTATAGGAATCTACGCCCTTTCCTTTAAAAGTTATTAGTCAAGTTCCACTAAAGTGCTCATATTTCGCACTGTGCGATAATGAGAGGTATTGGTAACTAAACTCTTGGATGGAATGTAGTAAACAATAATAGGTACATATTTTTCGGAATAACCACCGCCGAAATGATCGTACCATAATGACTAGATGAGTGGGGCTTCACAAGATATATACAACTCTTTAGTTCCGATAGTTCAATTGAATAAACTAATTAAAACAAGAACGGCGTTAGATTCGATCGGACCGAATTTTTATACCTACAGCATTTATGCTAATGAGGGTATATACACTTTCATACGGGCAAAATGTGCCTCATTGAAATAATGGTTTTAGTATGTTTGGACGAAATCCGTTTCCGACAATTTGGAGTTGTTTTAGACATGTCCGTCAGTCTGTCGGTCTTTCTGGTTGGAGCGCACTTAGTTTAAGTTCGAAGATGTGTTATATCGGTCCACTCCTTCCGGTATCTCCCCCACAAAAGTTCGAAAATGTTTGGAAAATTTGTGCGCACGATAACTCTTGAAGGGAGTAACCGATTTGGTCCATACTTTTACATCCTACCAGACTTAGGTGAGTTTCCAATACGGACTTAATTGGTCAACACTTTCGGGTAACTCCAACAAAAAATTTCGGAAGAGTTCAGTTTGAGGCCCACTCTCGAATCGCTTTGGTTTTTGCTGAAGCAACTTGTATTCACTGCCCCCCATACCACGGTACAATTCCATTAGTGGCACATCGGCCCACTCCTTCAGATACCTCCCCCAGAAAAGTTCAAACATGTTGTGAAAAATTGGACGTACGGTAACTCCATACTTTACACATCCTAATATAACTATTAGATGTATATCATGGTTGAATATGGACTATATTTGTCCACTCCTTCGGGTACCTCCCACACAAAATTTCGGATAAGTTCACTTTAAGACCTGCTCTCGAATCACTTTGATTTCTGTTGAAGCAACTTGCATTCCCTGCCTCAATTACGACGGTAAAAGTTTTTTTGCAGGGGCAAGTCCATATTTCTTGAGAAAACAGCCCGAAAGGTGTAAAAACCCCTATAGTCGCTGGAGAGCACGATAACTCTCGAACTGATCACCCGATTTGGTCCAAAATTTGACCTTCGTCATATTTTGTCCAAACTTAATTTCAGTTCGAAGATTGCAACAACTTCCGGCACTTCCCCCCAATACTTAAAAAAAATTTCACTAAAATTCTATGCACGATATCTCTTGAACGGGGCAACCAATTTGGTCCAAACTTTGGATCGCCTAATATTTTGCCCAAATTTAGTTTAACTTCTAAAATGACCGATTTCGATCTTCTCCCCCACAAAAATTTAACATTTGTGTCCAAGTGCAGTTTAGGGTCTGTTCGAAGTTCCTTTGGAAATGTATACCGATGGTGCTATTCGTTGCGGTCTTGCTTACAGCGATGTTTTCCTGGACAAGTCCATGCTTCTTGGCATACTGATCCAAAAGTTATACTATGATCCACTGAAATGACTAGTGGGCGCGATACATATCGAAAAGATAGGACTCCCAAAATAAGAACCACTTCCATAATGGACTATGTCGTTCAATTCCTTCAAGTACCTCCTCCACAACGCTTCTGAACTTTAATCCTTATCCACAGTTTTGTAGGCAAGTTCAAATATCCTTAAAGGGCCACAAAATTTTGAAAAGACCCTAAATACATTCGATCTGTCCGTAGATGAAAGTTTCAATTCACATAGGCTGAGGGTATATCTCTGCCGACAAAACCGACTGATACTTATTTACATGTTATACCCTCCATCACAAATAATTGTATTGGAAAAAAATGACACAATTAGTATTTAAACAAGGCTTAATGCTATTGAGAAACCGATGTTATCTACCGCTCGATGGGATGTAACCACACGTCCGCTGGGGTTAGATGATTAGGTTTGGCAGGGCAGTCGAAAAGGAAAAGGTGCAGGGTGTCGTGCCGGCCCATGCTGCATGCTGGGCAGATGTTTAACATGGTGAGATCGATCTTTGCCCAATAAGGATTTAGGCAACTGCAATATCCTGAGCGTACTTGGGCCAGAATTACTCTGGTTTGTCGTGCCAACTGATGCTACTCAGCTGCGATAGATGGGAGATGTACTCCGAGGACTTCAGCAACTGCATCCGTGTGAATGCTATTTAAACCTGCTTGATATGCCTGTTGATCTAGGGTTCCTCTCCTGTATCGTGTACCCCTGCCTTTTGAGCGTCGATATCGGACCTACCCACCAAATGGTGATTGGGATGGCTCTGACGATAACACGCGAGAAAGAATTTTTGCCTCCTCATATAGATGATCCACTGAAGACATGAGGAGGCACCCTGCTGCTGTTCTCAAGGCGGCATTCTGACAAGTTTGAATCTTTCCGCATAACTTACCGCAGGGCGATTGTTGTGTTTAGTCAACAAGGGTTCCTTATCTGCAGCCCAAGTGCTACCGGCTAGGGACTTGAGGACGTTGTTCCTACTTTTCAGTTTGTCGCAGATAGCTGCGGCATGCGCTGACGACATGAACGTCCAAACACAGCAACAACAACAGAAATTGTAGCCAAAGTGCATTAAAGGTATTAAATGATCGACGAATAAAAGTGCGTGAAATTCCTAATATCAGGGGCATCTCAAATGATCGAGTCCATTTAATTTTGCATGAAGAACTACAGATGAAAAAGCTTTCTGCAAGATGGGTGCCGCATTTGTTAACAGTCGATCAAAAACGCATAAGAATGAACATTTCTCAAGCTTGTTTGGATCGTTTTAAGCGAAATAAAATGGATTTTAAGCGTCGTTTCATAACTGTTGATGAGACATGGATCCACCACTATACTCCAGAGACGAAAGAACAATCCAAACAATGGACTGAAGCTGGAGGAGGTGCCCCAAAGAAGGCAAAAACAATTCAATCGGCTGGTAAGGTTATGGTTAGGTTATTGACTATCTGCAAAAGGGTAAAACAATAAATTCAGAGTACTATTGCAACCTTTTGTATCAATTAAATGTACAAATTCGAGAAAAACGTCCTGGCTTACAACACAAAAAAATAATTTTTCATCAAGACAACGCACCAGCGCACAAGAGTGTTTTAACAATGGCTAAAATCAACGAATTAAAGTACGAGTTGTTTGACCACCCACCTTATTCTCCTGATTTAGCTCCCAGTGACTTTTACTTGTTCCCAAATCTAAAAAAAATCCTTGCTGGCAAGCGTTTTACCTCAAATGAAGATGCAATTAGAGTTGTAAACCACTATTTTGAAGACCTTGAGGAAAACTATTTTAATCAAGGGATAGAATTGCTAGAAAAGCGTTGAACTAAGTGTATTAAAGTTTCGGGAGATTATATTGAAAAATAAAAATATTTTTGCAAAACTAACTATTCTCTTTCATTGATAGGCTAAGAAGTTTCCGAACCGCCCTCGTACGTGGTTCATCTTCAATGCTTGTACGACCACGTTTAAATTCAGCAACCCAATTTTTTACTGTTGCATATGAAGGAGCACTTTCACCTAACACATTCACCATATCATTATGAATTTCTTGTCCCGATAAACCTTTTTTATGTAAATACTAGCTGACCCGGCGAACTCGCTATTAAGGAATAAAATTTCATAAAAAAACTCAATTTTCGATTTTTCCAATTTTCCGACTTTTCCAGAGAGATTTTCCAAAATTTTCTTCCGTAAAGACCTTCTCCTCGAAAATACGAATAACTGACAAAAAATTTTACAGAAATCGGTCTAGCCGTTCTCATTTTATGAATTACTATACATTTCTTACACCATTTTTATATATATAGATTTAATGACAGCAAGCATTTCTAATTTTTCCATTGTAAAAAAATTTGCGGATGCGTCTTTTTTGAACACCTGTTTCTATATGAAGTAGTTGCCATATCGAAACGAAATTTAACATGTGTTTATAACAGAGATTGATGTTTCCAAAACACTTAACTTTTTTCTGTTTATACCGCGCTTTTTGTGCTAGGCTAAGATGTTTCCGAACTGCCCTCGTAAGAGTTCAGTCTCTTACAGATTATATCAGGGTAGGTACCTGATGCCAGGATCGTACAATCATCCACTTACGTTACGATGACCATGCCGTCTGTAGTGGTTGGAATACAGGAGAGGTAGAGGTTAAATAGTTCCGGAGATATCACCCTACCTTGGGGAACTCCCTGTTTCACTCTACGGGTTTGGGGCTTATTGTTCCTGAGTTCCACGTACGACTGGCGTCCACACATACATATATTTGAGTATCCAACGTTTCAAGCTTGGCCGGAAATTTTTTTCTGCTTAATGTAATCAACATCGGGGAGTGTCCGACAGTATAAAAATCTTTTTTACGTCAAGAGTACCATCACTGTTCTATCACACGGCAGTCTCTGGTTGAGTCGTCGACAAATATGTGTGGAGATGGCGTGCAGCGCTGTTGTCGTGCTGTGCTGCTTACGGAATGCTGAGATCAGCAACTGGACAGCTATTTCTGACGCTAGGGAGGCCTAAGGCCTCAAGGGTCTTTGCTATAGGCGACAAATGCGAAATCGGCCTGTACAATTCACCTTTGCTGGCCTCATGGCTTCAGTAGGGGGACCACCCTGCCCATTTTGCAGACTTCGGGAACAATGAGGGTGGCTAGCGACAGGTTGAGAACTTTAGTGAGATACTCCACTCCCGACTTATCCAGCTGCTTCAGCATTACCATGGAGATTCCATCAAAGCCCAACGTTCCTAATGGCTTTCGCAACATCATCCATTGTAAACTATAGTGGTTTACCCTCGGCAGGAAGAGAGAGATCTGATGCGAAGTAGTACTCTTCTATTCGCCCTGTCACTCCCGGGGTGCTCGACAAACTGTCGATTGAAATAACTAGCGCACCTATTTGGGTCAGTCAACGTAATGTCGCGAAACGTGACTGAGTTCCTATCTTCCCTCCTTCCGGGGTTCGAGAGTGACTTAACCGTTGCCCACAACGCCTCGCCGACCAGCCTGTAAACTTCCAGTGTCAGCTCCCTGACTCTGGGGTCATTGGGTTTGGCTCGGCGAAGCTCATCACTCACATTTGCTAATTCCGTCGCCTCTGCTGGAAAGTTTTTTTCGGGTGTTCGCTAGAGCTGGCAAACCATCGATATTCGCAACGTTAGATATTTTCGATATTAAATCCAAAAAATCGATTGCTATCGATATTGTCGTTTACTTGACATCACCATTAATTTGGAAATAAAAATGCTGGAGATGTCTATGCTTTCGTTGGCATTTTGCACAAGTAGTTAACAGAAATATAAAAGAGAAAAAAAAACATTTGCTTTTAATTGCACTAAAATATAATTTCCTTCCACAAAACCGAAATCCTGCGTAATTTCTATTAATTTCAATAGATTTTAGGTTAGGGATATTTAATCCGATAATATTGATAACAAAACTATCTATCAATATTTAATTTTTTACAAAATAATCGATACTATCGATAGTGCCATCGATTTTTTGCCAGCTCTAGCTTTACCTGCTGGGGAGTTTCTTAATTTGACGACGAGAAAGTTTCGTAATCAAACGACTACGACTCACACAGCATGCAGCAACATAGTCCCTGTTGTAGTTCCTCACGTGGACAAGTCCAGATCAACCCGTTAGGTGCATGCACTCCTCACATCTATTGCATCTCACCGAAGGTTGGATGTGGGTAAAGATGCGGATGTGACAAGCCGAGTAGATTATGAAAGTAGAGCTAAAAATATGAGACACTTGTATCGGCGTTTTTAAAGTTTACATCGAAAAGTAACCAAAGTAGGCGGGGCAAGTTCCATCCATTTCTAGTTTTTTTTTTCGAAATATGCGATATAAGGTATTATCGAATATTGTGTCTTTGGCAACTTTACAAAGGAGAATGTCGGCAATATTTTTGTTAAAAAATGTAACCCTCATGCGGTTTATTAAAGGGGTCGTTTTGGTCCTTTTTCGAAAATCGTCCAAAAACTCATTTAAAATGTAATCATATCAAATCCAATTATTCTACAAAATTGTTCGTCATAAAATTTTACTATAGGTCTCAGAATACACCAAATCTGTAAATCGTATCTAATTCCCAGAAATCTCAAAAAAATTGAAAACAAGTTTTAGGGTTAAAGTCGGACATCATATGACCTTATTCAAAATTGTACCACAAAACACAATTTTAGAGGGATGACGTCAAAGACAAAAATATTCTTCGTCAAATTTCACTATCTCCCATCCTTGTATTATTTTAGACCACGTAAAATCGTGCATGTGAGAGCTCATGTGACACCTATATTTTCACTAGACCATAGCCGTAAACCTCTCACGTATTTTTATACCCTACACCACTATGTGGGGAGGGTATTATAAGTTGGTTTTGGCCAAAAAGTTTGTAACGCATCGAAATAATGGTCGTAGACCCATACTTATATATACCAAAATGAATGTCTCGACGAGCTGAGTCGATCTGTCCGTCCGTCAGTCCGTCCGTCCGTCCGTCTGTCCGTCTGTCCATCTAAACCTTGTAATCACGCTACAGGTCGCAATTTTGATCGGATCGTCACGAAATTTTGGATGTTGATGGGGGTCCCGGAGGGGAAGAAGCCTATTGATTTTGGTGATGGTCGGATAATATTTAGGGGTCGGAATGGGCAAAAAACTTATGTGGATAAAAAGACAACGTTTATTTCCAAAGCGAATTTCTCAGCTTCTGTACGGGTATACCAAAAGCAAAACCTGACAATAAAAGTAGAAAATATCGCCTTTCTAATGATGTAAAGTAGGTTCTCGTAGGTGACCAAACAACGAAGATATCACAATAGTCGCAAAAAAACCCCAAATTTTCTTTTTTGCAATTTTAATTATAATGACGAATATCACAGCTTTGGTTGGGGACTTTTCAAAAGCAAAGCCTGGCTGTGAAAGTAGAAGATCCCATCTTTACAATGATGTAAAATAGGTCGGCGTAGGTGAGCAAATAACGGAGATATCGCAATAGTAGGTAATACATCCCATTTTTCCACTATTTTGGAAATCACGCTACAGGTCTCAATTTTGATCGGATCGTCACGAAATTTTGAGGGTTAATGGGGGTCACACAAATGAAGAAGCCTATTGATGTTGGTGATGGTTGGATAATATTTAGGGGTCGTAATGGGCAAAAAACTTATTTGGAGAAAAAGACAAAGTTTTTTCCTAAACGAATATCTCAGCTTCAATATGGGGTATACCAAAAGCAGAACCTGGCCATGAGAGTAGAAAATATCGCCTTTCTAATGATGTAAAGTAGGTTCTCGTAGGTGATCAAACAACGAATATATCGCAATAGCCGCTAATAGAACCCAACTTTTTATTTTTGCGATTTTAATAATAATGACGAATATCTCAGCTTCGGTTGGGGATCTTCCAAAAACAAAGTATAACTATGAAAGAAGAAAATCCCATCTTTACAGTGATGCAAAGTAGGTTGGCGTAGGTGGCCACATAACGGAGATATCACAATAGTCGGCAATACATCCCATTTTTTCATTTTTTTGTAATCACGCTACAGGTCGCAATTTTAATCGGATCGTCACGAAATTTTGGGGGCTAATGGGGATCCTACAGAGAAATAAGCCTATTGATTTTGGTGATGGTCGGATAATATTCAGAGGTCGGAATGGGCAAAAAATTTATTTGGAGAAAAAGTCAACGTTTTATTTCAAAGCGAATATCTCTGCTTCTAAAAGGGGTATATCAAAAGCAAAACCTGCTGATGAAAGTAGAAAATATCACCTTTGCAACGATGTTACGTAGGTTGTCGTAGGTGGTCAAACAACGAAGATATCGCAAAAGCCGCTAATAGAACACAACTTTTCATTTTTGCGATTTTAATAATAATGACGAATATCACAGCTTTGGTTCCGGACCTTCCAAAAGCAAAGTCTGCCAATGAAAGTAAAAAATCCCATCATTACACTGATGTAAAGCAGGTTGGCGTAGGTACCCAAATAACGGAGATATCGCAATAGTCGGTAATACATCCCTTTTTTCCACTTTTTTGAAATCACGCTACAGGTCGCAATTTTAATTGGATCGTCACGAAATTTTGGGTGTTATTGAGGGTCCCACAGAGGAAAAAACCTTTTGATTTTTGATAATGGTCGGATATTATTCAGGGGTCGGAATGTGACAAAAAAATATTTGGAAAAAAGGCCAACGTTTTATTTCAAAGTTAATATCTCCCTTCTGTAGAAGGTATATCAAAAGCAAAACCTGGCAAGGAAAGTAGAAAATATTACATTTACAACGATGTGAAGTAGGTTGTCATAGGTGGTCAAACAACAGAGATATCGCAATAGTCGGTAATGCATCCCTTTTTCCATTTTTGTGCAATCACACTACGAAATTTTGATCGCATCCTCACGAAATTTTGGGGATTGATGGGGGCTAACACAGAAAGAAGTCTATTGATGGTTGGCATACATCCCACTTCTCCATTTTTTATCTGGGTTGTACTGACGATGCACATAATGCGTTTCAAAAAAATTGACCTGTGTTAATGAAGACATTCAGAGCAAAGGCGCTAAGCTATCCCAATTTTAATATTTTGAATTTTATTAGTCAAAAGCTTATGAACAGGGGTAGTGGTGTAGGGTATCACATAGTCGGCCCCGACCCGACTATAGCCTTGGCTCACTTGTTGCATACTATATAAGTAACCAATGGCTTATCCTGACTACGTAATTTAAGTTAAATGTACTAAAAATGCGCAATTTTGGCAGGTCCGATATGAGTTTTCTATATTTTTTCAAATATATATTCCCCACAAATGTTTCAAAAGCTGTTTTAATGGAGCACACAACATCTTCTTTATGAATTTATTACAAAAAGCCATCAATAAGATATTTATAGTGTCCAATCAAAACAACAATCTGGATAAAAGTTGTAAAACCTTGATATAGGGACTACCAGAATGTTAAATGTTATGGTTATCAATTTCTTTTATTCATAGACTCATAATAAAATTTCATTAGTAACATTTCTTTCTTTAACAATATTCCCAAAAAGTGAAGGATTTTACTAGAATCTAATCTAGTATGGAATTATGTAAAATTAACAGTCCAAAATTAAAATACATAATTTCATCCTAATATATATACATTTGTAATCTAATTTTCTTAAGGAAATAGTATACCTAGATATATGGTTTATTCTGAAACTCATAGTGAAATTTTGTGTAGAATTTTTCATTTATTGACACTTTTCACCTAGAACCAAGTTTCATATAACTTTCATGTATCAACTCGAAAAAAGAAGGACAAAAATATTTTCATGTTTTTTAATAAAAGTGATACTGCTATTTTTCTGATATATAATGTAAATAGAAATTTTATTTCTTTAGTGACCCATAGTGAAATTTGAAGAAGAATTTTTTTGTCTTTGACGTCATCTCTCTAAAATTGTTTATTGTGGGACAATTTTGAATAAAATGAGGAAAAGGCCGACTTTAAGCCTAAAACGTGTTTTTCATTTTTAGAGATTTCTGGGAATTATATAAGATTTACAGATTTGGTGTATTCTGAGACCTATAGTAAAAAATTTTGTGGAATATTTGGATTTGATATGATCGCAGTTTAAAGGAGTTTTTTTTAAGATTATCGACAGAAGGACCAAAAATACCTCTTTGATGAACCGCATGAGGGTTAACATTTTTAACAAAAATATTGCCCACATCCTCCTCTGTAAAGTTGCTATATACCTAAAATGCAAAGATTCCATAATATCTTAACTCGAATATTTCAGAAAAACTAGAAATGGGCGGAACTTGTCCCGCCTAATTTGGTTACTTTCGGATAAAAGTTTAAAGACGTCGAAACACGTGTGTCATATTTTTAGCTCTACTTTCATAATCTATTCGGTTTTCCCATCATTTAAAAAATTGAATTTTGTTGCACAGTGTATTTATGGACAAACAAGTAAGCACCCGCTTTAGTCCAAATGGGACTGACCATGTTCTAAGCTTTTTGCAAAATAAAATACCCAAATTCTTTCTATCATAAACAGTAGATCTAATTACACTGTGCAACATTTTTGAGCCAATCGCGTGCAAACAACTTCTTTCCAGAATTTTATGAAATTAGAGGACCAATAGGCAAAAACCATATTTGGGTTTTGTTTTCTTAGATCGGGTTCAGTTTTTATGGCCTCATCTAAACATGATTAAAAATCGAATTTTTAAAACAAATCGGGGCTGTATCTCTGAAACCAATACGAATCTTGTTTTGACATATGCAGCAAACTTGTAGATAAGAGCAAGAAGAAAATATTTGGAGGAATAGTGAACTCGAAAAACTGCATTTATTGCCTCAAATGTTATAATATATGTAAAAATTCTATAATTTGTGTATATTTCGCAGCGTATCTCGAAAAATGTTAAATTCTTCTTAATATTACCTTTTGGGAAAATATTCTCTGGAATGTAATACACAACTCTTCAGAACACTATATTGTTGTAAAATGCCTCTATCGCCTTGTTTATAGCGAATTTTTCAACAACAATTTGGTAAATATTTCAATAATTCATTGAAATCCCCAACATGAGAATAAACAGCCTGTGTGAACATTGTTTGAAATAAGTTTTGTAAAAGGTATGTTATGAAATACCCCTTAAACAACGTGACATAACAATTTTAGAGTTTCAGAATGTTCTGAAGAATTGATGGTCACATTGTTTGGAAAATTTTTAGAATGGTCACTTGTTTCAACTTCCAACAGTTCAGTTGTTACTGACCAGAATTTCAGAAATTATGTAAACTTTTCTATGTTTTAACGAGTTTGAAGCGCTAGATGTAGCTTTTCTTAGTTCATCTGTTTGACACATAAGTTCTACTACTTTAGGGCTAAAATATTGCTGAAGACTGCAAAGCAAAATTCTTATTAGTTTCGGAGATAAAGGTCCGATCACTGGAAAAAAGGCTCATTTTAGGTCGGTTTAGATGAGGCCATAAAATCTAAACCCGATCTAAGAACACAAAACCCAATTCTGGTTTTTGTAGTCTCAATATGTACTTTCAGAAAATGCCCATTAGAAGTTGTTTGCATTTCCAGTGTTGCACAGTGTTATCAATAAACGGACCTAATCAACACGGTCTACACAAGAAAAAACACAATCCGTCTTATATCCCAAAAATACCATTCGAGCGGAATTCTGAAAAGGCATTGAAACAAAGAGATGAGGCATTTTGGGGCCCATGTCTCTGAAGGTGTTGACGTCCCTAGCAATCAAAAATTAAAAAGTCGTGATCGCAACGATGACCCGGTATTAAAATCCAAGAAGTGGCCTTGCCTGTAAGAATGAACCCATGGTAAACATTCTTATTGTTCTTGCGTAAATGAACATGTTGTCCTTTAAGGGGAAACCAACATACATCCTGAACTTCGGAACGGACCGGGCCCCATACCTTTCATCC
The DNA here is from genome assembly GCF_047663935.1 of Musca autumnalis. Taxonomy (NCBI): domain Eukaryota; kingdom Metazoa; phylum Arthropoda; class Insecta; order Diptera; family Muscidae; genus Musca; species Musca autumnalis. The sequence goes on from NW_027411977.1 coordinate 123,781,454, forward strand.
CTTGCCGAGGGCGTGTTGTTAATATGTACATCAAGTATGTGATAGTTTCTTTGGGAATAGAATACTTTTTAAGATACATTTTGCGGGATTATATAGTGCTTCATAAACTCCGAAAACTTTTATATTGATTTATGGCAAACTCCTAGATATCGACTTGAAAATTTGACACAAGATAAAGTAGAAGTCATAGAAAAAAGTTGCTAATTCAAAAATCGCATTTTTTGAGTTGTGTCACTCTTTGAGTAAATGTACAGCGATATGTACATCAGCTTTTCAATGAAAACCTAATATCAGTGTCAGTGGTAGTCGGCAATAAAAGTCAATAGACTGTTGAAAAAACAATACATACAGACAAACAAACCATACACCTTGTTCTTAGCTGAAAACAAGTTTGTCAACCATTTTATGAATTATAGTGCAACAATGCTGCGTACGAGCACAGAGACACACCGAATAAATGCGCAACACAACTATGAACGCATGCGCATGCTATTGCGTTTTTCTTCTTGTCGTGTCCATCTGTCTGTCTGTCCGTTGTCAAATGACAGGTGCTCCATTTTTTATTGCAATTTTTCAGTTGTGTTCTTCTTGCAAAGTATTCAGCCAGCCTGTCGGTCCAGCCAGCCATCCGGCTCAGGGGAGTCGGGTTGAATCGAGCCGAGGAATGATAAACATTTACTGCAACGTAACAACATCAACTCACACTTATTGACAAAAAACGGTGCCTTTAACTAATGCGTGTGTCTCGACTTTGCTCTTGAAGATGTGGCTCTTGGCTGGTGGTGGTGGCGGCGTTGGTTGCTGCGAACGGATCTTTAGACCGCCTTAGATGCGTACATTATATTGACGTGTTTTTTTTTTTTTTTGTTTAGAATGACACAAAACAAGCTTTTTAACCTGGAATGTTGTGAAGTTGCACCGGTTGCGTTTTTTAATGCTGTCTACGTCTGGTTATGTGGTACGTAGGTGATGCTGCGATTACTGTTTCTTGCCTGTGCTTAGAAACGATTACATTTTCATATATTTAATTTTGTATTTTTTATTCGGTTTTGTTTGTTTTCCTAGCGCGCCGCAATTTTTTGTTGCAACAATGAAAAATTCTAGAATGGGCATGAATAAATAACAAAATACTTATTGTACAACTTTTTTCCGACACACATCATATTTCTAAACACTCCCGAGTGGTTTATAAATTCATTCATGTGTTCAAAGACTCTTCTAGTGGCGTGATGAGGTTTAGGTTTTTAATTGTTTAACAATTTCAAATGAAAATTCTCCTGACATAACATCTGTAATACAATTTTACAGCACAAGCAATCCAAAATTTCAATCGTTCCGAATTTATTATATGGATTAGGGCGTAAACACATTTTTGGTGTCATATTACAAGGTTTGCTCATATTCCTCATTCTGCCAGAAGGTATTTTACATCGAAAATGTTATGATTAGCTGACTGTGAGGGATTTGAGTTCTTGGCCATGGACAGTGGCGAATTTTAGGAAAAACCTGGCCAAAACTCTAAAAATGAATACACTTAAACCTAACCTTGGGTTCGTATGTTTTTCGGGTCGCAGGTATAATTTTTCATATTTTTAACCCTCAGACGGTAAGTAAAGGGGTCTTTTTGGTCCCTTCTCCTATAAAAATTCTTTAAATTTGTTCGCCATCAATTTTTACTGTAGGTCTTAGAATACACCAAAACTCTAAATCTTACTAAACTCCAGAAATATGCAAAATTAAAAACAAATGTTAGGGTTAAGGTCGTACTTCGTGCGATTTTTGGCAAAATTGTCACACAAAAAATCATTTTAGAAGAATGGCGCTAAATTTTACCGAAGAAATGAAATCTCTATTTGCATTACATACCATACATACAAAAAATCAGTATCAGTTTTGTCAAAAAAAAAAACAAGAAAATAAACTATGGGTGCAAGTTAAGATTACATGGAATCACTTTGCACTTTAGGTATATAATGTCTTTGGCAACTTTACTGACAAGAATGTGAGTCATAAAATGGGTCTTTTTTTATCCCTTTTTCCACAAATCTTTAAAATCTCCTATAAAATGTGATCGTATCAGATCAAAATATTCTAGAAAAGACATAAATACTTTATGTAAAATTTTCTGCAATATTCTGCTTAACAGGTTATCAGATTGAACGACGCGGAACAATATCTTAAACGAATTTCAGCCAGGATTTCGCAAAGAATACTCCACGGTTGTTAATATTGTCAACCTAACAAATATAATAAGCCTTAATAAAGAGAAAAACAATGGTACATATGCCTTCTGCGTAGATTTCTCCTCCGCATTCGATTTAATTCCCAGAAACAGCATGTTTTACAATCTTTCTAACATGGGCTTGTCATCTTGATAGTCCGAATTTTACAGAAATACTGAAAGTAGGATCTGGGACGGAATCAACATTTCATTTTTCTTTCCCACTGAGTCTGCATTCTAAGCCCCTTATTATTTTCTTTATACTTAAATGACCTACCTGATTTTCTCCCCGGAGGTATAGATTTTGCCAACACTTATATAAAAATACTTTTATATACTGATGACATTGCCAAATTACACTGTGCGAGGTAATCTTGTGCAAACAATTTGAGGTGAGGATTTTTTGAGGTTGGGTTTTGTTGTGTTAGATCCAACTTCGATTTTATGGCCCCATATAAACATGGTTAAATATTGATTTTTTAAAGCAATTCTGGGCTATATCTCTGAAACCTTTGTGATTACTCGTCTGAATGAACGCCAAAAATAATATTCATTGTCTCAAATTATATAAAATATCGAAAATTTCCATAATTTTTACATATTTCGCAACATATTTCCAAAACCGAACATTTTTCTAAATTTTCTTTTGGAAAAATATTCTCTGGGCCCAACCCAACTAGGGTTTTTGTAGTCTCAATCACCGACGTAGACAGGGGGGGGCCCGGGGGGCCCGAAATGATTTTAGTTCCCATAGGATATTAGCTTATGTTACACATTTTTTAATTTTTGAGTAAAATTTTATACTGTTTTAAATTGTTAAAGAAATATGTAAAGTAATTGGAAGCATTACAGAGAATTATTTAACTACATTGGTATACTTATTGTCCAACACATTTGAATATATAAAAATAATGAACAAGTTAGGCTTTTTGAGCAATTTTATGCATAGTTCTTGTTAAGTTTTAAGGTGTTGTTTAAGCGTTTAATCGGAATTTTAGGCTGACTGTAAGTGTTACTGAGGTCAGAACAATACTTGTATTTGTATGTATCTATTGAACGTTTGTAACATATTACGTCCAATACTTTGGCTTATAAACAACTTCCAGAAAAAACATTTCTGCGATATTTTGTTTTTGAAATTTTTTATAAGAGCAATTCAACAATAAAATGTAAAACCGTTGCTTAATCTTTGCGGTTTTAAGTGTTATATATTTTCTCTAACACGTTTTTGTAATGAACTATTTTGAAATTTCAGAACAATTACAACTTTCAGAAATTTTTATAGTCTAGGTTACCTTCAGACCATGTAGTGGTATACTCTGAAAATTTCAGGAAGATCAGTTCAGCGGTTTTTGAGTCCATAAACTTCAAACAAACAAACGTACAAACATTTTTCTACTTTATATATATTGACTAGCTGAACCCGGTGCGCTTTGCTGCCCGACTACGATAAAATATAATGGAATGCCATAATTATATTAACGTTTTTAATATTTTAACGAATAAATAGGCGTTATATACCTATTCAGGGTTGTTATGGAGCTACTATGGTATTTTTGTATGTTTCAGGAGGTAACACTCCTCCGAAAGCATTTCTGCCTATAAGTATTACAAATGATTTAGATATATCATCATAAAACATATATCTTAAGAAGTCTCTCGAAGATATGATACTTAATAGCTGTAGCCTTGGTCAATTCCTTCCAAACTATAAGTACTGCTGTAAATAATGATGACTTCTACTGACTGCTAGGTCTTCAAATTTTCATTAAAATTGAACATACGTAACAAAAACATGAAATCGACCGAAAATATATACATATGGGAGCTATATTCCTATATGAACCGATCTATTTGTCAAATTTATTTTTAGACCAAATCCCGTCTCACAATCCAAATTTCATTGAATTTGAATATACGTGTTTTGTGCATAAAATACAGGAAATCGTCCGAAAATATATATGAGAGCTATATGCAAATCTTAACCGATTTACATATAATTTCGCACATTTATGTCTAGACCAAATTCCGTTACACATTCCAAATTTCAGCGAATTTGGACATATATTGCGCGTTTGGTTCATCAAATACGGGAAATCGTCCGAAAATATATGTACACAGAAAATCTGCCGAAAATATATATGGGAGCTATATTCAAATCTGCACCGATTCCGATATAATTTGTCCCATTTATTTCTAGAACGAATTCCGTCACGCTTTCCAAATTTCAGTGAAATTGGAAATATTAGTGTGTCCAAATCTGAACCGGCCTCGATATAATTTATTTTTGAAACAAATTCCGTCAGACATCTCAAATTTCAGCGACATTGGACACATATGGCGTGTTTGAAGCATCAGATATAGAAAATCGGCCGAAAATACATGTAGGAGCAATATCCAAATCTGAACCCATTTCGATATGATTTGGCACATTTATGTCTAGACCAAATTCCGTTACGCATTCCAAATTTCACCAAAATTGGACATATATAGCGACTTTGGTGCATAAAATACAGGAAATCGGCCGAAAATGTATAAGGAGCTGTATCCAAATCTGAACCGATTTCGATATAATTTGGCACATTTATTCCTAGACCGAGTTCTGCATATATAGCGTGCTTGGTGCATAAAATACAGGAAATCGGCCGAAAATATATATGGGAGCTATATTCAAATCTGAACCAATCTCAGTATAATTTGGCACATTTATTTCTAGAACAAATTCCGTCAGAAATTCAAAATTTCTGCGAAATTGGACATATATAGCGTGTTTGGTGCATACAATAAGGAAGTCGGCCGAAAATATATGTGTATGGGAGCTATATCCAAATCTGAACCGATTTTGATATAATTTGGCACATTTATTTCTAAAACAAATTCCGTCAGAAATTTAAAATTTCTGCGCAATTGGTTATATACATCGTGTTTGGTACATAAATAAGGAAATCGGCCGAAAATATATGTATGTGGGAGCTATATCCAAATCTAAACCGATTTGAATATTATTTGGTAAATTTATTTTGCATCAAATTCCGTCACACAAACAATATTTGGAGATTGTATCTGTAACACTTCTAAAGATATTTGCATACAAAATCTAAATTTTTGGAGGTACCTCCGGTTTTGATTTTATATCTCCAGATCAATGCGAAATTTCAAAATATGATATAGCCTATTTTCATTCCAGGCCATGTAGCAATGTACGCTAAAAATTTCAGTAAGATCTGTTCAGCGGTTTTCGAGTCTATAAGGCACAAACAAACAAACCAACAAACGTACAAACAAATTTCAATTTTATATATATATATAGATTCCGTCACACATTCCAAATTTCACTGAAATCGGGCTCATATAGCGTGTTTGTGCATCAAATACCTTAAATCGGTCAAAAATATATATGGAAGCTAAATTCAAATCTTAACCGATTTAGATATATTTTGGAACATTTATTTATAGGCCAAATTCCGTCACACATTCCAAATTTTATTGAAATCGGGCACATATAACGGGTTTGGTGCATCAAATACCTCAAATCTGTCAAAACTATGTATGGGAGCTATATCCAAATTTGAACCGATTTCGATATATTTTGGAACATTTATTTATAGGCCAAATTCCGTCACACATTTCAAATTTCATTGAAATCGGGCACATATAACGTGTTTGGTGCATTAAATACCTCAAATCGGTCAAAACTATATATGGGAGCTATATCCAAATATGAACCGATTTCGATATATTTTGGCACATTTATTTATTGTTCAAATTTCGTCACACATTATAAAGTTCATTGAAATCGGACATGTATAGTGTTTTTGATGCATCAAATACTTGAAATCGGACGAAAATATATATGGGAGCTATATCCAAATCTGAACCGATTTCGATATATTTGGCACATTTAGTGATAGGCCGAATTCCGTCACACATTCCAAATTTCATTGGAATCGGGCATATATAGCGTGTTTAGTACATCAAATACTTAAAATCGTACGAAAATCCATATGGGAGTTATATCCAAAACTGAACCGATTTCGATATATTTTGGCGCATTTAGTTATAGGCCAATTCTATGACACATTCCAAATGTCATTGAAATCTGACATATATAGCGTGTTTGGTACATCAAAAACTTGAAATCAGACGAAAATATATGTGGGAGCTATATCCAAATCTGAACCGATTTCGATGTATAATGGAACATATAGTTATAGACCAAATTCCGTCACACATTCCAAATTTCATTGAAATCGGACATGTATGTATAGCGTGTTTGGTACACCAATACTTGAAATCGGACGAACATATATATGGGAGCTATATCCAAATCTGAACCGATTTCGATATAGTTTGGTACATTTACTTACACTAGCGGTCATCTGAATAGGTTTGAATTTTTTTCTTTTTATATGTTAAGGTATCTTCTGATGTGTTTGTATTACAGATCCATACCATTTACTTTTTGAGAGTCCTATACTATGCCAACATTCCCAAGAAAAAACTTGACGATGTTGCCATATTTTCGGAAAATATCCCAATTATAATAAAAAATTTACAAAAAAGTGTCCAATTTTTGCGATCATCAGAATAGGTTTGAATCAAATAAAACTGAAAAATTGTACTACGCATGCAAATATTGCGCAGTTTTTTGGTATAGTTTAGTAAAATGGAACATTCTGATAAATCTTACAACAAAGTTGACCCGCTTTATTAGGAACGTGGGTTCAATTCTCAACCTGGAAAAGTTACCAAGAACTTTCAGATAAAATCAAGAAATATTCCAACAAAAACGTTTTATAAACCTGCTTTAAATGACTTTTTGATTTAGTTAGATCTCTTCTGAGCTTCGAAAATTGTCTGAAAGCAAATACGAAGTGTTGCCATATTATTATGATCGATAAATTGGAAAGGTCATTGAAAATAGTTGGTATTCTAGTTCAAGGTTCATTTTTTAACTATCCTTGCAGTAAAAATGTAAGTATTATCATGCTCACAAATCCACCATAGTTGACCACATGTATCATAAATGTTCAAAAATTGGTCTGGAAGAATGTTTCTTTGACGACAATAAAGTAGAAAATTGTAAATCAAACTTAAGTCAAAGGGGCATGATATCGCCGACTTTTATAGTGCTGTAATACCTATATAGTCAGGTCAAAAAGCTTTTTTCTGTTAACTAGTCATAAAACAAATACGAATAAGTCCAAAAGAATGGACTACTGAGGTTATACAGCACTATAAAAATCGGCGATATCATGCCCCTTTGACTAAATTTGATTTACAATTTTCTACTTTTTTGTCGTCGAAGAAACATTCTTCCAGACCAATTTTCGAACATTTATGATACATATGGTCAACTATGGTGGATTTGTGAGCATGATAATACTTAAATTTGTACTGCAAGGATAGTTAAAAAATGAAACTTGAACTAAAATACCAACTATTTTCAATGACCTTTCCAATTTATCGATCATAATAATATGGCAACACTTCGTATTTCCTTTCAGACAATTTTCGAAGCTCAGAAGAGATCTAACGAAATCAAAAAGTCGTTTAAAGCAGGTTTATAAAACGTTTTTGTTGGAATATTTCTTGATTTTATCTGAAAGTTTTTGGTAACTTTTCCAGGTTGAGAATTGAACCCACGTTCCTAATAAAGCGGGTCAACTTTGTTGTAAGATTTATCAGAATGTTCCATTTTACTAAACTATACCAAAAAACTGCGCAATATTTGCATGCGTAGTACAATTTTTCAATTTTATTTGATTCAAACCTATTCTGATGATCGCAAAAATTGGACACTTTTTTGTACATTTTTTATTATAATTGGGATATTTTCCGAAAATATGGCAACATCGTCAAGTTTTTTCTTGGGAATGTTGGCATAGTATAGGACTCTCAAAAAGTAAGTAGTATGGATCTGCAACACAAACACATCAGAAGATACCTTAACACTTAAAAAGAAAAAAATTCAAACCTATTCAGATGACCGCTAGTGTATAGGCCAAATTCCGTCACACATTCCAAATTTCATTAGAATCGGACACATATAGCGTGTTTGGTACATCAAATACTTGAAATCGGACGAAAATATATATGGGAGTTATATCCCAAACTGAAGTTATTTCGATATATTTCGGAACATTTAGTGATAGGCCAAATTTCGTCCCAAATTCCAAATTTCATTGAAATCGGACATATGTAGCGTGTTTGGTATATCAAATACTTGAAATCGGACGAAAATATATATAGGATCTATATCCAAATCTGAACCGATTTCGATATTGTTTGGTAAATTTTGTTATAAGCCACGTTCCGTCACGCATTCCAAATTTCATGGAAATCGGACATATATAGTGTGTTTGGTACATCAAATACTTGAAATCGGACGAAAATATATATGGGAGCTATATCCAAATCTGGACCGATTTCGATATATTTTGGCACATTTATTTTTAGGCTAAAATCCATCACACATTTCAAATTTGGAGTTTGTATCTGTAACCGTTCTATAGATATTTGCATACAAAGTTTAGATTTAAATTGGAGGTACCTCCGATTCTGGTGCTATATCTCCGGATCAGAGCGGAATTTCGACTCTTTTTATAGCCTATGTTACTTTCAGGCGATCTAGTAATATACCCTGAAAATTTCAGCAAGATCGGTTCAGCGGTTTTTGAGTCTATAAATTTCAAACAAACAAACAAACAAACAAACAAACAAACAAACAAACAAACAAACATACAAACATTTTTCTATTTTATATATATAGATTTACAGTGGTGGCCAATACATTTGCAACAAAAATGCACGTTTTAGGAAATTTTATTTTAAATATTTTTTTGAAAGTAAATTTTTTTGCTATTATTTATATTTCATTGTCTCAAATATAAGAATATAAAAAGTTTTGACACGTTATACAACAAAAAATTTGAAAAAATATGAAAATACATAACACGCCTAACAATTTAATGGTCAAAACATATGCAACTGAACCAAATCCGATGCAAAAATCTTCAATATTTTGTAAAATATAATTTTTTGTATTTTGTATTTGTTTTGGGAAGATTAAAAGTGAATAAAATTTTGAAACTGATATCAGTCATACGTACTTCTTCGAGGGATCGTAGGGATTTGGTCCATATCAGAATGATGGATACTGATGTATTGAAGTTATAACGGGAGGTATCATTGGAAATGTTGGATTATATAAACTTAAAAAGTTTTAGAAAGCTCATCAAAAGATAACTAAACTCCAAAATTGAGTATATAGACACTTCCAGAAAAACGAAATGAATGAACTATAAATAATTGCAAATAAATACTTAATTTTAATTTCAAAAAAAATATTTTAAATAAAATTTCCTAAAACGTGCAATTTTGTTGCAAATGTATTGGCCACCACTGTATTACATATTATTTCCAATCGGAAACAGTTTCTTCTTCGTCAAAATCTCAACAAGTACCACACGACTTTGCGGACAGGAATATACCCTGAGCCTGTGCGAACTGAAACTTTCATCTATAGACAGATCGAATAGCCATTTTCGGACGTATGAACTTGCAAACAAAATATGGATTTGTATCATTGTGTTGCGGAGGAGGTATAGAGAAATGGACCGGACCGACATAGTTCATTTTGGGAGTAGATCTTATTTTGGGAGTCATTCCTTTTAAAAGATATAGCGCCCACCAGTCATTTCAGTTCGCCACAGTATAATTTTCACCTTTTGACTCTAATGTCAGGAAATATTTACTTGCCCACGAAACACAAGGAATACCTTCAGTAAAAATTTCTAAAGATCCTCAAATGTACATCAAACTGCACTTAAACAACTATTTTAAAGGTTTGTGAGGGAGGTACCCTAGTATGGCCCATTTTCGAGCAAAAACTAAGTTTGGAAAAAAATATTACTAAATCCAAAGTTTTAACCAAATCTGTTGCTCCGTTCAAGAAAACTCGCGCATACCACTTTAGCTAAAATTCTTGAAATTTGGGGGGAAAATACCAGAAGAAGTAGACCGAAAAGCACCATCTTCGAATTTTGTACGTATAAGGCTCGCTGAAATATTGCGATAAACAAAGTTTGGACCAACGCAGTATCCGGTTCGAAAGTTGTCGTGCGCATTAGCAACTACACACGATTGCCTTAGGTGTTCGTAACAGCTTTCGGCCTATTTTCTCTGGAAGTATAGACTTGCCTCTGAAAAACTTGTACCGTAGTAATAGGAGCCCCGGGAACACTTGTTGCAAAAAAGCAAAGCGTTTCCAGAGAGTTTTTTTATTTATTAATTTATTTATTTCATATTTTTACTTATAACTAAATTATTAGCAAAAAGGAAGTGAAGCCATGACCATTGAGGTCTTAAGCTTACACAGCTTATCCAGAGAGGTCTTAAACTGCACTTCGCTCAAAATTTTTGAAATACTCTGCGGAAGTTTGCCGAATGAGTAGATCGATATGGCCCATCTTCGAAGTTGATCAAAATATCACGAAGGCTAAATTTTGGACCGAATCGGTTGATCTGTTTGAGAATTATCGTGCTCTACAGGCATCTACACAGACGAACGGACATAGATAGGTCGACTCCGAGTTTTCTGAAACAGATTTCTTCCAAACATACTTTTGCCCTAAAGTCATTATTTCGATGAGGCACATTCTGGCTAAAGGCTGAGAGTATAAAAAAATTTAGATTGGCAAAAATTCTGTTTATGGATTTTTGCTAAAAAATGTATACATGTATAGACCTTGGATTGGGCGACATAATTTCATTTTAAAAGAAGTTAAGACTGGATTCCAGAGTTTCCTTTGTTCCTGATAAATTTATGAGAAGATCCAGAATTTCTATAAGTGAAGTCCGACGATTGTACGCCAAAATTATTTGATAAATGATACGCCCAAAAATATATGGGATTATTAATATATTCATTGTTTTTAAAAATTATGTTTTGACAAAATATTGTCAAAAAATTTATAAAAACAAGATAAAATTGGCTAAGAAGTCTTACGCCATTTGAATGAAAAAATAGTAATGAAAATTACTTCATCAGTAGAATAGATCTAAAATAAGGTTTACATCTTTGCTAAATAAGACATTTTCGCTAAAATGAATTTTCAAAATTTTGGTCAGGTGGGCCCCCCCCCCCGAAATGAAATCCTGGCTACGTCCCTGGTCTCAATATGTACTTTCAAAAAATGCATACTAGAAGTTGTTTAAATTTTCAGTGGTGCATAGTGTTATCTAACTTTTCAGATGTATCACAAGAAATGATTGATGCCCTACGTAATTATTGCTCATTATCTATATATATAAAATAGAAAAATGTTTGTATGTTTGTTTGTTTGTATATTACTACATCACCTGAAAGTAACATAGGCTATAAAAAGTTTCGAAATTCCGGTCTGATCCGGAGATATGGCATCAGAATCGGAGGTACCTCCAAAAAATTTTAACTTTGTATGCAAATATCTATAGAACGGTTACAGATACAGACTCCAAATTTGAAATGTGTGATGGATTTTAGCCTAAAAATAAAGGTGCCAAAATATATCGAAATCGGTCCAGATTTGGATATAGCTCCCATATATATTTTCGTCCGATTTCAAGTATTTGATGTACCAAACACGCTATATATGTCCGATTTCCACGAAATTTGGAATGCGTGACGAAACGTGGCTTATAACAAAATGTGTCAAACTATATCGACATCGGTTCAGATTTGGATATAGATCCCATATATATTTTCATCCGATTTCAAGTATTTGATATACCAAACACGCTACATATGTCCGATTTCAATGAAATTTGAAATGTGTGACTAAATTTGTTGCAGAAATGAGTATGCCAAGTTATGTTGAAATCGATTCAGATTTGGATATAGCTCCTATATATATTTTCGGCCGATTTCATGTATTTGATGCAACCAACCCACTAAGTATGTCCAATTTCAATGAAATTTGTTGTAGAAATGAATATGCCGAATTATATTGAAACCGGTTCAGATTTGGATATAGCTTCTATATATATTTTCGGCCGATTTCATGTATTTGATGCACCCAACCCACTATGTATGTCCAATTTCAATGAAATTTGGAATGTGTGACTAAATTTGTTGTAGAAATGAGTATGCCGAATTATATTGAAATCGGTTAAGATTTGGATATAGCTCCTATATATATTTTTGGCCGATTTCATGTATTTGATGCACCCAACCCACTATGTATGTCCAATTTCAATGAAATTTGGAATGTGTAACTAAATTTGTTTTAGAAATGAGTATGCAAAATTATATTGAAATCGGTTCAGATTTGGATAAAGCTCCTATATATATTTTCGGCCGATTTCATGTATTTGATGCCCCAAACACGCTATGTATGTCCAATGTGTAACTAAATTTGGTGAAGAAATAAGTATTGAAATCGGTGTTGATTTGGCTATAGCTCCCATATTTATTTCAATGAAATTTGTGCGGTATCTACGAGTATATCTATAACGGAGGAAAATGTTTGTACGTTTGTTTGTTTGAAGTTTATGGACTCAAAAACCGCTGAACCGATCTTCCTGAAACTTTCAGAGTATATTACCACATGGCCTGAAAGTGTCACAGGCTATATAAATCTTAAAAATTCCGCCCCGATCTGGAGATATAGCCTCAGGATCGGAAGTACCTCCAAAAACCGTAGACTTTGTATGCTGATATCTAACGAACGATTATCGATACAGTCTTCAAATTTGGTATGTGTGACGGAATTTGGTCTAAAAATAAATTTGCCAAAGTAATTTGAAATCGGCTCAGATTTGGATATACATTTTCGGCCGATTTAATGCATTTGATGCATAAAACACGTTTTGTATGCCCAATTCCAATGAAATTTGGAATGTGTGACTGAATTTATTGCAGAAATAAATGTTCCAAACTATTTTGAAATCGGTTCAGATTGGGATATAGCTCCCATATATATTTTCGGCCGATTTCATGTATTTTCTACACCAAACACGCCATGTATGTTCAATTTTGACGAAATTGCCAAATTATATTGAAATCGGATCAGATTTGGATATACCTCCAATATATATTTTTGGCCGATTTCATGTATTTTATGCAATAAACACCTTATGTTTGTCCAATTTCAATGAAATTTGAAATATGTTTAGTGCTGAAAGTTGGTGTTCCTATTATTTTATTAAGAAACATAGACCCACCTCGCCTTTGCAATAGTACAAGGTTAACAGTAAAAAAACTACATAACTATTTAATTGAGGCAACGATTATTACTGGGAAGTATATAGGTTCAGATGTACTTCTACCTCGAATCCCTCTAATAGCAACAGAAACGCCCTTCAATTTTAAAAGATTGCAGTTTCCTGTACGTTTGGCATTTGCAATGACTATAAATAAATCCCAAGGACGCTCCTGAAGGAAAAACAAAAAACATTGCATTACTTTAAATTTTTGAATTTGATTTCTTTCTGATTTCAAAAAATCCGTAATATTTCAAATGCATATCAATCTAAAGGGGTAGCGAAGCGCACCGGCTTCAGCTAGTGGAGTATAAATGTTAATCTCTCTAAATCGAAAATTATGGTATTTCGCAAAAGTGCTAGGATATCCCGTAATCTTAAATGGTATTTTGATGAGGATGAGATTGAAATTGTCAATAGATACAAATATCTTGGTGTTGAACATATAAAACAGAACATATAGATTACCGCAGATATTAGCAGAGGAGATTATTCGACAAAAAATATTTTGGGCAAAGGATTTTTCTAATATATACTCCTCTCTGCATTATACACCACCGAATGAAAGTTTACCTATATGTTACTTCTCGAAAGAAGTAATTGAATTACACAATATCAAAGACGAACGAGATTTTCGCGTAAGCGCTACAAACAAACAAACTCCCAACATCTTGACTTATACTATCTATTAAACTACGATATATATCCTCTCTATATTACACAGCTATGTAGTGTAAAAATATTGACTCTATGAATTGTTTATACTGACTTCTTCATATGAATATTTTTTGGAGCTCTAAGCAACGATTTTCATCAAATTCCAAGACCCTAATACGTTTTTTTGCGCAATATTTCTTGGCAATCAACATTCACGGCCTTTATTTATAATTATAAATAGTTGTTTGTAAAAGTTTACCACATCTGACAAAGGATTTATGTAAATTATTTGGGTGGTTCTATCCTTTTGAACCATTAAAACATGCTAAAATTTGGGCATTTTGTCATAAAGCGAGTTAAAAATTATCGTTAGAACGCATATGTGAAACATGTTAGGTATTGAAAATATCGGCTACTATATACTCTACATGTCCACAAAAATATAATTTACAATTCCTCTCTTATCGTCAGATATAACGGTATTTGTAGGCAAACATTGGTTGGTCCTATTCAGATGAAGAAGATGAGTGTATATCCAAATCTGGACTGTTTTTCACCAAAAGCAATAGCGTTCTTCCTATGGCCAAAAAATAATATTTCCCAATTTTCACCTAAATCGGACATTAAATGCGACCTGTATGTTGCGAACGGACGGGCGGTCATGCATAAATCGACCAACAGGTACTATGGTCTATCTCGTTTCCTTATGCATGTTACTTACAAATGCACAAAGACATAATACCCCACACCGCAGTGTGGTGTCGGATATAAAATTTTGTTATAATTCTATCACGACAAAACATTACTTTTATTTAAAAAGTTGTCTCAAGCATTAGTAAGATGAACTAAGTGATACTTATGGAACAAAGCAATTCCAGTAATTCAATACCAATTGAATTAAATAAAGAAATAAAAATACAATTAATAACATAAACGAATAACGTAAAACAAACTTCTAGTAAAGTTGTGAAAATATTTACAGAAGTTTTATTGAACATCTACAAATATAGCAAAGCAATTCAAAAGCTAAAATTAAGGATATTGCAAATACTATTTCTATTTCAGATCTAATAAAACTAATTTAAGGGTTTTTTTCTTTTTATTATTCATTTTGGTTCTTTTGGCTTAAAGTCAATTAAAAGCATTGGGGTTTTTTTTCAAAATATTGTCATCGACAAAAGATCATTTGAATATTTATAAATGTAATGCATTCAGGAATGCATTGCAGGAACGGTTTGGTTATTGTAAATTTTCTTAGAAGTGCGAAGTGGCATACGTTTAAGCTTAAGATCTGATATGGTGTTATTTCAAAAGAACCTGTTGGGATATGAGCTTAGCAAAAGCCGGGCATTAACAGATAAAGTTTTCCAACATTAAATTGTGTCCTCCGCATGCCATATCTTCTATATTATCTTCACAACCTATTTTTTGTAGACGTGTTTTTAAATTATCATTAATACATCTTTGTGTTTATTTCAGCTTGAGTCCATATTTTGTTGTAATTCAATTGTTTGAATAACAACAAAATATTTTAAAGTGGATATGAAATTGATTAGTTGCGGGCGAAGGGTAGGGAATACTATAGTTTCAGTTGTCACCAAACAACTTCATCAGTTCCGTTTTTCGCCGACTCTGTATCGATAAACAGGTCAATAAAGCCATCTAGCAAATTAAATAAAATGAGAAATTTGCTGTATGGCCCTAAAGCTGTTTACCCTACAATTTGAGTCGAACTAAAGAATTTCATATCCACCACTGTTTTTATGTCGTCTTTGCTTCGCAAAGAATACGAACATAGGAATGTTGCTTCAATAAGCGGGGGTAAAACAACAAGAAAGTTGTTTTTGCATTAGGCATTGGTCAACAAGGCCGTGATGATGCCTATTATTGTTGTTGGCGTTTTTTATTGTTGGACTGCAGAATTTTACATCTTTGTGTTTATTTCAGCTTGAGTCCATATTTTGTTGTAATTCAATTGTTTAAATAACAACAAAATATTTTATTTAAGGCATTAGCACGGCCTTGTTGACCAATGCGTAATGCAAAAACAACTTTCTTGTTGTTTTTACCCCCGCTTATTGAAGCAACATTCCTATGTTCGTATTCTTTGCGAAGCAAAGACGACATAAAAACAGTGGTGGATATGAAATTCTTTAGTTCGACTCAAATTGTAGGGTAAACAGCTTTAGGGCCATACAGCAAATTTCTCATTTTATTTAATTTGCTAGATGGCTTTATTGACCTGTTTATCGATACAGAGTCGGCGAAAAAGGGAACTGATGAAGTTGTTTGGTGACAACTGAAACTATAGTATTCCCTACCCTTCGCCCGCAACTAATCAATTTCATATCCAATTTAAAATATTATTTTGTTATACAAACAACTGAATTACAACAAAATATGGACTCAAGCTGAAATAAACACAAAGATGTAAAATTCTGCAGTCCAACAATAAAAAACGCCAACAACATTATTATTAATATTAATTACACTGTGAAACATGAAAATTATTAACACTATTCTGAGAGAACACGTGTCTCGGCTATTTGCAGTGGTAAGTAAATATATATTGTGAATGAAAATAATTGGGCAAAAATATTCCTGCTCCAGGCATATGTATTGTCTAGTAGAGCGTTGTCTACGGGTCTTGGTGTTTAGATATCAAACCGCGAAAAATTCGAGGAAGCAACAAACCAACAAATTTACCTTAAATCTCTAAAAAAGTTGTTGAACATACGAACTCTGTAGAAACGCTTCCTAAAGATTAAAAAGCAAAAAACTTTATAAAAATCTTTTGGCCTTTTTTCGTCGGTTACGGTTTATCGATACTAACTTGTTAAAATTTCAAGAAAACAATCAACGACAATAATTTACCAAACGGTTTGCAAGATATGAGAGTCACAAACTAATTCCATTGGACTTTATCCGTTTGTAAGCATTGCGGTAATGTTTTTAATGTATATATCGCTCATTTACTCAAAGAGTGACACATCTCAAAAAATCAAGTTTCGAGAAAAACGCATTTTAAATTGCCGATTGAAATTTGACTTACACAAACAATAAAATAACTACTTGGACCATATTTTGTAAAGAGCTAGCCAGTTATCAGTGCTTAATTTCTGTGCAAGTTCAAGCATGATTTGAAGTATTTTAGTACTTCATAAAGTCAAAAAACTTGTTTGATGATTTATGCCAAACTCCTAGAATATAAGATGTAACTCGTTGTGTTTTCGTGATATCAACTTGAAAATTTGACACAAGAAGTCGTAGAAAAATAGAAATTGCTAACTCGGAAAACCCATTTTTTGAGTTATGCCACTCTTTGAGTAAATAAGCGATATGGTAAAAACCAAAAATGTTTAACAATTGATGAATCCTTTCAGAATTCGCGAAGTGTTGACATATTTTATATAGAATGACTGAAATTCCTTTAAATGAAGTGTTTTAGGAGGGATCCCATAATGTAGACCATCAATGTTAATTTACGTGGAAGTTGTGATTCACAAATGTAGAAAAATGGGTTGAAGCCAATAATTTTTACAGTGTTTTATTTTTATTTAACTTGCTTTGGTGTGTGTTTAGTTCAAATCTGGTAACTCATTTTGAACACGGTTGCAGTTGACCAATCGAACTAAAACTTTGCACACTTTTCAGATTTGGATGACAATACACGAATATGAAATCAAAACCAATATTGGTCCATTTTTACACTATTTTACAGTGTTTTATCTAATTTGCTTTTCAAATCTGGTAACTATTTTTGCACACAGTTGCAGTTGACCAATCAAACTTAAAATTTTCACACATTTCAGATTTGGATGACAATACATGAATATGAAATCAAAACCAATATTGGTCCATTCTTACAGTGTTTTTACGGTGTCTAACTCAACCCCCTTTTCAAATTTGGTAACTGATTTTTAAAACGGTTGCAGTTGACCAATCGAAGTAAAACTTTGCACACTTTTCAGATTTAGATGACAATACGTGAATATGAAACCAAAATCAATATCGGTCCATTTTTTCCTATAGCCCCCATATAACGGTACCACCCGATTTCCGGTATTTTGCTTTTCAAATCTGGTAACTCATTTTTCACACAGCTGCAGTTGACCAATTGAACTAAAACTTGGCAAATTTTTCTGATTTGGATGATAATACATGAATATGAAATCAAAACCAATATTGGTCAGTTTTTACAGTGTTGTAAAGTGTTCAATTTTACATGCTTTAAATCTGGTAACTCATTTTTAACACAGTTGTAATTGACCATGCGAACTAAAACTTTGCACACTTTTCAGATATTGATGACAATACATGAATTTGAAATCAAAACCAATATTGTTAAATTTTTACACTGTTTTACAGTTTTTTATCTAATTTGTTTTTCAAATCTGGTAACTCATTTTTCACACAGTTGTAGTTGACCAATCGAACTAAAACTTTGTACACTTTTCAGATTTGGATGACAATACATGAATATGAAACCAAAACCAATATGGGTCCATTTTTTTCCTGTAGCTCCCATCCAGCGGTATTTTATCGTTATTTTAAGCCCGTATTGGCTGTTTTTTGACAACCAGGGTTTCCAATGGTACAGAAACGTACCCATTAAAAATTGTGGACATAGGTCCAGGTTTTGGTATAGCACCCATATACCGGTACGGCCCGATTTCAAGTGTTTTAAGGATTTTATCTTCATTTTTAGGCCGAATTGGCTGTAACTTGGCATCTGGAGTCCCCAATGGTACAGAAACTTCCACACTAAAAATTGTTGACATAGGTCCAGGGTTTGGTATAGCCCCCATATAGTGGTACCACCCGATTTAAAGTGTTTTAAGGATCTTATCTTCATTTTTAGCCAGAATTGGCTGTAACTTCCCCACCAAAAATTAGGAACATAAGTCCATGTTTTGGTATAGCCTTTATATAGTGGTACTACACGATTTCAGGCATTGTAAAGTTTTTATCTAAATGTTCGGCCTAAATTGACTATAATTTTGTTCTCAGTGGTCAAAAAAATTTATTTACTAAAAAGTTAAAAATAAAAAATAATTTAAAAAAATTAATCTCTCAAATAAAACGCTTGCATTTAAATTATAAATGGGGGCAAAATTAAACGGCAAGCGTTTTATTTGAGAGATTCCATCATGAGAAAGTTTATATTTATTGAGCCTAAGCGACAAATTATTTTCTAGTTTTAAGTGCACATCTAAATAAAACACTGAAACTTAATTTTTTAAAATTATTTTTTATTTATGTTCCTTTCCAATTTCTGGCTTATTCTTATTTTGAAGCCGGATTTTCGGCATATTTTGATTTTTTTTTAATAATCCGGACGCATAACAAGATAATATTCAAAACTTATAATAGGATTATAGAACTCGTAATTTTACGTCGTTTAATGTATCTCATGAGTAGATATCGGATTTTAGCATGTTTTTATTTTCTTATCCGATTGGACACAAATTTTGGATCTAGGCGTTTTGAGGGTCAAATTTTTGATATTTGGGGTCATATCGAAAACATGCAAACAATATGCAAAATAAATGCAAGTGTTTTTTTGACGAAAATCATCAATTAAATTTGAAAAATCATCAAAAATCGTTCTAAATTAATTTTTTTGTCGTTTAACGTCGTTTTTTGCAGATTATTACGCTGAGACTCTCCAGATATTCCGCCGCAGCAATAAATCTGGACTAATAAGACTTAAATCAGTTTTCACAAGGTTAGAAATTGTCAAATAACCCAGCATTCCTATTACAACATAAGTTGCTTCCTATACAAATTTCGGTAATGGAAAATTTTCAAAAACTCAATCAGAAATTTCAAAATCAACGTTTCCAAATATGGTGATAGTTTCTATTCTGCCAAAATTGTCTAGCAGAAACACAAAGGAGCTAGAGTTAGTTATCGCAATTTTAGTTTTTGGAAAAAGGGTACCATTTACGATTCCAGGTTCTGGAATATAACTATAATTAGAAGTATACGTTTTGAATATCCACATATTAGATTTGAATATATTTTATAGTGTTTAGTCCTTTATTCAGTATATACAGACATAAATTGGTAATTTATGTTTTTTGTGGTCAAAAAGCTTCTTTGGAAAAATTCTCTAACTGCCGCTTTAATACTGATGACATGGTTTTAGTTTAATGCACTAAAAATACATAATTTTATAATATCGATCTATATTGTACCCATACAACCGCTTAATGCAGAATTGGGAAATGTTCACTCCTTGGCCAAAAGTAATGGATTATTGTTATACCCATCCACGATGAATAATAAGCAAAATGAAGAACACCCAATGATTAGTGCAAAATGACATCACTTATAAAAACCACACAATAGAGTGGTAGTGGTAAAGTAAGTCAAAAACCTTGGAATTGTCTTTAACATGGCAAAACCACTCACATATTTCTGCTAGAAAAGCATTTGGAATGCTAAAAATATAGTTCATTCATTCCTGCTACAGGATAACAATTTTGATGACACAGTAGAAAAGTCATAACCCTTTTGTATACACAATTATTTAACTTATACCTGCCCGTGTACTCGATAATTTGTACTAATTATTACAAATGCTTCGAATTTTGACAGTTGTTTAATGGAGAAGTGCTGAAAAAATTCTTTCAGCAACATTTACGATTAAAGGATATAACACCATTTATAACACATTAGTCTTATTGTATAGAATGTAAATTATAAGAATCGGTCATGTTCTGGAATTCACCGTGTATCCATTTCACATCACACATGCACTTCACCCGTGAAAGCAATTGATGTTCAGTATTTCACGTGTAAAGAGCTTTCATATTTCACGAAAGAACTTTGGAAAGCTTTATTACAGCTTTCAAACTTTAGCATTAACAATGAAAAAATATCAGTCTGTGTTGGCGCATCAACGAATACACATGCGTGTGTGGGTATGTACGCCTTGTTCATTTGATTGTTTACGAAACAGGCGTAAACAAAGAAACGAACTTCAAGAAGAGCGCGTACATGTTGAGTTTGATACTTTAAGAAAAAATAAATTTTTTAGTCATATTTTGTTAAGAAAATTAAATATTTTTTAAATGTTAATAGAAAACACATTAAATTTTAGTCCTATGCAGTTTATTGTAGAAAATTTCAATTAGTTTCTTTAAAAAATAAAGATTCACTCAGCTCTCGCCATCAAAATTACAGTGTGAGGAATACACCCCAACTAGGTGTAAAGTGTGTTGCAGAACAGCTTTAGGTGTGTTCGATACACGTGAGGTGCAGAGGTGAATGCCAGAGCATGCCTGAATAATTCGTCGCTTTAACCGATATGTCGTTATAAGCGATAGGGCTATAAAGGGCCTCAGAGATTTGGGACTTTTGGATATGGTCGTTATAACCGATATGTCGTTATAAACGACGACGTTATAATAAATATATTAAGAAAAATATTTGCCGCAATATGTTGCCAAAGGCACCATACACCAAAAAGGCGAAGATTTCAAGGAATCTTAATTTCCAAAAAAAATGAAATTTGACCTCTGTCCCGTGTTTCGCTTACATCCTGATGTAAACTTTAAAAACATCATATTTCTAGCTCTTTTTTCACAATCTGATTGGCTTTTTCTGTGGTTTGGGAAAATTGAGTCTTGTTGCATAGTAAATTGGTGCCAATAAAAAAATGCCAATAAAAATGTCCGTATTGTCGAGAAAAAATCTCACTTTTTTACTTCTATATTTCATATAAGTGTTCGGTATTAGCAATTACAATTTAAAAAGGTATTATTGCATTAATACCACGAGTGATTTAGTTAGAGTTGTGTAGTTCCAGAACGAACTATTCCCAAAGAACTATTCCGGACAAGGAACTATTGGAACTATATCAGGCTCTTGCAATTTTATAGTTCCTTTAGTTCATATAGTTCAATTGTATAATTCATTTTTTTTAATTTAATTGCACACTCACTTCGATCTTTCACGTTCGATTCGCTCATCATTCAGATGCGGCCACATTGTTAAATAAACGTAAATCACATCCTCGTCACATCGCTGTAATTTATTTATTTTTATGTCAATTCATCCACCAAAATATGAAAACAAAACGAAAGAGAAAGATTCGTTAAACTACTTCACTCTCGGAACTATTTGGAACGAAGGAAACAGAAAGAACGATGGAAGAGAAATATTTATTGAACTATGTCGCTCTCGGAACTATATTAAGGAACTAGTTCCTTTTGGGAAAAGGAACTAGAAAGATCGATCCGCTCCAGGAACTAGACTGACCAACTCTAGATTTAATCATAGAAAATAATTTATGTTCTTTACTATTCGTTAATCCGCACAATTTGATAATTCGGACACCGCCGAAACTTGTGGTGTACGGATTATCGAGATTATATTGTACATATGGGAACAATATCCAAATATGAATCGATTCTTACCAAAATAAATAGGGATCGCCCTAGGGCCAAAAAATCTGCAATTTTTATGCGAATTGGTCAATAAATGTGACCTGTATTTTGTTTTCAAAAAGACATGGCCAGACGGATAAGTGCGAATCTATGCAGATCATCGAAAGGAACTGTGAATCTATTTCGTTTCCTTTCGCATGTTGCAAACTCATTCACTAACACATAATACCCTTAGGGTGCAATCATGAATAAAAATTCCGTGCGGAATTTGTTCCCTTTCCCCAATTTCACAATTTTTTATTTCCATATTTATGCCCAAAAAGGGAATATTTTTGTCGATTCGACTAGAATACGTCATAATGAAGCGAATCTAGTTTTCAATTTTTAACAAATATTGATTTTAAAAGATTTTCACGTTTTAAAATTATTTTCCGTGCGGAAAATTCAGAGGGAAATATTCATGATTTCCCTGTATATGTTTTTATATGTTATATGTTTTTAGTAAAATATGAAAGATTTTATGTAATATTCAATATTTTCTTACCCCCCGTTCATGTATGTCGACCGAAAGGTTTCTTGCGCTTCCGAAATGGAAAAAAATCATTTTCTGTTCATGCAAACACCTTCGACACGAAAATTTATGCCACCGTCAAGCCATACAAAATAACACGTAAACGTACACTTTTCCATTTAAATTTGGGTTTATGTATTTCGAACGGACTGCCTTTTGTAGAAAGAGAATGTCAAAATCATTCACTTGCTTTGTAGCTGTCGAGTAGAACGTAAACTCGCGAATAACACCGAAAATCTTGAAACAAATTTATGCAACATATTCATGAAACAAAATGAAAATTTTATAGACACGTTTTAAAGGCTGGTTCATTCATTATTTTGAAGAAATCAATCAAATAAAATAATTCAAAATACCACAACCTGTCGGAATTAGGTATCTGCATCCGCCTTGCACGCCGAATGTCGGGGTTCGATTCCCATCAAATTGTCAATGGTGGCAAAATAACCCTTAGTAATGTTGGCGATATTTGCTGAGTATTTCAGCCATGAAAAACGTCTCTACAAGCGGCAACTTAGGACACTATCAATAACTTAATATGAATCCATTGATATAAGAGCAGCCTCTCTTGTCTTTACTGGGATTTTTGTGGAAAAATATATAAATTATACATTTCTAAATAATATTTGAAAATTGGAAAATTCACATTGATTAGCCCCTCCTGCTACATCTTCGAATTGTCTTTGAGTATCAGGTTCTTTTTTGGAATACACTTAAAATAAATACATATATACCACGCAATTTGGTATATTTCATAACTGGGAAAATAGGAAGTTTATTAAAGATCTATCGTCCAAAATTGTGCACTTGTACCTCACATATGCTTCGAAAATATTTCATTGTGGGCATATATTGTTATATCTGAAATATATTTCATACCGGTGGAAATAACTAACAATGAATAGAAATTCAAAAATTTTGCATGCAAACAAATTTATAAATCCCAAAATTATTCATATTCAATTAAACAACAAAGAATGGAGTATAAGTCAGCGGCGCTAACGGTGATATGCCTTTAGCCTCTAAAAATATATTTATTTTGCAACACGAGTTTGCTTCAAAATACGTGGAATCTGTAGGTATCGTAATATGAGGATATACCAAATCAATTTTACTAAGCTAAATTCTAAGTTTTGGAAATATTTGAGAATTATTTTTGAAATTTGTAATTTTAGTTGGAGCCGGCAGGGGTTTTTGGAACTTCTGAACGATTATCTCAGGAAGTATGACTTACCCCGGGAAAGGGACCAGAATACGGAACGTAAAAAAACCTTCTTCAAAAAGAAAATAATAATCAAATAGATCCGATGCGGGTCTTCAAACTGTACTTTCCTAAATTTTGTGTGGGAGGTACTCGAAGGACGGATAGATATAGTCCATATTCCGACCTGACACATGACTGGATGAAATAATACGATGTGTAAAGTTTCGACCAATCAGAAAATCCCCTTGAGAGTTAACTTGCGGATTTGCGGCGCAAGTACAATCTGCTGAAAAATTCATAACGATTCAAAGGGACTCTTAAATTTCCCTTTTCCGAATTTTGTGTGGGAGGTACCCTAAGGACCGATATAGTCTTATCCGATCTATATCTGGAAGGAATAATAATATATGCAACGTTTGGAGCAAATCGATTGCTCACTTCGCCAGTTATCGTTCACACAAATTTTCGAAAACAATTTTGAACTTTTTTGGGGGTGGTGTGGACCAACATCGCCTACATTCGAACTTAAACAAAGCTTGGGCAAAATATTACGAAGTATAAAATTTGGTTCTAATCGGTAGATCCGTTCGAGAGTTATCGTGCGCACCAGCCAGCTAGACATTAAGAGAGACAGATGAACGGACAGGGCTAAATAGACTCCAAATTGTCTGAAACGAATTTCGTCCAAATGTACTTGGGGTCTTAAACCTTTATTTCGATGAGACACATCTTTGGTCGTATTTTGTTTGTATCCCCTTTACCCTAAATCCTGAGGTGGCGAGGCGACCCCATGTTGCAATATTTGTATAAAAATCCAATTTGACAACTGAACTGAAAATTTCTCTGTCATGATAGAGACAATTTGTAGCATGGGAGGAAATTGTGGTTCTCTACACAAAACACATTATATATCAGGCAGAAGGTGCGTTATCTAGCAGACACATTATTGCAATTTGCATCATTTTTCCATATGTAGGTCCTTTGCCGGTATATGCCCTCCAGGAATGAAAATATGGGCCAAAAATAAAATTTGTATATTTTTCATACAAAAGTAAGTAATAATGTCAACCGCTTAATAATATCAGATAATCATGCAAAATTGTAGGCATTTTCTTCAACCTAAACTCTTACCTCGTGCAAGATTTCGTGACTATTGAGCTATAATTGCGACCTCTAGCGGGTTTATGATTACACTACAGACAAAAACTGGATATATTAGCAGCGTACGTAAAAAATACTTTAAATAACATTTCCAATCGTTTCGTTTCGTATTTTCCATAGGAACAATACAAAACGAAACATAACCCACGTTGGCCGAGCTCGCTGTTTAGTTTTATTTTGTTTACATTCGTGAATGCGAACAAAACGAAAAGCGAAAAGTACTCAACTCCACAAGAGCAGATAGAAAACGGAATAGTACGGAATAGTACTAAACACATGTGAATAAATCAAAAACGTTTGGTGGTTGATAAAATTCACTGTGGTATGCTGTTGCTAACCCAGCAAACCAATCGTACCGACATCGTAACGAAATCGGAACAAATTTCGGACGTTGCGTCCGATATCTGATCCGAAATCGTAACGACATCTTAACGAAAGTTGTATGAAGTGGTTGACATAATTTCGGAACGAAATGTCGGAGCGAAATCGGATCGATTTCGGTCAGAATTCGCAACGAAATCGGAAGAAAAACCTTGGGAAATTCGGAATTCGAATTTCTACCTCCGAATTTTCGTACAGATTTCTGAACGATTTCGGAATAATGTCGTATGAAAATCTGAGGTACCTTCCGAACTTTCGTAAAGGTTTCTGAACAATTTTGGAATAATTTCGTATGATTATCGAAGGAAAAATTTTTCTCTGTTGCCTCTTTATACCCTCAGCCTTTAGGCTAAAGAGGGTATTTACACTTTGATACGACCAAAAATGTGCCTCATCGAAATAATGGTTTTAGACCCCAAGTATGTTTGTACGATATCCGTTTCAGACAATTTTGAGTAGATCTAGCAATGTCCGTCCGTCTGTCTGTCTGTCCGTCTGTCTGTCTGTCTGTCTGGCTGGCTGGTGCGCACGATAACTCTCGAACGGATCAATCGATTCGGTTTAAATTTTGGGTATCGAAATATTTTGTCCAGATTCGATTTAAGTTCGAAGATGGGCAATATAGGTCCACTCCTTCAGGTACCTCCCCCACAAATATTCAAAAATTGTCGCAAAACTTGTGCGCACGATAACTCTTGTAGGGAATAACCGATTTGGTCCATACCTTGCACATCGTGTAATTTCTACCAAACTTAGATGAGGTTCCAATATGGACTCAATCGTTCCACTCCTTAGGGTACCTCCCACACAAAATTTCGGAAAAGTTCAGTTTAGGACCTGGTCTCGAATCTCTTTGATATTTGTTTACGCAAGTTGTATTCGCTGTCCTCTATACGACGCTGTAAGTTTCATTAGGGGCAAGTCCATACTTCCTGAGAAAATAGCCTCAAAGTTACAAAAAACCCTATGACACCGTGTGTAGTGGTTGGAGCGCAAAATAACTCTCGAACGGAGCTGCCGATTCGGTCCAAAATTTGGCTTTCGTAATATTTTGTCCAAACTTAGTTCAAGTTCAAAGATGGATTATATCGGTCCACTCCTTCCGGTACCTCCCCCACAAAAGTTCGAAAATGTTCGGAAAAATTGTGCGCACGATAACTCTTGATGGGAGTGAACGATTTGGTCCATACTTTACACATTCTCATAATATTTTCATAACAACTTGCATTCGCTGCCTCAATTACTATGGCACTCCCATGGTCTATGACGGTCCATTCCTTTAAGTACCTTTTCCGCAAAATTTTTGAACTTTAATCCTAATCAACATTTTTGTCGGTTCATACGACCAAAATTTTGAAACCCCCTAAATACATAAGTTTTTTGTGAAAAAAGTGTTTCAATATGCACAGGCTGAGGGTATATCTCTGTCGGCAAAGCCGACTGATACTTTTTTACTTGTTTTTATTGATAAATTTTCTTTGTTATGTTTTTTATTGGAAGATTATAATTTCAAAGATATCTAATGATTTTCACTGTTGTTATCATTTTGTAGTAATAGTAGAACAATGTAAACTTTGTGTACGAATATGTTGAGTTTATCAGCACTAGCTTGAATTATTATATTTTGCATTTATATTTAAAATATTTAAAAATGTATATGCGAATTTTATAACCAACCATTTTGTTTTTCGACAACAAACTAAAATGTTGCTTGTTAGATATATACAAATGGTGGTTGTTGTGGGAAGGGAAAATTGTTTCCGACATATCGAACCGAATTCGTAACGAAATCGGAAGAAAAACATTAGCAAATTCGAAGGGAAATTTACTTCCGACATTTTTTCCGAAATCGGAACGAAATCTGAACAAATTCCCCTAAGAAAAATCGTATAGAAATCGATACGAAATCTGAACGATTTTGCTTCCGAAATTGTTTCGATATGTCGGACATCCGACATTTGGTTTGCTGGGTAACTTATAGGTAGAGATGGTTTTTACCGGGTATTTACCCGGTAAATACCCACACGGTGGGTAAATACCGGGTAAATACCCATTTGTGGGTATTTATTTGGGTATTTACTATATTGAATCGTTAATACAAAATCTTAGACCCTATTTCTGGGTTTAGGTTATGAAATCGATTCAAAATGGATAGTTTTACAATACTTTAAACAAGTGGGTAAATACTTGGGTAAATACCCGAGTATTTACCCAAGTGTTGGGTAAAAACTCATTAACTGCCGAACCACTTGACGTAGGCTGACAAAATTTGGCTCAAATCTTTCTTATGTCAAAAGAACTTTTGCTACTGAACATGGAGTCTCTGGGTCCATGTTTTGATATAGCCCCCATATATCCGTACCCCGATATCGGGTATTTACCCAAATGTTGGGTAAAAACTCTTTAACTGCCGAACCATTTGACGTAGGCTGACAAAATTTGGCTCAAATCTTTCTTATGTCAAAAGAACTTCTGGTACTGAACATGGGGTCTCTGGGTCCATGTTTTGATATATCCCCCATATATCCGTACCTCCCGATTTAAGGTATTTTTTGTCTATTTGCCTCATTGTACAATCATAATGGCTGAAATTTGGCACAGTGAGTTCTCAATATGTAGAAAATATCCTTGCAAAAATTTGTCAACATAGGTCCACGTTTTCTAATAGCCCCCATATAAGGGTACCCCGATTTCGAGTATTTACCCAAATGTTGGGTAAAAACTCATTAACTGCCGAACCATTTGACGTAGGCTGACAACATTTGGCTCAAATCTTTCTTATGTCAAAAGAACTTCTGGTACTGAACATGGGGTCTCTGGGTCCATGTTTTGATATAGCCCCCATATATCCGTACCTCCTGATTTAAGGTATTTTTTGTCTATTTGCCTCATTGTACAATCATAGTGGCTGAAATTTGGCACAGTGAGTTCTCAATATGTAGAAAATATCCTTGCAAATTTTTGTCAACATAGGTCCACGTTTTCTAATAGCCCCCATATAAGGGTACCCCGATTTTGAGTATTTACCCAATGTTGGGTAAAAACTCTTGCCGAACCACTTGACGTAGGCTGACAAAACTAGGCATAAATCTTTCTTATGTCAAAAGAACTTCTGCTACTGAACATGGGGTCTCTGGGTCCATGTTTTGATATAGCCCCCAATAACCGTACCTCTCGATTTAAGGTATTTTTTGTCTATTTGCTTCATTGTACAATCATAGTGGCTGAAATTTGGCACAGTGAGTTCTCAATATGTAGAAAATATCCTTGCAAAAATTTGTCAACATAGGTCCACGTTTTCTAATAGCCCCCATATAAGGGTACCCCGATTTCGGGTATTTACCCAAATGTTGGGTAAAAACTCTTTAACTGCCGAACCACTTGACGTAGGCTGACGAAATTTGGCTAAAAACATTATTATATCAATAGTATTAAAGGTATTGAAAATGGAGTCCCTGGGTCCATGTTTTGGTATAGCCCCCATATAGCCGTACCTCCCGCTTTAAGGTATTTTTCATCTATTAGCCACATTTTGCAACCAAATTGACTGTTATTTGGCACAGTTAGTCCTCAAAGAGTACTATATATCCTTGCATAAATTTGTCAAGGTAGGTCTACGCTTTCTTATAGCCCCCATATACGGGTACCCCGATTTCGAGTATTTACCCAAACCATGGCTAAAAACTCTTTAACTGCCGAACCACTTGACATAGGCTGACGAAATTTGGCTGAAATGTTACATATGTAACATATGAAAATAAGGTCTCTGGGTCCACGGATTGATATAGCTCCCATATAACCGTACCTCCCGATTTCAGAAACCCTTAGTACCCTTATATGTTGACAAATTTTTGCAAGGATATTTTCTACATATTAAGAACTCACTATGCCAAATTTCAGCCAATATGATTGTACAATGAGGCAAATATACAAAAAATACCTTTAATCGGGAGGTACGGTTATATGGGGGCTATATCAAAACATGGACCCAGAGACCCCATGTTCAGTACCAGAAGTTCTTTTGACATAAGAAAGATTTGAGCCAAATTTTGTCAGCCTACGTCAAATGGTTCGGCAGTTAAAGAGTTTTTACCCAACATTTGGGTAAATACTCGAAATCGGGGTACCCTTATATGGGGGCTATTAGAAAACGTGGACCTATGTTGACAAATTTTTGCAAGGATATTTTCTACATATTAAGAACTCACTGTGCCAAATTTCAGCCACTATGATTGTACAATGAGGCAAATAGACAAAAAATACCTTAAATCGGGAGGTACGGATATATGGGGGCTATATCAAAACATGGACCCAGAGACCCCATGTTCAGTACCAAAAGTTCTTTTGACATAAGAAAGATTTGAGCCAAATTTTGTCAGCCTACGTCAAATGGTTCGGCAGTTAAAGAGTTTTTACCCAACATTTGGGTAAATACCCGATATCGGGGTACGGATATATGGGGGCTATATCAAAACATGGACCCAGAGACTCCATGTTCAGTAGCAAAAGTTCTTTTGACATAAGAAAGATTTGAGCCAAATTTTGTCAGCCTACATCAAGTGGTTCGGCAGTTAATGAGTTTTTACCCAACACTTGGGTAAATACTCGGGTATTTACCCAAGTATTTACCCACTTGTTTAAAGTATTGTAAAACTATCCATTTTGAATCGATTTCATAACCTAACCCCAGAAATAGGGTCTAAGATGTTGTATTAGCGATTCAATATAGTAAATACCCAAATAAATACCCACAAATGGGTATTTACCCGGTATTTACCCAATTTACCCAATTTACCGGGTATTTACCCATTGGGTATTTACCGACTGTCCATCTCTACTTATAGGGTTGTTAAGCAATCACATGTACGGATTTTGCATATTTGCATATTTTTATTAATAAAGGTACGAAAATTCTGATTGGACCAAAATTCGTTTTGAAGAAAACTGAATGCAATGACAGGCTCATATTTTTTTATTTTTTTGCATACTTTGCATATGCACAAAATATGCAAAAACTATAAATTTGGAAAGTCATCAAAAAGTGTTCTAAATTAAGTTTATTGCCGTTAAACGTCGATTTCTTAGCAGATTATTCCGCCACAGCAATAAATCTGGACTAAAAGAAAATTTCCTATAACCCAGCCTTCTTATTACAACATAAGTTGCTTTCTAATACAAATTTGTTCAAAAACTCAATCAGAAATGTCAAAATGTATGTATCCAAATATGTTGATAGTTTCTGCTCGGCCAAAATTGTCTGACAGAATAACAAATGAGCTAGAAATTAAGACTAAGAAAATATTGAATATTACATAAAATCGTTCATATTTTATTAAAAACATATAAAAATATATACGGTGCCATCATGAACATTTCCCTCTGAATTTTCCACACGGAAAATAATTTTTAAAAGTGAAATTCTTTTAAAATCAATATTTGTTAAAAGTTGAAAACTACTAGATTCGCTTCATTATGGCGTATTCTAGTCGAATCGACAAAAATATTCCCTTTTTGGGCATAAGTACGGAAATAAAAAATTGTGAAATTGGGGAAAGGAAACAAATTCTGCACGGAATCTTATTCATGATTGCACTGATAACTATATTTTAATACCCTAAGGGTATTATGTCTTAGTGAATGAGTTTGCAACATGCAAAATGAAACGAAATATACCCACAGTTCCTTTTGATGATCTGCATAGATTCGCACTTATCCATCTCGCCATGTCTTTTTGAAAACAAACACAGGTCACATTTATAGACCACTTCGCATAAAAATTGGGGATTTTTTTTGGCGATAATCCCGACACCACATATTTCGGCGGTGTCCGAATTATCAAATTGTTCGGATTAATGAATTGAAAGGAAAATAAATTATTTTATATGATTAAATCACTCGTGGAAGCTATATAATACATAATACTTTTTTAAATTGTAATTGCTAATAACGAACACTTAAATGAAAGTCCTCTACGTGTAAAAAATAGTGCATTTGGCAACTTTAATGACAATATTGCGCGAATATATTTCTTATTTATTTATATCCTACACAACAAGACTAATGTGTCATGAAAGGTTTGTCCTTGTACTCGATAATTTTTATTAAATGTTGCTGAAACAATTTTTTACCAACTTCTCCATTAAACAACTGTCAAAATACGAAGCATTGGTAATAATTAGTACAAATTATCGAGTACACGGACAGCTATAAATTAAACAATTGTGTATACAAAAGGGTTATGACTTTTTGACTGCGTTATCAAAATTGTTTTCCTGTAGCAGGAATGAACGAACCATATTTTTTAGCATTCCTTTTCTAGCAGAAATATGTGAGTGGTTTTGTTTATTTTAAAAACAATTCCAAGGTTTTTGACTTATTTTACCACTACCACTCTATTGTGTGGTTTTTCTAAGTGATGTCATTGTGCACTAATCATTGGGCGTTCTTCATTTTGCTTATTATTCATCGTGGATGGGTGTAACAATAATCCATTACTTTTCGCCGAGGAGTGAACATTTTCCAATTCTGCATTATGCGGTTGTATGCGTACAATATAGATCGATATTAAAAAATTATGTATTTTAAGTGCATTAAACTAAAACCAAGTCATCAATATTAAAGTGGCAGTTAGAGCATTTTTCCAAAGAAGCTTTTTGACCATAAAGAACAAAAATTGCCAATTTATGTCAGTATATACTGAATAAAGGACTAAACACTATAAAATATATTCAAATCTAATATGTGGATATTCAAAACGTATATTTCTAATCATAGTTATATTCCAGAACCTGGAATCGGAAATGGTACTTTAGTACTTTTCCCCATTTTTCGCGAAAAAACGAACCCTTTTTCCAAAAACTAGAAAAAATTGCGCTTTTATCTAAACAAAAATAGCGATGACTAACTCTATCTCCTTTGTATTTTTGCTAGACAATTTTGGCCGAATAGAAACTATCACCATATTTGGACACGTTGATTTTGACATTTCTGATTGAGTTTTTGAAATTTTTCCATTATCTATCTACATTTGTATAGGAAGCAAATTATGTTGTAATAGGAATGCTGGGTTATTTGACATATTCTCACCTTGTGAAAACTGATTTAAGTCTTGTCTTGCAAAAAACTATGTTAAACGTCAAAAAACATAATTTAGAATGCTTTTTTGATGATTTTCCAAATTTAATTGACGATTTTTGTCAAAAAAAAAAACACTTGCATATTTAGCATATTTTGCATATTTTTTGCATATATTTTGCATATTTTTTGCATATTTTTGATATGACCCCAAATATCGAAAAATTGACCCTCAAAACGCCTAGATCCAAAATTTGAGTCCAATCGGATAAGAAATAAAAAACATGCTAAAATCTGATGTCTAGTTATTGACAATACACACGGCAAACGTTTCCCAAAAATACTTTTTGTTTCGGTGGTGAATGAAACAACTCGACAAAGCATAGCCGAAGTTACATTTCAGCAATCGTACGGTTTCCACCTTTTTACATTGAAAAGTTTGTGTTTTTGTTTTGGTTGTGAGAATGAAACGATTCAGAGAAGCTGAAAAGTTTGTGGATTTGTGTGATTGGTACGGGAATCATTTTGTTTGTTTCCGTTCATTGTATATTAGGCTGTAACTCTCTTATCTGATCACGTACATCAACATAATTGACATCAATTGAAAGGTCAAGAGATCGTCTTCCAAATATACCTCACGAGTGGGGAAGGTGTCTTTCAGGAACAAAGATATAAGCTGTTTATTAAAAATTTTCACAATTTTCACACAAAAGTTGTGGTCCATTTAACCCTCTAAATATTATCTGATCGCCATCTCAAATTGCAAGCTTCTTCTTTGTCATATACTCTTACCTTATTTAAAATTTCGAGGCGATCGGACTATTATTGCGACCTACATAGCAGCTACAAAATCTGAAAAAATTATGTTTTTGGTCTATTTCACCCGCTAAATATTTCACGATCATCACCAATCAAAATAGCGATCTATTCTGATGTGAAGCCGACCTCCATACCAAATTTCGTGACGATCGGTCTATAATTGCGGCCTGGAGTTTGATTACAATTTATAATGGACAGACGGACACACGGACGGACGGACGGACGGACACACATCTCAAAATCGCTTTATCTCGCCGAGATATGAAGATTGGTATACCACATTTGGGGTCTACGACGAATATTTCGCGGTGTTACATGAATTTTTCCCAAAACAAACTTATAATACCCTTTCCACATAGTGGTGTAGGGTATAAAAACACACGCACACACATTCCAAAGTTTGTATGTATATGTGGATTTTGTTTTTATTTCTCATTTGGCTCTCATTTATGGAACATAGTTGTACAAATGAACATTGAAATTAGTAGTATTTCGCATAGGGTACGTAAAGTCAGTCGCACGATAGTTTGCGAAATACATGAACGCCTTTTTAGACGGAAGTGAGTGACTGCTTTCCTTTCGTACAAGTTTTTGTGCGACATACATGAACAGGCTGTTAGTCTTCTCGTCTGTTCATGTATGTCGCACGAAAACTTGTACGAAAGGAAAGCAGTCACTCCCTTCCGTCTAAAAAGGCGTTCATGTATTTCGCAAACTATCGTGCGACTGCCTTTAGGTATCCTATGCGAAATACTACTAATTTGAATGTACATTTGTACAACTATGTTCCATAAATGAGAGCCAAGTGAGAAATAAAAACAAAATCCACATATACATACAAACTTTGGAATATGTGTGTTTTATTTTTTTGAGAAAATAAAATGTGTCGGTATTTTGAATTATTTTGAGTGATTTCTTCAAAATAATGAATGAAACAGCCTTTAAAAAGTGTCTATAATTTTTTTATTTTGTTTCAAGTATGTGTTGCATAAATTTGTTTTAAGATTTTCGGTGTTATTCGCGAGTTTACGTTCTACTCGGCAGCTACAAAGCAAGTGAGTAATTTTGACATTCTCTTTCTATAAGAGACAGTCCTTTCGAAATACATAAACCCAAATTGAATGGAAAAGTGTACGTTTACGTGTTATTTCGTATGGCTTGTCGGTCGCATAGATTTTCGTTTCGAAGGCGTTTACATGAACAGAAAATGATTTTTTTTCACTTCCGAAGCGCAAAAAACCTTTCGGTCGACATACATGAACAGGCTGTTAATTTCTAGCTCATTTGTTTTTCCGTCAGACAATTTTGGCCGAGCAGAAACTATCACATATTTGGATACGTTCACTTTGAAATTTCTGATTGAGTTTTTGAACAAATTTTTATAGGAAAGCAAATTATGTTGTAATAAGAAGGCTGGGTTATAGGAAATTTTCTAAGTCTTTTAGTCCAGATTTATTGCTGTGGCGGAATAATAATTAATAACATAATAATCTGCTAAGAAATCGACGTTTAACGGCAATAAACTTAATTTGGAACACTTTTTGATAATTTTCCAAATTTAATTTGACGTCAAAAAAATTACTTGCATATTTTGCATATTTTTTGCATATGTTGTGCATATGCAAAAAATAAAAAATATGAGCCCGTCATTGTATTCAGTTTTCTTCAAAATGAATTTTGGTCCAATCAGAATTTTCGTATCTTTATTAATAACAAATATGCAAATATGCAAAATCCGATGTCTTCTCATGAGTGTGCTCCGTACAGCATCCTAGGAATTGGAGTCTGAAGGCCAAAATTTAATTCGTGAATTTTTCTTAAAAAAAACAATTTTTTTTCGTGAAAAATTTACAAGTGTCATTAAATTTCCTTAGTTTTTACGCGACGGTTCTAATGAACCCTTCCGCGTTCGAATCAAGATACCTTAAAAATAGGAAAATCTGCACAAATATATTTTGACAAATGCAACGTGGTTTTGGCGTAGGCTGGGGTAGACTTAGTCGTGTCCAGGGTCGCCATAAGGACCCACTAAACCTTACGGAATAATAAGACGAATAATCTCCCTTTCCTGGGAGTTAAATCGGATATTTATTGATGTAAAACTAATTTATAATCTACTGATGTTTAAATACGATAAGAAGGATGATTGGCTGGGGGATCGGCAACTTGGCTTCAGCGATTGATTTGATGATGATCGGGAACTCGGCGATTCGCCGTTCGGTAGTAGGCAATCTGCAGATAATCGGGAACTCGGTGATTCGCTATTCGGTTGTAGGCGATTTGAAGATAATCGGGAACTCGATGATTCGTGTTGTAGATGTTCGGCCACTCGGGGTTCGTATGTTGTCACCCACTCGGTGATTTGGTGTTCGTGGTTCGGTCACTCGGTGATTCGGCCACTCGCTGATTCGGTGTTCAGGGTTCGGCCACTCGGTGATTCGTGCTGTAGATGTTCGCTCGGAGTTCGTATGTGTTCGGCCACTCGGTGATTCGTGCTGTAGATGTTCGGGCGCTCGGAGTTCGTATGTGTTCGGCCACTCGGTGATTCGGATTCGGCTACTCGGGGTTTCGTGTTGTAGGTGTTCGGCCACTCGGGGATTCGGTGTTCGGCTACTCGGGGATTCGTGTAGTAGGTGTTCGGCCACTCGGGGATTCGGTGTTCGGCTACTCGGGGATTCGTGTTGTAGGTGTTCGGCCACTCGGTGATTCCGCATTCAGCTCGGCTATTCGGGTTGTCGTTCGTTAATGTTAGTTCTAAGTTAGTCTCTACGGTATTCTACGAGTACTGACTAGTGGAACAACACCCAAAGGTGGAGTGGAACAACACCCGAAGGTGGAGTGGAACAACACCCGAGGGAGGAGTGGAACAACACCCGGAGGTGGAGGGGAACAACACCCGAAGGTGGAGTGGAACAACACCCGAAGGTGGAGTGGAACAACACCCGAAGGTGGGGTGGAACAACACCCGAAGGTGGAGTGGAACAACACCCGAAGGTGGAGTGGAACAACACCCGAAGGTGGAGTGGAACAACACCCGAAGGTGGAGTGAATGTATTAGCCACAGCGCAAAGGGGTAGCTCTCAAAAATACTTCCCAACCTCTTAACACTATCGTGTCGGTTGGCGGACTACGAACACAACAACTGTACTCAAGCCCGTATGGCTGGCTCCCTGCAGTAGCAAGCCTGTCTTTCGCCAACGAAACTGGAATATTAGTGTGTACAGTCGCACAAAGCATTTGAGAACTACTTTGCAGTTGTTATGCTGTCGCTTGCCTAAAATTGCACTGTAACACACACATCCCACTGAAACGCAAGCGAACCCAACAGTTAATATGGATTGGCAGGTTGTGACGCTGTTGTGTAGTGGGGCTTTGCTGTTCTCCCTTGGCCGGTTGTAATGTTGTTGTGGTAGTGGGGCGGCGCTGTCGTTGGTTTTATGTATGTGATCAATTTGTCACGTTACACAAATCCGCATACCAAGCCGCGATTTTCTTTGAAAATTTTAACATATATCGAATTCTTTATACGCGATTATCATATTTGCGAAAACGCGTGTCTTAAATTACAGAGATACGCGAGTAATATGGGTCTTGTACCAAAAATAAAATTTGGAGTAACATCCGTCATTCTTTCACATTGCTCGACTTTTACCCAGCTTACGCTTTTTTGCACTGTGTAATGCAACTGACGACACACTTTTCCGCTGAGTGAAATATCAAAATATGCATTGATATTGAAAGAGATTGATTCTCTGTATCCAAAATCGGATGATCACCAACTGATTTTAACTAATACGCGAATGACAGGCTTTGTAATTCAAATTGAAATTTCAATATTACTCATAACTTCCTATTCTTATAAGCTATCATTGTAAGTAACTAAGACTTGGTGATTGTAAACCATAT
The DNA here is from genome assembly GCF_047663935.1 of Musca autumnalis. Taxonomy (NCBI): domain Eukaryota; kingdom Metazoa; phylum Arthropoda; class Insecta; order Diptera; family Muscidae; genus Musca; species Musca autumnalis. Next base: position 123,819,088 of record NW_027411977.1, read on the forward strand.
TTCTTGATAAAGTTTTAGTAAATGATTTATTGTCTGGGATTTTAGCGAAATATTTACTTAGAGAACCCCCAAATATTTTTTTTTTAAATTTTTCTAATCAAACCAATATGTTTGGAACAATGTTCCAACGATAAGATTTTAATTTTTGTTTTTGCTTCAATGTGCAGTTTATATACCAAATCTCTATAAATTTAGTTTCATATTTTCTACTCTTTTTCCAGATTCAGCATTTATGCTAAAAAGGGTATATGGTAATATTGAAACAAGTTTTACATCGATATAGCCATGTCCGTCCGTCTGTGGAAATCACTCTAGCGTCCGAACGGATTGATGTAGGTGGATGAAATTTTGTCTATTATTTGTACGTAGGACTTTTGGTATTGAAAGTGGGCTATGTAGGTCCACGCTTTCGTATAGCCCCCATACAAAATGACGCGTGACGCGTCGTCGTTTTAAGGAATTTTTAAGATATTTGTCCCATTTTAATTTGGTATTTTTTGTCTGCAGAGGCCAAAAAACATTCCTACCAAAGTTGGTTTATATAGGTCCACGTTTTGGTATATCCCCCATATAACGCCCCATAAAAAGTACGCGTCATTTTAATATATTTTAAATGTATTAGTCCCATTTGACAACAGAATCAGTTGCAACTTTGTATTTTGTGTTTCCAGAGGCTAAGAAACATTTCTACCATAAAATGTTTATATAGGTCCACGTTTTGATATAGCCCCCATAGGACGATATCTCCCGATTTTCGGTATTTTGAAGGTTTTGGCCTCATTATCACACCGAGATGGCTGACATTTGGTATTTAGTCTTCGTTGGGGAAATAAAACGTCCCCCCCCCAGAAATTTGTAGGTATGGGTCCGCGCCATTATATAGCCCCCATAGAACGGTACCTCCCAATTTTCGGTATTTTGAAGGTTGTGGCCTCAAATTTCCTTCGAAATGGCTGAAATTTGGTATTTAGACATCGTTTGGGGGTTCTCAACTTTCCTCTTTAAATTTGTCGTATAGGTACACGCCTTCATATAGTCCCCATAGAACGGTACCTCCCGATTTTCGGTATTTTGAAGATTGTGGTCTCAATTTTCATCCGAAATGGCTAAAATTTGGTACTGAATTTTCTTTGAGTCTAAAAACTTTCCGTCAGATACTTGAAATACCCCCGATAGAACGGCGCCTCACATTGTTTTCCCGAAATTGCTGAAATTTTGTATAAAGTCCTCTTCATACACGAATTGAAACTATTTTTTCCATTTTACTTCAATACAACTCATGGTGGAGGATATAACAAGTTCGGCCCGGCCGAACTTAACGCCGTTCTTACTTGTTTTGGTATCAAATTTTTCGACGCGTTGCCTAGATTCTGTACGCATTTTAATTTATTTTTTTAGACATTTTGGAGTAAATTTCATTTATTATAACTCAGAGTATATAAGAGTTATAACAAATAAAATTTACTAAAAGATTTCTTCATAATTTTTGATTTTTTAATAAATTTAACAAATAAAATAAATTTAAGTATTTACGGATATATATATTAAAAGTCTTAACGATGTATGTATGTATACATTTTCTCATTACAACAAAAAGGGAATTTTTAAATATTTTTTCTTTAAAAGGGAATAAAACACAATAACTTTTGGGCCCAGCGTACAATTTTGTGAACGTGAACAGATTTGAAACCACAATTTTTTTCTTAACCCATGTATCAAAAATCACGGATGTGCTCGCAAACAATTATTTTAATTTTTTCAATTGTAATGGTAATTTAAAATTTACCATACACAATTTTATACGGGCAAAATGTGCCTCATCGAAATAATGTTTTAGACCACAAGTATATTTGGAGGAAATCCGTTTCAGAAAATTTGGAGTTGATTTAGCCTTGTACATCCATTTGTCTGGCTGGCTGGCTGGAACGCACTATAACTCTCGAAAGGATCAACCGATTCGGTCCAAAATTTTTTTCTTCGTAATAATTTGTCCAAACTCAGTTTGAGTTCGAAAATGGGTTATATCGTTTCCCTCCTTCCAGTACCTCCACCACAAAAGTTCGAAAATGTTCGAAAAATTTGTGAAGGGAGTGACCGATTTGGCCAAACCTAATACATCTAGCAGATGAAGATAAGGCTCGAATATGGACACTATTTGTGCACACAAAATTTCGGATAAGTTCACTTTAAGACCTGCTCTCGAATCGCTTTGATTTTCGTTGAAGCTACATGCATTCGCTGCCTTAATTACAACGGTAACATTTTTTCAAGGGCAAGTCCATACTTCTTGACAAAACAGCCCGAAAGTTGTGAAAAAACCCTATGGCATACTGGGGCGCGATATCTGTCTAAAAGACCCTAAGTACGTTCGAACTGTCCGTAGATGAAAGTTTCAATTCACATAGGCTGAGGGTGTATCTCTGTCGGCAAGGCCGAATGATATTTTTTACTTGCTAATATATTTTTTAAGCTTTGTACGGACTCTGGGGCAGGTAATGTTTATTTACTTCAAGATTTTTTTTTATTATTTGTCGATTTTCCGCGAAAATAAGTATAAATTGTGTAAATACTTAAACATCTACGTATAGATATGGAATGCTGTAAGCGGTTTATGCATAAATTTTCTTATAAATACAAATAAGACATTTTTAAATATTTGTTCTTTATATGAGAATAAAAACCGCTATAACTTTTGCGCGCATCGGCCGATTTTGTGAACGCGAACGAATTTGAAACCAAACTTTTTTCCTTAAGGGTATAAACCCTTAGCCTTTAGGCTAGAAAGGGTATTTTATAAATATTGTCAATTATTTCATATTCCATTTTGAGAAAATTTTGCATTACCAAATGACGGAATACCTTCATCGAAAGACTTTGTTGTCAGATCGACAGTCAGGTTTCCGTGCTAACAATAGCTGCACTACCGCGTTAGTTGAAGTGGTTGAATCTATTAGAAATGAAATTGATGATAACAAAGTGAGTTTTCTTGTACTCTTAGACCATTCAAAAGCTTTTGATTGCGTTCATCATCAACATTTATGTATGAAACTTCGAAAGTTGTTAAATTTTTCTTCTTCAGCAAGTAATTTAATTGAGTCATACCATACAGCAATCAGTTTATACTGGAGACAATAGATCTATACCTTTATTGATACCTACGGGAGTTCCTGAAGGTTCAATAATAGGTCCTCTTTTATTTTCCCTTTACGCCAACGACTTACCTAGCCAATTATCATTCAGCCAAACCATCATGTATGCAGGTGACGTACAAGTCTTTCTAAGCTGTCCCATAAACAGCATTAGTGAATGTATTAACATACTTAATGCAGAACTGTCTCGGGTGTATAATTGGGCCACTGCAAATGGTCTATTATTAAACCCAAAAAAATCAAAATGTTTAATTATTCACAAGAACAAAAACTTTACCATGCCAAACCCAAACATCTATATTAACCATAACAAAATTGAAATAGTAACAAACGCGAAGAACTTAGGCGTAGCATTTAACAAATCTTTGAATTGGTCAGATCACGTAAATACTGTTGCTGGGCAGACTTATGCAAAACTAAGAGCCTTATGGATTACGCATTCCTTTACACCTCAAAAAATTAGGTTACTCCTAGCAAAACATTTCTTGTGCCTGGTTTAGTTTATGGATGCGAACTTTTCGCCAACTGTGATTCTTTGTCTTTGCGGAAGTTAAATGTTGCATTCAATAACATAACTCGCTATGTGTTTGGCTTGAACAGGAGACAGCATGTTTCTCACCTTGCTAATTCATTCTTTGGAGTTAGTTTCGACAATTTGCTTCACATTAGGTCCTTGATACTTCTACATAAAATTATAGTAACACAAAAACCTTCATACCTGTTTGCTAAACTAATGTTTACTCAATCTAATAGAGGAAGAATGTTAATACCTTTCAGAAGACGAAGTCTCGTTTCTGAACGACAATTTTACATCAGTAGCATACGTCTATGGAATTCTCTACCACACGAAATCCAATGCATCAACAACACAAACATGTTTAAAAAACGGCTTTTCCAATATTTCTCTTAGTTATTAAATGTTCAAGATATTACTCTTTATATTGAAAATGTTTGCTCCCCCATTTATTTATTTTATCCCCCATTTACTTTTATCCCATTTATTTTTATCCCCCCACTTTCATTGTGGCCTTATTATTTAAGCTGGATATTTCATTAATTCATATAAATCTACACTGTAATTATAAGATTGTTATCTTGTTGTGTAGACAATAATAAATAAATAAAATAAATAAATTTCAAAAAAGGTTAATTTTTTTCGCGCTACATCAAAGATTTTTGGTACATAAAAAAATTCCCAAGTAAGAATCTGCTCGCGAGCCAATTTTTGGTTGTTGTGGACCAAAGTTACGGCGGTTTTATTCTTTTAAGAAGAAAACGCTAATTATTTTAATGAGCACAATTGTTACCAAAAAGTTTTCTCGAAGTGACTTCAAATTAAGGCCCATTTAGCGATCATAAAATTACATAAAAAATTGTTGTGAATAAAAACTTCAAGGCGAAACAAATGAGACTAAAATTATACAGATTGGTATTATAGTTTCGATGTTACAGCCAAAATAAGCACATATTTTGGTTAAAAAAATAATGTATTGTTTGAAAAAATATTTTTTCACATGCATTACGTAGTAGACAATATTGGAAAAATCTATAGGAATACTTTCTTTATTTTGCTTAAACCTTCCATAGATAGATTTTTCTTTATAGGCATTCATATTAAAGCTTTCCCATTTATGAAGATAATTGGGTTGCAAAGGATATCAAGGCTTCTGAAACGGAAATAGAGGTCAGATCAACCATTTTATTTTGTATGCATTTCAAAATCACATAATTATCAAAATCATTTTGTCCGCATGTGATTTTCATGTACAGCAATGCCATATCTTTCAATTTGTAAATATTTTTTTGAAATTTAATTTGGAAGCTAATATGTAGCCTCGGCTGCATCATAGTGTTCAAAAATCTATAAAACATTGCTAATTTGCGCAGAGCGCATGCAATTTTTGTCCGCATCCGATTTTAGTGTCCACCATTAAAATCTTCGTCGATATGATAACCGTGGATGTAGCATCAAACACTATTTTTGGGATAAAATAAATTTAGCTCCTTTATCAGTGAAGTTTTTAAATCTCTGTTTCCGCAAACATAAAAATGCTGTATTGATATTTTCGCGTGTTTTAAAAGAGTAAACCTTGGCTTCAGCCATGTTAAATTTTCAAAAATATTGGTGATATACACTTTGATACGATCAAATATGTGCTTCTTCGAAATAACGCTTTTAGACCCCAATTATGTTTAAACGAAATTCGTTTCAGACAATTTGTAGTCGATTTAGCCATGTCCTTCTGTCTGTCTGGCTGGCTGATGCGCACAATAACTCTCGAACGGATCAACCGATTCGAACCAAATTTTGGGTTTCGTACTATTTTGTCCAAACATAGTTTAAGTTCAAAAATGGGTCATATCGGTCCACTCCTTCGGGTACTTCCCCCACAGAAGTTCAACATTTTTATGTAAAATGGCTTGCACGATAGCTCTCGAAGGGAGCAATTGATTTGGTCCAAACTTTGCACATCGTATTACTCCCTCTAGATATAGATCGGGTTCAAATATGGACTATATCATTATTTCAGTATTATTTCATCCACTCCTTCGGGTACCTCTTACACAAAATTCGGATAAAGTGAATTTTAAGAGCTTATCTCGAATCGTTTTGAAATTTTTTCCAGTAAGTTTTCCTTGCGGCTCCATTTACGATGGTACAATCTTTTTCTGGCGCAAGTCCATACTTCTTAAGATATTAGCTTAAAAGCTCAATAAACCCTGACGGCATCGACCAAAATGGCAAATCAGCAAGATAATTCTCGCAGGGAGTTTCTGAATGGTACAGACTTTGCACATCGTATTATTTCATGCAGTATCAGCTTGGAATATGGACTATATCGGTCCACTTCTTCGGGTGCATCTCATACAAAATTTGGATAAAGTGAAGTTTAAGAGCTCCTCTCGCATCGTTTTGATTCTTTTTTCAGTAGCGGCCTCATTTACCGAGGTTAAATTTTTTTCCGGAGTAAGTCAATACTTCCTGAGATAATGGCCCAAAAGCTCCAAAACCCTGCAGGTACATTCTAAAATGGCTATTGTGCAAGATAACTTTAAAACTGTTCAAAAATATCTTCCAAACTTAGTTCATATTTCGAGTCCATTATGAAGAAGTTTGGTTACTAAAAATCAAAGTCAAAGTCAATAAAAGTCAATGATTTGGTATAGCCCCACATTACGGTACCTACAGATTTTAAAGCCAACTCGTGATTCTTACTTGTTCATTTTGTAAATATAATTCTTAAATTCATTTTTAAATATAATTTTTAAATTTTATTTTAAAATTTTATATTTTTAAATAGAACAATATTTAATTTTACCTTCAAAATGTTGTCTATGGTTTCGCATTTAAGGTTGGTTCGTTTTGAAGTCAAAACTAAAGCCAAGGCGTTTTTTTGTGACAATCATCGTAGAATATCCCTTCTGCAGGACCCCCGCCGCAAAAGAAAAATAACTCTACACAAAAAAAAAATAAATAAATAAAAAACATAAGAAACGATAAAAGATTTAAATTACCTTCTTAACTTTTCCTTTATATTTATTGAAGTAATTATTTCATTAATTACTCGCAAACACTTTTCACTCGCGAGTAAAATCGAGCATGTCTGAAGTATGCTTCGCCAGTGACAAGTAAAAATAGAGTATACTTGATTTATTTTTTCTACTCGCGCTAGTTTCACTCGCGAGTAGAATTCGAGCGAGTTTTTCGAAGCTCTGCTTAATATACCATCCGTACTATGCTGGAAGGTATAAAAACATGATTTTTTATATTGGCAGTGGTACAATGTCTATTAACACTTAGTATCTTACACGAATATCTGAACCCAGCAGACTTTAATAGAATAATTCAATATTCCAGCTCTATCCCAAGTACTTCTTTACTCCACCACTAATCTAAATTCCAATTTTCAGGATTCCAGTTCACCCAAATCCAAATTGGACCAAAGGTAGTACCGTATAGTAATTTTCTTACACATAGTAAGAATTTCCAGAAGTACATCAAGAAGATTTTTGTCTGAATTAACGTTAGTATCTCATTTACACGTGTGAATTTGAAGACGAAATATTTGACACCCTGTGTTACTACAAAGCTGCAGCCGTACTCATGTCAACAGTTGAACAGTGGGCCACCTCTAACTGTTTCTGTTGTGCCAATTCCATACCATACCATGTAAAAGAATTGTCATAGACTCACAGCTTAGCCCAGGGATCTGAAACACTTCCAATTTTCCGCTGATACTCCAGTCGGCACCTGGTATTTCTTGAATAAAAATAATTATTATCCACTCGATTTACCTTTATATTCCTCCTTGTAATCACCATTAGGTTTCACATCTTCCCTCCAACCTATATCTGGTAAATTATTTTGGCAGTATTTCGATAAATTATTTCCCACGATTTTATGTGGCCATGTAAAAAGGAAGTAACCTAATGATGACAACCAAAACAAATTCTTGTCCCCCAAAACCACACTGCCAAGCAAACAAGGGGGCAGTTGAAGTTCTCTAAAAAATTACCAAACAGCTAAAAAACAGAGCGAAGAAACAGAACAACTTTTGTAGGAAAAAGAAGAACAAATTAAACAAATACCTCTAACTCAGTTGGTACGAAATTCTATATTTAGTGAATGAGTGAGCGAGCGAGTGAGTGAATGAGTTCCTTTTTGTGTGTCTATATGTTTTCCCAATGGTCAGTCAGACGGGTGACCAAGCCATAGGAAACTACAACAGAAGAACCTCTAAACGAGTCAAGTAATTAGTAAGAAGTCACAGTCAACATAACGATGCCACTTTATCAACTTGCTGACGAGCCAAACGAGCAAACTCTTTTCACAGACGCTAGTAAGTTCTTTTGAATCATTGCAACAAAACAAAACATGCCAAACATTTGAAATATGGAAAACAACATTGCTCCTAAAGCGGGCATAAATTGGTACTTGAATGCGTATATAAAATAGCCATGGCGGCGATAAGCCGAACCATTTACCTTTAAGCTGAGACAAACGAAACCAGGCTAATCCAATCCTGTCTAAAAATTCAAATCCCACAGCTGGTAATGGAATGTATTGATGAACGAAAGCATTTCGCATTTCCCAGCAAATGAGATCGTAATGTATCCGAATGTGTCGGTGACAAAGTTCTTGTGTCTGGTAACTACAAGCAGGCCATACATGCACTGTGTACAATAGAGTGGTTCGAGACCGAATGTGATACATTTTTTTATATTCTCAACCTTATGGCCACAACACTTTGATACCATCGAAATAGGCCTAACAAAAAACAAAAACAAAAACGCGTTAAGTTCGGCCGGGCCAATCTTTTAATACCCTCCACCGCGAACCATATTGAAGTGAATACGAACAATTAGTTTCCTTTCGTTTATGAAAGTACTTAGCTCTTCCTCTTATTCAATGCAACATAAAATCTTTGTCAAAAACTCTACAAATACATAAAATTAGACAATACTGACTAAACCTTATCCTGGATATATCTGGATAGTTTGCGAATAAGTTTTCTATCTTCTGGGAACACAAAATTCCAATTAACAACCAATTCGGTACAATCAAGTAACTAAAATCTTCATACCGAAAGTCGTAACCACTTACAAAACCGCCTACTAACCCATTATTTTAACAAGGGCATATCGCTGTGAATAGCTAGTTATTCTATAACCTCTAGAATAACTGATTATTCAATGGCCGCTAGAAGTTTAAAAATAAGCCAAAAACCATGTCATATTTTTAGAACATTTGAGGTGGAATTTGTTTTTAAATTCAGCACACATTATATTTTTATTTTATTTGCTCTCTGCTCAATTTGATCATGCGAACTTCTGATTTGTTGTTTAAACGGTTGCATGTGCACAACCAACTTTTCTTTGTTATGTTAAGAAAAAAATTGAGTGCCGACGTTGAGCTTACAACACACAACCCTTGGCTAAGCAGTCGGGCACACAGGCTCTGTGCCACCGTACTCACCGCTTCTTTTCATAACTTTGTAATGGGATTGAAAACTTTGATGAAATGAAAAAGAAGAGAAACAGAGGTATTTGTCATAAAAAAAATACTTCCAAATATTAAAATTGGGATAATTTAGTGCATTTTGCAATAACTTCGATATTTTACCATCAAGGCAAATACAGATATCCGCATTGGAAATACAATTCCACCAATTAGAAATTGGGATATCTGAGCGTCTTTGTCTATATCTCAAGTATTTTACCACTTTGGTAACACAATTCGGATCAATTTAAAACTCAGAATGTAATGATTGTTCTTTTGTTGAAATGCACCTAACCAAAGCTGGGATATTCGTCACTATTAGACAGCAGAATTTTATGCAACCCCTATTATTGATTTTTGATCCGATGAATGTAAAATGTTGGGGCTGGGTATATTTTTGGCTTCTGATTAAAGTGCAATCGAAACATATCACATATTCGTATGCAACAAATATTTCAAACATGTTTAACTGTACATTTTTCTGTTTAAAATTCCCTTCAGACAAGTCAATAAAATAGAGAAATGTATAACCACAGCCACGACCTTCAAAATATCGAAAATCGGGAGGTATCTTTCTATGGGGCTATATGAAGGCCAGGACCTATACCGAAAAATTTCAAGTGGAAAGTTTTATACCCGCAAAGAAAACTTAATACCAAATTTCAGCCATTTCGGAGGGATATTGAGGCCACAACCTTCAAAACACAGAAAATCGAGACGCCGACCTATACCAAAAAATTTCAGGTCGAAGGTTTTATACCCCCAACGAAGACTAAATACCAAATCGGGAGGTACCGTTCTATGGGGGCTATATAAAGTCGTGGGCCACAACCTTCAAAATACCGGAAATAGGGAGGTACTGTTCTATGGGACCTATATGAAGACGTGGACCTATGCCTACAAATTTCCGGCCGAAAGTTTTTTACCTCCAAAGAAGACTAAATACCAAATTTCAGTCATTTCAAATAGAGAAAAACGGGAGGTATCGTTCTGTTTTGTGTGTTTTTGTGCGTTGTTCTTATTTCTTTGGAGTTATGCAGACTTTTTGTTCACGGTGCTCTTGAGTCAAATTTAAATGGAAGGTGCTTACACCTGGGAAGTTTTTGCGGATTCTGAAACTACAATGTTCATAGATGAGAAAAATCAAAAAATAAAAAAAATCGCCGGAGCGCTTTTTAAATAAATCGCGATTCAAGTTGACATTTTCAGGGGCTGTTTAGGTTTTCACGATTTTGCTTAGAAACCGCAAGTCCTATCAAAATAGGACCGAAGAATATGTTGTAGCTATGAAAATTCTCTACAAGATTGACCTTAATGATATTTTCGTAGGTTTTACCGTTTTTAAGATATTGCAGTTCAAATTAGGACAATGCACTGACTGTATCGCCCCCCTTATAAAACAATGTCATGAAGGGTGTGCCTTAACTAACTTTTAATGAAAACCGCTTACACAGGGGAAGTTTTTGAGAATTCTGAAACAGCAATGTTCATAGATGAGAAAAATGCAAAAACAAGAAAAAATCGCTGTAGGGATTTTTAAATAAATCGCGATCAAAATTCACATTTTTAGGTGTTTTTAGGTTTTCCCGATTTTGCCTGGAAACCGCAAGTTCAATCGAAATGCAGCTAAAGAAAATGCTGTAGCTGTAGAAATTCTCTACAGGATTGATGTTTATGATTTGTTCTCAGGCTGTACCATTTTTGAGATAAAGAAGCTCAGTTTACATTTTTAGGTTTTTTTTTAGGGTTTCGCGATTTTGCTTGAATACGGCAAGTCTTATCGGCATGGGACCTGAGAAAATCTTATAGCTGCGAAAATTCTCTACAAGACTGGCTTATGTAATTTTTCCTAGGTTTTTCCCTTTTTTTGATATATAAGTTTAAGTTGGGAAATTGCAGTCATGACATTGTTTTATAAGGAGACGATACAGAATTGAATTGAATTTGAATAGTCCCAATTTCAACTTCTATATCGCAAAAGTTGTAAAACCTACGAAAATATCATTAAGGTCAATCTTGTAGAGAATTTTGATAGCTACAACATTTTCTTTATTCCCATTTTGATAGGACTTGCGGTTTCCAAGCAAAATCGCAAAAACCTAAACAACCCCAAAAAATGTCAACTTGAATCGCGATTTATTTAAAAAGCGCTCCGGAGATTTTTTTTGTTTTTTGATTTTTCTTATCTGTAAACATTGTAGCTTCAGAATCCGCAAAAACTTTCCAGGTGTAAGCACCTTCCATTTAAATTTGATTCAAGAGCACCGTGTGTTGTAATTTTACTACAGTCTGTGTTTAATTTTATACATTATCTGTTGCAGTACAGTTTTTGCAACACCTTATGTTTGAAATTACGCAGTTTGTGTTTAATTTCAAGCAACTTCTGTTGCAAATCCAATTTTTGCAATAATATATGTTTGAAATCAATCATTTCTATAAATTGCTCTATAATTTGTTAATTATTACGCACCCCTCAAAAAATCAACAAAAAATCACAGTGATTTTCATTGCAATTTTCGACAAATAACTCATAATAATGGAACGCCGACCTACTATGCATCTTTGTAAAGTTGAAATTTTCTTCTTCCATTGACAGGCTTTGCTTTTGGATTTCCCCTACTAGAAGAACGGAAATTTTTTCATATTTGTTGTAGCATACTTTCATCGCAAAACAATTTTTTAATTTTTCTATTCAAACTTGTATCACTTTGGCACTAAACATTTAACGGACATATGTTCATCCATGTTCACCACGATAAATTTATCGATTTCATAGTTATAAATTTGATTCATGTTTAACGATCTGGCCACTCCAATTTTTATATTGAACCACTTGTCTCATAAAACGGGTCTCAAGAAGCTTGATATTAACACGTTTTTTCTAATGCTTTCTTTTGCAATTAATCTTCCGAGAGTGAACATCATAATCTGACACTATTAACACTATTAACCTCTAAATCTATAAACGGCATAAAATTTCCCAGTTTTTTTTGATAAAGTATTTAATCAAAATTTAATTAAATACACGTTTTAATTGATTTTTAAAAGGTAATTAAATTTAACAAGCATATTGAAAAGTGTTAATGTGTATCATAATTTAGGCGGTATTATACACCACGAGGTTTCTGAAGCCAAGCTCCATTCTTGGGAGCAGCCTTAACACCCGTGGTAACAACTGTACCTGTCCACTGCTGTTGGGTTTTGTTAAGAACCTCCAAATCCCATAAAACCAAAAGAAACTTTGTCAGGCGAATTGCTTAAACGATTATGCAGACTTGTGAAACATTCTAAATTTTGGTACTAGTACAAAGTTTCATAATCGCATGATGAAAGTTCCATAATCATCGCTATTTAAAAGGAATACTCTTCGTCATCATTATTCTCGTCGGAATAACTACAATCGTCAGTACTACAGCATCATTTCACTGGTAAATTTCCTGGAAAGTTCGATCGACAAGTACAGAACTCCAATTTAAACCATCTTTGATATGATGAAAACTCAACATTTCGGTATAATAAAATTATAGTATTGCATAGTTAAAATTTTTAGTCCCAATAAGATTTACATGAAAATATTTCGAATTGTTATCAAATGTTATATTTCCCATTATTTTATTTCGTTTCAAACTAAAATCTCGATTTTCAACCCTAACTTTAATCTCCACTTAAATTTCAAGAGAAAAAAAAAGAGAAAAAATAATTGTAATTGTTTAGCATCTCATAAACAGTAAAAAAATGAGATCTATAAAAACTAAGTTATAAACTTAGAATATCCAACAACAAAAAATTTTGCTTTTATTCCACTCAAGTTTGCATTTGCCAAACCTACTCAGCATACATTGATCACATTTTTGTTTCTTCCTTATGACTACTATAACAACTACAGTTATCACCGAGTGATGGAATTCTTGTCTGGTTTTTCTAATCTAGTTGTAATTGATGTTTTATGAAACTCGGTCGCTGAAGATTATTTAAAAACGAAAACCGCGAGTTCTTGGTAAAAAGTATTTAATTCGTAATAAAAAAGAATAGAAAAATTGATCAGTGTATGTTGAATGTGTGATTAAAGTTATTACTGGCTAATTTATAAAATAAATTGTGAAATATGAAATATAACTAAATAGTCAAATAATGAAAGTAAAAATTTAATATTCATTAAAGTGATTTATTAAAAAAAAAAATCAGTGAAACCTATATATTAAGTAACTTTAAATTGTTATTGCATGCTAAAATTATAATTCTAAGACTAAACCATATAAATTGAAATTTCAAAACAGGATACAAGAAGTACAGTTCTTGTCATCGTTCCATAAGACAACCAACATTGGGAGGCCTCTTCAATAAGTAACCTGGTTATGTTATGGTAAGTCCGCACCTCTTTTTTTTCTGGTATCATAGAGTTTTGTTTTACGTTGCTTTTGATTCAATGAAGAAGCATATGTAAACAAAAAGAATTATGTGGTTTAATCTACCTATTCTTTATGCTTAACTCAACCTAGCGTTTATATAATTCTACTCTTCACTTCAAATCTTGTTTTTCCTACACCCTACCTTCAGAACAAATGAGTAATAGTTAAGTTAAAATATTCGCAAAAAAAAAATTTACTTCTCGTTTTGTTTACTCTTTTAAATTAGAAATAGTTATAAGTCAGCATGAAATGAATAAAACTTGTTATATATCTATTTAATATGGATTGCTAAATTTAACCTATGAGTTTCCTTAATAAGATGATGTCGGAATAGATAACTAGATATTGGCCTAAATGTGGGGTTCTATTAAAAGTACATCAGCCAAATAGAACCAAAGGTAGGGCGGGTATAGAGGCTGTGCTCTCCAAAACACCTAGGAGTAGCCTGACTAACGACAACAATATCGATATCTTTTTTTTTGTTAGATTTCATATTTTATTGTTACCAGATTTATTGGGGCAATTCGTTGTAGGTATCTTGGTAACTTTGGCCCATGTAACTTCATTTTCTTTACAAAATAGGGAGTTAAAAATCATTATAGTAACGTGAAACAGATAGATTTTAACGAAGGACGTGAACCCCCTCAAAACCGACTGCTGCTGCTAGCGTACAAAAACTCCCGTAGTCCTCTCGTCTAGATCTGTTGGCATGGAAAATCATATTTCCCATAACATTGATACTTCTTCCGGAGGTATTTTGAAACACATATTCGTGTTCGTTACATTGTCCATTCCGACGCCTGAATATTATCTCTCCATCATCAAAATCGAAAGCCTTCTTCCTCTCTGGGACCGATCAAAATTTCGACCTGTAGCGTGACTACAAAAACTTTGCATCTATGTAAAGGTGAACGTTTCTTCTTTTATTGACAGGCTTTGTTTTTTGAATACACCTACTAAAAGCGGAGATTTTTGCATAGAACAAAACGTTGAATAGTACACGGTGCTCTAGAACCAACTTTAAATGGAAGGAGCTACACCTGGGAAGTTTTTGCGGATTAGGTAAATACAATGTTCATAGATGAGAAAAATTAAAAATAAAATCACCGTAGCGCTTTTTAAACAAATCGCAGTCAAAGTTCACATTTTTAGGGGGTTTTTAGGTTTTCTCGATTTTGCTTGAAAACCGTAAGCCCTATCGAAATTGTACCGGAGAAAATATTGTGGCTGTGAAAATTGTCTACCAGACTGACCTTTATATTTTTGTAGGTTTTACCATTCTTGAGATATAGAAGTTCAAATTGGGACAATTCACTGACTGTATCGCATCCTTATATAGCAATGTCATGTACGGTGCGTTTTAACTAAATAAATAAAAACTACTTACACCTGGGAAGTTGTTGGGGATTCGGAAACAGCGATTTTCAATTATGAGAAAAATTTTTTTATATTTATATTTTTCTGTTAGGTTTTCATGATTTGCTTGAAAACAGTAAGTCTTACCGACATAGATGGAGACGATACAGTCAGTGAATTGCTCCAATTTGAACTTCTATATCTCTAAAATGGTAATACATACGATAATTTCTTGAGTTCCATATTGATAATGCTTGCGGTTTCGAAAAAAATCGTGAAAACATAAAAAACCCTAAAAATGTGAACTTTGACCCCTATTTTTTTTAAAAAAAAAAACACTCCGGCGATTTTTTTATTTTCTCATCTATGGACATTATAGTTTAAGCACTTTCTATTTACAGTTGGTTCAAGAGCACCGTAAGTGTTGTATTAACATGAAAAAGTGCGATGTACACCAACCTATCTTGCATTACTGCAAAGGTGATATTTTCTTCATCCATTGACAGGCTTTCCTATTGCAATACCCCTACTAGCAACGAAAATATTCACATAATAATAAAACGTTAAATTTTACTCCACATAAGTTGTTTCTCTATTCCGTCCCCGAATATTATGCAACCATCACCAAATTCAACAGGATTCTTCCTCTCTGGGACCCCCAAAACTTTCGTGACGATCCGACCAAAATTGCGACGCACATTGGTTCAGAAATCGATTTTCCTGGCCAAAACCCCCATTTTTTTGCCACCGATTGTAAATTTCCACCATTGTAACGTCGGATTACTTTTAGGGAACAGCATGGAACAGAGTTTCGTTTTCGTAGAGTGATGCCCGAGAGTGTCCGTCCGTTTACTGAAATTACATGGGTAAAAATGTATGTTTTTTCGATACCGTTTCCCATATTAATTACGCTTTTTTACACAAATGGACATGTTTTGAGTATATGAGTTTTTATATGAGTTGTATGAGTTTTATGAAAACCAAGAAGTTTTTTTAATTTTTGAAAAAATTTAAATTGTTTGAAATTTTTTATTCAATTTTATGAATTTTTTTTCGAAAACAATTTTTTTTGTTTTTTTTTTTTTTTTGTATTTTTATAGTTTATTTATTTGTGTTTGAATCATCGGATATCTGATTTTGTTATCTGTATAACAAAAAATATGAAAATATCTCTATCCGTTCAAAAGTTACAGGATTTTGACCAGAAAAAAAAACGATTCTGAACCACTGTGCGACGTGGAAAAATGGGATCCATTACCGACTACTGCGATATCTCTGTTGTTTGACCGCCTATGTTAACCTACTTTTCATTATTGTAAACATGGGATTTTCTGCTTTCATCGTCAGGATCTGCTTTTGGAAGATCCCCAACCATGCGTTATTACAAAAAAATGGAAAATGGGATCTATTACAAAAACCTACTTTGCATCACTATAAAGGTGAGATTTTCTACTTTCATAGGCTAGCTTTGCTTTTGGAAGGCCACCAGTCCGAGCTGTGACACTCGACATTAAAATTGAAATCCCAAAAAATTAAAACTTGTGTTGGACTACACAGTGCAGCAGCATTTTTGGGGAGTGGAAAATTCCATTTGGGTATGAAAGCCCTTGATTAGTATATTAAGAACCCAAAAGGAAATTTTCGCCACAGGTCAAGTTTCTGAGATATCGAGTGATAAATTTTTTGATTTTGCTCCTATAATACTTGTGCAAATAGCTTCATATCTCTTTTTGGCGTTATTGCAGCTTCGTTTTGAGAATACATGTCATCAGTCAAATCGATTGGCGAATCTTTTTGTAGAATATTTCATTCTTCTAACTCAATTTCTTTCATATCCTTTTCGTCCTTTATTTCTTGAACCGAAGTAGAAGTACCACAAGAAGAGATTTTTCATCATCCAAATTTTCTACAAAAAGTTACTCAGGAGATTATAGGTACGGTTCTCTTTGGCAACTAATCAATATTTTCCCGTTTTCATTGTCCTTTTTGATGTTTACTTGGTCTTGATTCAGAACAAAACTATGTTCGGTTTTTCTGTATATTCGATATCGGTTATTTATTGGTATGTAGACTTACCAATTGGTTATTGCTTATGTAGACATCTGGGGTGCTTTTACCAAAAAAGCTCCTGTAATAAAGAACACGTTAATAACAAATTTTCATGGAGAACAGATCGGGTTATCTCAAATTTTTAACCGGATATTCTGACGTTAAAACCGATTTTTGAACAGGTCTTAAGTAACCGATTAATTTTATATGCATACCATTACAAAGCTTATAGAGTTGTCAATCAGATGAAATTAATTCGCTGATTGAAACTTTGTTAGTTGCAGTTCTAGAACAAAAACCCGTTTTATTGAACCGATTTTAAGGAAAAATATCGCTACGCGCAAACATGAAAATCAAAGGCTGGGGGGCAAAACATTCCTTTTGGCTATGAAAGTCGATGAAGATAATATTTCAAAGCCGGAAGGACAGTTATGCCGAAGGTAAATTCATCACGCGATATCTCAAAAACTAGACCTATTGGCAAAAATTTTCTTTTGGGTTCTTAATATACACTGAAAGAAAAAGCTACGTAATATGAATGAAATCCTACGTTGTATCAATGAAATTTGTCATTGATTTTGCGCCAACGTAGAGCTTCATTGAATAAATGAAAAAAGTTTCATTGAGTTTTATTGAAGTAAAATTAACAAAATTGTTCATTAATGCAATAAAACTACTTCATATATGCAATGAAACTTTTTCGTTAATGCAATGAAACTTTTTCATTAATGCAATGAAACTTTTTCATTGATGCAATGAAACTCCTTCATTGATGCAATGAAACTTCTTCATTGATGCAATGAAACTTCTTCATTAATGCAATGAAATACTTTCATTGTTGTCATGACACTTCTTCATTTATGCAATGAAGCCTTACGTTGGTTCAAAATCATTGACAAATTTCATTAATACAACGTAGGATTTCATTCATGTTATGAAGTCATTTCATACTCACGTAATGAACAAAAACGAAGTCAATGCTAAATATGTTTATTTCATTTTATTGCAATTAGTTTTGACCATTAATACAACAAGTCATATTTAATACCTCAGGTATTAAGCACATTAATGATAGTATTAGGCGTTGTCATCTGTAAGTAAAATTGAAACAATAAACAAATTGCTAACAAATTGACTGGTTTTTTAAACAATAACTTACCTCCAACTTTTGCCGCTGAGTCATCCCCTGTGTAAGTCCACGATGTTAGGATACAGCATGTTTTTCGTAAGGGAGTAGTGCTTTATTGGCCACGGACAGTCTCCGTAATTCCACTGATCATTGGATTTTCTATTTTATATCTCCATAGCAACTATAAATGAGAATTAAAAAAGTAAATAAACGAACACATAAAAACTACAAAAAAATTTAACCAATATTTGAATTTTCATTTCACATTATTAAACACTTCATACTTACTTTCAGCGAAGTTAATTATCCTTTTGAGCGTTGTCATCTGTAAGTAAATTTGAAAACCATAAAACAATTTTTAGTAATTAATCTGGTTTTCTTTCTAAACATTAACTTAACTTTAACTTTCGCCGTTGGACAGAAAACTATACAACAATACAACATTTTCTTTTTCTAAGTGAGAGATGCTTCGTTGGCCAATGGTAACAGTTTCTCCGCCATTCTACTTATCTTTAGATTTTCTATTGAATGTTTCCATTGCAAGAAAAATATAAATGAAAATTCACTTAAAAGAACAACTGAACACCTAAAAAATAATATTTACATTTTCTTTTCATGTTAAACACATCACAGTTTTTAAAGTTGAAAACACCAAACGTAAAATAACTGTTTTTATCCACACTTGACTGTGGTTTAGTGCAAACTAAAACAATGTTCTTCAAAATTTTTTGATGTAGCTAAGAAAGCGGTGGTTGTTTTACCAACATTTGTTTTTTCTGCTTTTTAAATACTCACACACAACCACAAATGGAATTCAATGAACGACAATACAAACAATAACAAAGAACTGAGAAGAGCATTCTTTTTAATGTGAATGAATATTTATGTATACCAACGCCAATCGGCGACAGTAGCAAATTTGTGTACAGTTGATGACATTTTTCTGCTAGTTTTGACAAATATTCATGCATACATATTTATGTATGTGATTCTATACATATGTATGTAGCCAATATATAACTGTGTTCTTTTTATGATTGTCAAAAATTTAATTTGTTTAATAAATACAAAATAATTAGAAGACAAATTTTATTACTTAACAGATTTCCAAAGAATGCAAAACGCAAAAAGAAATTTCAAAAATGTTTCATTTATTTAGTGAAACTCTTTCATTTATCTAATGAAACTCTTTCATTTATTTAATGAAACTGTTTCATTCATTTTTAAAGCAAATAAAACACATCGAATATATACATTTTTCGCCATTTTTTTAAAAAGATGTTTGCGTACTAGTGTTTTTAGCCCATTATATTTAGTTTGAATTCAAAACCTACATATTTTTCTTAAATTTATAGAAATTAAAAGTTTCATTGCATTAATGAAATCCGTTTCGTTTATACAATGAAACCAAAAATTATTGAATTTTAAATAACGTAGAGTTTCATTGCATGAATGAAACATTTCATTATATTAATGGAACGTTTCATAGCATCAATGAAAAATGATCAATGAAACCCGTTCATTGATACAACGAAGCATTTTTCTTTCAGTGTAGTCACCAAGGGCTTTCATCTTCAAAAGGAATTTTCCACCCCCCCCCCCCGACTTTGAGTTCCATTCTGTGTCACAGTATTATTGACGTTTGCGATATATCCGTTGTTTGTCCACCTACGCCAACCTACTTTGCACTGGTGAAGGTGAAGTTTTCCACTTTCATTATCAGGCTTTGCTTTTGGAATACTAGTAAGAGAATCGAAGATATTCGCATTGGAATAAGACCACATAAGTATTTTGCCTATTCCGACCCTGGAATATGATCCAACCCCACATAGTGGTGTAGGGTATAATGAAAGATCATCCTGAAGGATGTTTGTGGAGGCCCTATGCTGCTCCAAGAGTAAAGCGGAAAAGAAGACGGAGAAGACATTATTTTGAAGAAAAGTGATGACTACTTTGAGTTCGGATGCTTTTCTCTTCGAACCATCCCATTATCATAAAAACAACAACATTTGAAAATTTGTGTGTATGTTTGTCTTGAAGCAGCAACTTGTACCGCTAATATGTACGCCTACTCCATTGGCTAATGATGCTACTAACTGACGCTCAAATGCTCCAAACCCCCACCAATGGCGAGGACAGTGTGCGGCCATACTACATACAAACTGCATACTAAGTATAATGCAAAATCGAAGTGAAACCGGCAGGAAAACACGTAGCCGCAAATATTTTGTTAACTGGACAGCAACAAGACAATTTTGTTCACATTGGCATACTGCGTGTGCGTAGCGTGTCACATGTACCCATTCCAATTGTGTATGTTAGTGTGGCTTACGTGTGTGTTGGTATTAATGTTACCTGTCTCTGACATATAAAGCAGAGCACTTTGCATTAGCGACATAATTTATCACCCATAAGCAAGTTAACTCTTCTGGTACATGATGGAGTCCATCTGTCCGTCCGTCCGCCGGTCTGTCTGTGTGGTAGACCAAGCAACTCCTTCGTTATCCAGAGTTCCTTTGATATATTTACTTTATGGTTGGTGATCGGTTTGTAGAGTTTGGCTGGCAGGTTGGTTGGTGGTTGGTTGTTTGGTGGCAAAGCACCTGTAGCACTGAAAAGGGTAAGTGTGGTTAACAGTCTGGTTTGTGGCAAAACTGCTCTTATGCATGTGCTCCTGCAGGTTTGAGTGTGTATGTGTGTGTGTCCCTGTGTTGCGTGCCACTGCGTAGATTTGCAATATTCATAAGATTCTCTGAAGGAAACATTAGTAAACGGTGTACTGCTGTTTCGAATACTGATGATGACGATGGTGACGGTGGCGATTCTGTTGCATGTTTCCTATTGCCGGCTGCCAGTTGTCTTTTTCTGCTTCTACCGTTTAGGCAGGCATGGAGCTTGTTTCTTTTTTGGAGCAACAAGTGCAATTATTGCATATATTTATTCAATGTAATCATTATTTTTTGTTGTTGTTGTTGTACTTGTCGTCTTCATCTTGACTTACCATGGGCGAAAGGAAATGCGTGGGGTGTTTAAGTCATATTTCAGGTTCATTGATCGATTTGGCGATAAATGTTTCAGAAGACACACGCACTTGGAGTACAGGAAATTAGAGACAATACACGCGCATTGTTAAAGTGGGATGAGCAACTGGAAACATCGTTTCTTATCAGATAAATGTATATCGTTTTTCGTTAATGTGAAAAGCTGAACGAAAGAATATTTTAGTTATTGTACTTTTTCGCAAATTTTGTAAACATTTGCTATGTTCCCGAACCTGCAAGAATCTACTATCCACTATAGGTACGGTGACCAACCGTACTCTATTATAGAGGACAGTACTCTGTTTTAGGTGTCCGTACTCTATTTTTTCAGCGTACTCTATGTGTCCTCTATTTTCATCACGTGTACTCTATGTCCTCTATTTTTGATTTATTTTACAATTACATGTGAATACAAAGGTAATACAATGAAATCAGACATTTATGCAAATATTTTCGTTGTTTAAATGAAATCAGTGGTTTCTAATCACTGATTTAAACATATCTGCGCGCGCTCAAACCAATTGATGAAGCACTTTTTCCACTCCTATTGAAACACCTCCAAAACGTGGTTTTTGAACGTGTCAACAGCGTGTTCTGTCGATTGCTGTTTTGTTTCGGGCTTATACGCATCGTATAAGGCTTATATAGCGATCGTATTTTTTGGGATTTCTTGCACCAATCGGTACGGAATCCATCGATAAGAAACCTTTTTTACGGCCAGGTTTTCATGCAGTATGGAATTGAACCCGGTGAAAGAAATGCCCAAGGATGCCTCTATCAAGGTGATCTTGATTTATCAGTTTACTCACGTAATCAATATTTTCTGTCACATGATTGAATTCATTAAAACAGTTTTTCACAGAGCTACATATGCCGTAGTCACACGTAAACATTTTTCGGTGAAGGTAATTTTGGGATAGAGCTCGGTCAATGAGGACGCCCCTACCAGAATTAGCGGCAAGTGTAAGAGACATAACCATCGTGTCACCTGGCCGGCCAAATGATGCCGTTTCTCTTGGACATACAAAGTTTGAATAAATATATTGAGTGTTTGGTAGAGAGCGGAAAGGATAGAGCTCCTCTACAATCAATTTCACAAATCTCAAATTACTTTACACTAAACATTTTATGTGTGACTACCAAGGTACGGAGTCGAGCCATTTTTGTTTCGACTCCGACTCCGGAGTCGACTGCGAGGGTAATTCCGAAAAGCACTCAATATGAATAAAATATGCACAAGTTTCCATTTTGTCCTATATATTGACATTTTTTGATGTGTTCCTTGAAAATAACATTTGTCGAATATAATATACAACTATAAAACTTCTTTGTTTAAAACTTCTACAATTATAATAAAAATACAAGATCGCCGAAATTTGAAACTCTGTGTAAGAGGTTCTGAAGTGAGCAGGCTTTCGCTCAGGAATATGAGCAATTTGAGATCATTCTCTTCTTTGAATATCATTTATCATATTCTAGATCAAGAATGTGTGGGATCTAAAACAGAGATCATCAATGAGTTACTTGCCCCCGTAAGCCAATTGAGCACGCACAAGTTTTTTGGGTGTTTTGCTTTTTTAACTCACTTTAACTTTTCCACCACCACAAAAATACTTACGACGCATCAAGACCGTTGCTTGTGCGTAATAAGTAAAACAAGTGTCCATCGTATTTTGCACTGTATACAAAACTCGCAATCGTAGATAGTTTGCCAATTGGCTTATCAAGTAGAAGCACACACACAACACTACAAAAAATAAACAATTTTATTTGTTGTTGTTTCGTTTGTGTATGCTTTTCTTTATCTGCTTGGAATGTTATGTGTGCTTTTGTATGTTATTTTTACGTTTGAAAATCAGTGTTAGAAAATGATCTTAGCTCTCATTCTCTCGGAGAGCACGAGACAATCGGTTGAATTACAAGGGTTGAAAACAATACTTGATGTGCAATGAGCAAAAAAGTAATGCTAAGTTTACATTTACGAAATCCACTCGATTTCAACTGTCAATTCCATAGCTCAAACGTCAAATGAAATAACCTATGGATTTGACAGTTGAAATCGAGTGGATTTCGTAAATGTAAACCAAGCATAAGACAGAAATTGTTATTGCGTATTTAAAACTACTTGGCAAAGCATACGCAAGTGTAAAAAAATATCCATTTTTAAATAACTTATTTTTTCAGTGGCATATTTTGAGAATGGCAAGCAACACTTGCATTTATTTTTTGGAGTAGCAAGCCGCACATACGCTTGTTTTTCAGCATGTGGCTTATGAGTGTCAAAATCAGCTACTTGCGCACTTCTCTGATCTAAAACAAATATTCTAAAATACTATACATTTCTTATCGTATATTAAGAAATCGACCCAGCTTGCAAATTCACGATAAAGTTACAACTCAAAAAAGTTCTTGAAATTTAATTTTTGGGTCTGTTCCAGAACTGCAAGAATCTACTAATTTTTACTACTTTTTCCGATAACATAAAGGAAAAAATGTTATCGTAGTAAATATTAGTAGCTTCTTTCAGGTTCTGGAACAGAGCATTTGATAAATGTAAAAAAAAATTGTTGCCCAGAGTTGGAGCAAATTTATTTTTTCGACTCAGTCTCCGACTACAGCTTAATTGCTCGACTCCAACTCAGACTACGGAACCGTGGTGACTACTGACTATAGGATGTTGTTTCATCGCATCGTCGTCACGTAGAAATTTGTGAAAAATGGTCGGACGAAAATGTTCACAAGTAAATTCCATATTTTTTTTGGGAAATTAATGGGCCGATTCCGTACAGCGAGGCGAGTCGTGTCGCGTTGCCAAATGCAATTTTTAGATTCCGTACGGCAATATTCGCCTGACGCCGTCAAATTTTGTCGCCGTAATGTTCATTTTCCGGCTACAACAAATTAGCTGTGCCGTTCATTTTTACTAACGAATAAAAATAAAATAAAAAAACTTGTTATCGACGATTATTTTCTATCGCTGTACGTAGTGCATTTTTTAAATTTTGTCACAGAGACGATAGACGACGCGACATGACTCGCCTCGCTGTACGGAATCGGCCCATAATTCTTTAAGCCCAGTAAAAACGCAATACGTGGTACGTCAAACCGTACTGATTACTCTTATGCTAGAAAATGTTAAGCTTTCCAAAGGAAATGGCGCCTGGCATTGTTGCCTTGCCCAGGAACTTATTTAGTAGCCCTCGCATGTGTACTCTTTTTTCATTCAAAAATATTGGTCACCGTAACTATAGGTCACATTAAGATTGTGCTATGAGATTTGAATGCTAAAGGTGAAGGAGAAAAACTCAAATAATATATCACTGTAATTTTCGACAAGACTTAATTTTTGGTCAGTTAACCTAGAAAATTGTATTTTTGGCCAAACCGAGTTTAAGTTTTTGATCACAATCCGATCAACTGTTTTCCGTCATAACTACACTAAAACAATAGAGTCCACAAGGACCACCTATGGTAGATGTTTCTAAGAGCAGGCCATATACTTCTTGTTGTAACGCAAATATGTTAATTCATATATTTTTTCAGTTATCTGGTTCTGCAACCTTTGTGTGCAGGCTCAAACATTCTGCACCCTGTACTGGCTGCGTCCATAAAAAATGGATTTTGTTAGGCAATTAAAAAAAGACCATGTTTTAAGTATCGTGCTATCAATTCAGACCCAATACGATTTGAGGCGGCTATATCATCTGAATCGTAATTGGCCTGAAACAACTAGAGTCCTCCTTGGCAGCTGGCGTTCTTCTGCTGCCACGAATGGGAATGGATTTACACTACATATATCCTTATACTCACGGTGCGCCTGAACCAACTTTAAATAGAAGGTGCTCACACCTGAAAAGTTTTTGCGGATTCTGAAACCACAATGTTCATAGATGAGAAAAATCAAAAACCAAAAAATTGCGGTCAAAGTTCACATTTTTAGGGTTTTATTAGGTTTTCAAGATTTTGCTTGGAAACTGCAAGTCCTATGGAAATGGGAACAGAGAAAATGTCGTGGGTGTGAAAATTCTCTACAAGATTGACCCTTATGATATTTTCATAGGTTTTACCATTTTTGAGATATAGAAGTTCAAATTGGAACAATACTCCTACCTGTAATTTCACGCTTAGGGTTCCTTCCCAGTGGTCACAAAACATCTCCACCAAAAACCGTCAACATAGGTCCATGTTTTGGTATAGGCCCCATATAACGGTACCTCCCGATTTTCGGTATTTTGAGAATTTTAGCTAATTTTTTTGACCAAACTACTTGTAATTTCACGCTTTGGGATCCCAGTGGTCAGAAAACATTTTCACCAAAAACGTCAACGTATGCCCATGTTTGGTATAGCCCCCATATAACGGTACCTCCAGATTTGCGGTATTTTGGGGATTTTAGCTAAAATTTTTAACAGAACTACATGTAATTTGTCATTTGAAGTTTCCAGTGGTTACAAAACATCTCCACCGAAAACTGTCAACATATGTCCATGTTTTGCTTTAGCCCCCAACTAACGGTACCTCCCGATTTGCAGAAGTTTGGGGATTTTAGCTAAAAATTTTAACCGAACTATTTGTAATTTGATGTTTGAGGTTTCCAGTGGTCACAAAACTTCTCCACCGAAAAACTGTGAACATAGGTCCACGTTTTGGTACAGCCCCCACAGTATCTCCCGATTTCCAGTATTTTGGGGATTTTAGCTAGAACTACATGTAATTTGAAGTTTGAGGTTCCCAGTGGTCAAAAAACATCTCCACCGAAAACTGTTAAAATAGGTCCATGTTTTGCTATAGCCCCCATATAACAGTACCTCCCGATTTTCGGTGTTTTGAGGATTTAAACAACAATGTTTAACCGAACCATTTGTAATTCGACATTTGAGGTTCCCAGTGGTCACAAAACTTCTCCACCAACAATTATCAACATAGGTCCACATTTTGATTTATCCCCATATAAGGTTGTCAGCCGATTGAAGACATTTCTATATACATTTTTTTAACCATATTTAGGTATTAGTGGTCACAGAATATCTCCGCCTCAAATTGTGGACAGGATATAAAATAATAATTCCCTTTTAGTTCAGAATATTTTATGGTGGAGGGTATAAAATGTTCGGCCCGGCCGAACTTAACACTTTTTTACTTGTTTTACTTTTCTTTAACGCTTCTTTACTTCTCAAAAATGGTACAACCTAGGAAAAAACAAGTAAGAAAAGTCTATAGTCGGACGGAGCCGACCATGGGATACCCTATACCACTATCCCTGGACAATCGCTCTCCACGGAACTTCTTTTCAATGATTGTGAAATTTTAATTATCAAATATCAGAGATGTAATGTATAATATTTATGACCACAGCCAAAAAGTTATCTAGCATGACAAAGACATTTTTGCAGCAGGAAAGGAAAATTTAGTTCACACAAACTAAAATGTAATGAAACCCACTTATGTAGTACTACTACTTCCGTTGTTTAACCGCTACGTTATTGAAATTTTTACCAATTTCACACAAAAGTTTCAGTCCATTTAACCCGCTAAGTATTATCTGATCTTCACGTTGGTTTGTACGCTTCTTCTTCATCATAAACTAAATGGAAAATAACATAATGAAACTCGTTTATTTCAACGATTTTTTCCGATTTTTTTACCTTGGTACGACCACAGCTTCCGCTCAAATTATTATTTTAAGAAACCCCTCGGTGAATCCGGCTAAAACAGTTTATTTTACCGAAATGCTGTCAAAAGTTATGGTATAGTAAAACTGATCGCGAGTTACAATACCCCATACCTCAGTTTCAACATAAGTTAATTTTCTACAAAAAGCTTGATATGTCCTCAAGGAATTAAAATTTCGACCAAAAATAAAATTTTTATATTTTTCATACAAAAGTAATGGTCCATTTCACCCGCTAAAGAATATCAGATCATCATTCAAAATTGTAGGCATCTTTTTCGACCTATACTCTTACCCGGTGCAAAATTTCGTGACTATTGATGTATTATTACGACTTCTAGCGAGTTTATTATTACACTACAAACAACTAACGGAATATATTAGGCTGTAACTCTGTTATCTGAACATGCACACCAACATAATTGACATCAATTGAAAGGTCAAGCATTCCACTTTCAAGTATATCTCACTTGTCCGGAATGTCACTTCCAGGAATTAAAATATAATCTGTATATTAAAAAATTTCACACAAAAGTATCCGATCTCAAATTGCAAGGTTCTCCTTTGTGATATACTCTTACCTTATTTATAATTACGCGTTGATCGGACTATTATTGAGACCTACAGAGCCGCTAGAAAATTGGATAAATATTATGTTTTTGGTCCATTTCACCCGCTAAATATTTCACGATCATCACCAATAAGAATAGGGATCTATTCTGATCTGAACCCGACCTCCATACAAAATTTCGTGACGATCGGTCCATAATTGCGGCCTGGAGCGTGTTTACAATTTATAATGGACAGACGGACGGATGGACGGACGCACACACATCTCAAAATCGCTTTATCTCGTCGAGATATGAAGATTGGTATACCACATTGGGCGTCTCCGATGAATATTTCGCGGTGTTACATGAATTTTTACCAAAACAAACTTATAATACCCTTTTCCACATTGTGGTATAGGGTATAATTACAAAGCAAATCTTGTAGAGAATTCTCACAGCTATAACATTTTTTCTTATCCCATTTCGATAAGACTTTCGGTTTCCAAACAAAATCGTAAAAACCTAAAAAAATCCCAAAGATGTGAACTTTGACCGTGATTTATTTAAAAAGCCCTCCGCCGAGTTGTTTTTTTTTTTTTTTTTTTTTGATTATTCGCATCTATGAACATTGTAGTTTCAGAATGTTACATTACATTTTTCATCTTTTTAGTGGTAACAGTGAATCGTCCTTAAGGTTTGAGACTCGCATCAATACGTGCCTTCACCAGTTTTCAAATTGGGCATCCATGAATTCCCTAAAAATCAAACCCACCAAAACAAAAGCCATGATGTTTGGAGCATTTAAGGATCCGTTTCCTACTATTGATATAAAATTACTCAATAACGATTTTGTATTTGTTTCTGATCATAAATGTTTAGGAGTCGTAATTAAAAATGAATTATCTTTCAAGAATCATATTAACATTATATCGGGAATGGTGTGGTATTCTTTACGAAGATTTTATATATGTAAACTTTACCTTGCTATATAAAGGAAAAGTTGGTCCATACTCTGTTAATGTCTTCAATCTTATACGGCATTGAGGTAGTATTCGGTTTGTCTACAGTGTTCGTAGAAGAGAAATTGGATGTTCATTTAATGACTTCATTAACTGTCGTAATCTTTTATCCTTTTATAATATAATAAGCAGTGGTAAACCAGTATCACTTATGACGAGTTTCGCTTTTTCTTACTCAACAAGGAACCCTCAAATAGTTGTACCTTGGACCTATAGAAACAATTATGTTAGATCGTTTTTGGTTCGGGTCGCACGATGTTGGAACACATAGACCTATCAACTAAGATTTTGTTCAGATTCAAATATTTTTTTGTTTAAAACTGCTACAGCATTTTGCATCCTAATTTTTTTGTATATCAGTGCAGTATAAATTAATTTGACTATCAAATCAAGGAGTTATTGTTAACCTGGATATTAAGCACCCTTATATTAATTTTTTTGTGGCTGGGGAGCCTATAAATAGTATTTAGTATAATTATGTACATATATATCATATCATTGAGTGTCCAATGCGTTTTTTTATTTTTTATGAATTATTATAACTCAGGTTTGGAAAGCTATGTAATATTTATATATGGTGTGTTAGGCCTTTTATTACAAAATGGATTAATAAATAAATAGTACATAAAAATGAGGAACCCAGGTAACAAATCAGCAATGAATATCAGGTTTTAAATTCCATCGTCATGTTTTTATTTGTGAACATTTCATTGGTTCTCAGAAAATTGTTATTTCAATCGAACGTAAAAATAAGTATGTGAGGTACTGTTATACAATATAATCGATCTAATATTATTTTCCACATACTGCACCTAATAAATTTTTCTTAAAAATCAAGACCTAAAACAAAATAGAAATAAACTAAATCCTTTAACTTTTATAAACAAAAATAAATATTTTGCAAAAATTGCAAGTTCAGATGATAAGCAGAAGCCCATTGAAATGGGACTAAGTACGAATGGCTGGTCATCTGCCAGTTTTTTTTAAACATACATATATACCATATACATCCATATATACATATAAATAAACATTGCTAATGTGTTAAACAACCAAAAGTGATAAATTGCGCGGCATGAATTAATAGCTGACAATAACAGCAGCAACAACAATAAAAGAAACAAACAGTAACATACGACATTGACAATGATGTTGAAAACTGAAATCTCTGTTTGCCACCGACTGGCTGGACGGTGGTTGCCTTGACTTTCGAAAAGCTGCATTGAAACGAAACTGAAAGATATGAATGGACTTTATGGCCGCGCAATGTCAACAAAGAATAAAATCTTTATAATGAGGATGTCTATAAAAACAGAAATCGACTACAATAACAATAACAACAACACTAACAATACATAACAACGACAGAAACTTTGTATATTTGCCCAGTACACAACATCAACAACTAATTCATGCAACATTTCTGCAATGCACAGTGGGAGCTTGAAGCGACAACAACAACAGTTTCATACGCTAGAACAACCCATGACAATGTAGATACATACCCAGCAAAATGTTCGATGCCAAAGATGTCATTCAATCATGGGTGCAAGTGATCTGGCATGTCATCTTTTTAGCATCTTCATCGATGAATTTTATATGAGCGTGGACCCCAAAAGATGCTGTTCATTTTTGGATCCAAAGCATGTCATTTACACCAATGCTTTGACATGTAATTTTCACCAATGCTTTGGAATGTCATTTCCACCAATGCTTTGGCATGTCATTTTCACCAACCCTTTACAATGATATTATCGTTACGACGAGAGTTTTAACAACGTTGATTGTGATTTTGAGTCTCCGACAACATCAAGCCTATTGTAAATAATTAATCTTATATATTTAGAAAATGTGTATAAATAAAAACACAAAATGCATCTCTATTGGATCGATGGAATGGGTTCAAATGCTGATAAAAAGATCGGATATTTCACGAATTCCTTTGCATGGGTTCAAATGCTGATGAAAAGATCGGATCTTTCACGACTTCCTTTGCATTGGTTGAAATGCTAATGAAAAGATCGGATTTTTCACGACTTCGTTTGAACCAATGCAAAAGATGCCATGAAATCACGTCATCAAACGGAACCACTTCCTTCAAATTTTGCTGGGTATGTATGTATGTATGTAGTGCGATTCATAATATAATAATAACAACAACAAAGAAAGAATGAATTGAATGAATGGGAAAAAGAAAAAACGCCCATAATGTAATGGCAAAATAAACATTTAAAGCTCAGCATCATCAAACCGAACGAAAAAGAACTGCATCCAGCCAACAGCAGCAACAGCAATAATAATATCAACAGCATAATAAAAAACCATTGGCAACGATCATTATTACAACAATAATTACAACAACATTTAAATACATACGAGGGACCATGGGCCAATTCTAATAACATGGCAATATCCAATGCAAATCGTGTTCGCTCCTAGAGATGTGACATGTGATGTGTGTTATTAATCTGATGAAGACATGGGTGCCAAGCAGCATCAGCAGCGACAACTTCCAAGGACGCTGAACATGTTAGATTAAACAAGTAAGAACGTCGTTAAGTTCGGCCATACCTATTGAGATTCGAAACCACCAAGTTAAATCCACTTCAGTAATAAAATGTAGCAAGACCTTTTGAAGGAACTCACATTGAAGTCATTTACCCTCAAAATGCATAAAATTGGGCAATACGCGTTCATGGAGGCTAGACTTACATTTATGTATGTACATATATACATATCAAGCTTTTTGTAGAAAATTAACTTATGTTGAAACTGAGGTATGGGGTATTGTAACTCGGGATCAGTTTTACTATACCATAACTTTTGACCGCATTTCGGTAAAATAAACTGTTTTAGCCCGATTCACCGAGGGGTTTCTTAAAATAATAATTTGAGCGGAAGCCGTGGTCGTACTAATGTAAAAAAATCGGAAAAAATCGTTGAATTAAACGAGTTTTATTATGTTATTTTCCAATTAGTGGTTTTACAACACAATGTAGAGCTTAATGCACAACGGAGAAGTTAAAGAGTACACTTCAGAGTTGAAGTTTCTAATGTATGATTTTTTAATATAGCCACTGTATCTACCTCAAACGGATGCTGACATTTTGAAACCTGAAAAATGGGGTTTTTTGAATTTTTGCTCTAATCGGGACGCGCAGCTGGATTTCCTTAAAAGCTTATTCTTTGATTGTAGTACTCGCGATTTCGCATTTTTTAATGTATAACATGAGGGTGTAGCCCTCACAGGATCACAGTAATCTGCGCCCAAACACGAAATTTTTGTGCGTAAATTTTTCTCAAAAACCTATTTTTTTTGGTTTAAAATTTACAAACGTCATTCGATTTCCGTGGAAACCCGCGTAAATTTAGTTTTTTTACGTTCTGAATCTAACAAGCCACGACGCGTAAAAATCCACCCACTAGATCGGCGGATATGATACCCCTCAAATTTCGAAAATTTGCAAAAAATTATTTTGAAAATATCGCATATTAAAACGCGTTTTGGATGTGTCAGTTCTACTTAAATAAATAGACCGATACGCGTGTTTAAACTGTGCGAAAACAGATATTTAAAAACTCTCGTAAATCCAGAGATATAATAGATTTTTTCTAAAAATTGAGTGCGATGCTACATCCACGGTTCTTGATGGATCGCATTGAAACGGCATAGAATGATGTATTTTTTAATGGTGATTATTGAAATCGGATGCGCATAAAATGTAAATGAACTTCGCGGAAATTATGACCATTATACAGTATTTTGCACCCTAATATGCAGCAGATGCTACATCGTGGCCGCCAAATAGAATTTGACAAACTGTACATCAAATAAGAGGGATTGATTCGCTTTGTTGGAAAATCGGATGCGCATCATGTCATTTTCATAAAAACGCGGTTTCTATGCGTCTCAAATGTTATAATATTCAATATAACATTATTTTAACGTTATGCCACAATTGGAATTCCTTGTGATTTAAATAAGGTTCTAATAATATTATCCAATAGGAAAACTATAAGCGAAAATTTTGTTACAACGGAATATCATCATTATTGCGTGAAATTTTCACGAAAATGCCGAAGAACTCAAAAATTTTTTCTCCAACTTTTCCTATAAAACCATAAAAAAAATAAAATTAGAATAATATGATTTTAATTTTTTCCTAATATTTTCTTCGTATTTTTGCAAATAACATGAATACTATAGCTGCAACCTTCACAACTTAGGTTTCATTTTATTCCTCAAAATGTCTGGATGCTGTTATAATTTTTTATATATTTTTCGTAAGTATGAGCGCTATTGTTTCAAAAATATGTTTGTAAATACGTGAAATTATTTAACAAATTTGATTTTTCGCGAATCCATTGAGACTTTGCGATTATTTTTTGCATCATCGCAAAGGTTACGAATTCAGTTAACGATAATAGGATATAACAGCTAACTATATTAAGCTGCGATTTTTTTAGAATTTTTTCTAATTATCATAATTAAAACGGTCATATCTTTTGCGCGCAACGATCAATGTTAGTAACGAAAACAGATTTGGAATGCAGATTTTTTTCTTAATCTATGTACCAAAAATCAATGATGTAGTATCAAAATTTTTTTTTGATTTTTTTGAAATGGAAAAGACAATTTTAGACATTTTTCCTGATATATATTATATATGGATATTTTTTGCGAGTATGTTTTCTATTTTCTGGAACACAAAATTCCAAACAATCTTTGGAAAATGTAACTAAAATCTTCAAAAATCATAAATCGGGGGCTACACTTATATGGGACTATACCAAAATGTGGACATATACTGTCTCGTTTTTGCAAACATCCCTTGTACCCCAAATCTCAGTTATTCCTGTTGAACAGTGTAGCTAAAACTTTCAAACTGAACACTGTAGTTAAAACTTTTAAAATATGGAAAATGGGGTGTACCGTATTATGGAGGTTATATGGAAAGCTAGCAAGTTTTATACACCCAACGAAGACTAAATGCCAAATTTCAGACGTTTCGGTGGGATATTAAGCAACAACCTTCAAAAGATCGAAAATCGGGAGATGCCATCCTATGGGGGCTGTATAAAAACCTGGACGTATACCGACAAATTTCAGGTAGAAAGTTTTATATCCCAACGAAGACTAAATGCCAAATTTAAGCCATTTCGTTTGGATATTGCGGCCACAACCTTCAAAATAACGAAAATCGACAGGTTCCGTTCTATACGGGCTATATGAAAACGTGGACCTATACCGAGAAATTTCTCAGAAATAATTGCTCGAATTCTACTCGTAAGTGAAACTAGCTCGAATTCGAGCGGGAATAGAAAAAATAAATCGCGTAAATGTATAATTTTGCTCGTCACACGCGAAGAATATTTCCGATTTGCTCGATTTTACTCGCGAGTGAAACGTAGTTGCGAGTACGAGTATAATCGAGTAGGAAACATTTATTTATTTTTTGACCGTTTGTGTTTCCGGAGGTTTGGATGAGGTTGGTAGGAGGTTGGTCGGAGGTTCGAAGGAGGTTCTTCGGAATATTTTGATGTGTTGCAAACGAAATGACAAATACAATTATACATATAATCTTATTGTGGGGGATATGAAAAGATCCGCAGGTATGCATAAATATGCAATTTATATTCACTAAAGTAATTTCTTCATTGCCGCGGCTTTACTTAATTAGGTGGATCTGCTTGAGCATATAACATACATATGTCCCAAGCCAAACTAAAGTTAGATTTCCACCTTCCTTGATATCTTGCAATATATTTCCAGTTTGGGGCACAGTCTTCGATGCCTTTCACACGTTCTTTCCATCGTTTAGCGCCTTCTGGCTTAAACGCCTGTTAGAATAGACACTTATTTGACATATATTGTATGAAAATGACAACTTAAATCGACTGGATTTGCTAAATCCAGCATAGGTTAAATGGACTATTATGTGCTTATTCCTTTTTAGAGAGGCCATCATCGTTTATACTTGAAAGATGGCCAAGATAACGCAATTGTTGTAGATCAATACATTTAACTATGTCGAAGTCAGTAAACAGTATTGCTCGTGAATCATTCGACGCTGATGTAAGTACCAAATTTCATCCATTTCTGTTTGACGCTGAAACCTTGAAAATACGGAAAATCGGGAGGTACCATCAACGGGAATTATATGAGTACGTAAACCTACAGGGACAAATTTCTGGTGGTTGTATACCCCAACGAATATTAAATAAATTTTCAGCGATTACGATAGGATATTGGGGCCACAACCTTAAAAATAGCGAGAATAGGTAGGTTCCGTTCTATACGGGCTATATGAAAACGTGGACCTATACCGATAAATTTATGGCGAAAAGTTGTATATTCGCAACGAAGAGTGAATAACAAATCACCCCAACGAAGACTAAACAAATTTTCACCCATTTCGATAGGATATTGAGACCATAACCGTCAAAATAGCGAAAATCGACAAGTTCCGTTCTATACCGATAAAAACTATACTCCCAACAGAGACCAAAATCAATTTTCAGCCATCTTGGTTGGATGTTGGGTCCACAACCTTTAACATACCGAAAATGGCGAGGTACACTTCTAAGGCTATATGAAAACGTTGACCTATACTAATAATTATCTTCTGGAAAGTTTTATATCCTCATCGAAGACAAAGTGCCAAATTTCATAAATTTCAGCCTGATAATGACTTTGAAACCTTCAAAATACCGAAAATCGGGAGGTAAGGTTCTGTGGGGGCTATATTAAAACCCATAGCCCATTCTCAATACCAAACAGCCTAGGAGTAATAGAAACTCTATACCAAATTATAAAGCTCCACCGTAAAAATTGCGAGATGTACGTACGTTGATTTCAGCAAACAGACGGACGGACGTACGGACACACGGACATGGCTATTTCGACTTAGAATTTTATGATGATCAAGAATATGTATATATACGACGAACAATACGATGTGTTACAAACGGAACGAAAAATTTTTTTATGGGGGAAGGGTATAAAAATTTATTTTTCTTTCTGTTACGAAAGTACAACCTAACAGCTTGAATGAACTTGAAAATACCTGATATCGGACGATGCCATTATATGAGGACTATGCCACAACGTGGATCTATGTCCGTATTTTTTTGATGGAGCACTTGAAACTAATACGAAGGGAACTAGAAAAGTTTCTGGCCTAACAATGAAAACGCGAATAGTTTTATTGTTTTCTTAAGTAGTCTCCAGAATGATTTATACACTATTTATGCGCTCAAACCAATTGTTGAAACACTTTTTCCACTCCGATTAAGACACCTCAAAAATATGTTTTTTGAACGCTTTTACAGCATCTTCTGATGATTGTTACTATTTGTAGGGCTAATACGCATAGATCCATGATTCGTCACCTGGATCCACCTTCTGAAGCACCGCGATCGTATTTTTTCAAAATGTCTTGCACCGAATAAATGCCCAAAGATGCCTCTATCTTACGGTATACGACAAGGCGATACCGCATTATCCGTTCACGCACGGCTTAATTGCACAACGGCAGTTTTTGGACCACCATCACGACCTTAGTTTTTTGGCAAGTTTCGGCCATTACTGATTTCATTAAACCAATTTTTTATAGTGCTATAGGAAGGTCCTTTATCGACATACTAAGGCTAAATTTAATCGATGCACTCTTGCCTTGATTATCCACGTCGAACGTTGTGAAAAATGATCGGACGAACATGTTCGCAAGTAAATTCCATTTTTTTGCAATGTGTTTTATTTCACAACTAACGATATTTCTATATTTTATAATTAATAGATTTTATTTGTTTTTCTTTCTAAAACTGTTGCAGTATTTCTTGTATTTGGAATTTTTTATGTACCTATGCGTCTGTTGTTGCTGTTGTTGGACCAAATCGGTTCATCCGTTCGAGAGTTATCGTGCGCACCAGCCAGACAGACAGACGGACATTGCTAAATCGACTCCAAATTGTCTGAAACACATTTCGTCCAAACATACTTGGGGTCTAACACCATTATTTCGATGAGGCACATTTTGCCCGTATGAAAGTGTATATACCCTCGTTAGCGTAAATGCTGAGGGTGTACAAATAGTACCGTTGTAATAGGGGCCGTGAAAACAACCTTCTGCAACAAATTCAAATACTAGTTCTCAAAATACACTTTTCCCAAATTTTGTGTCGGAGGTACCCTAAGGACGGTACCGATATAGTACATATTCCAACCTGATACATGTATAGATGAGGTAATACGATGTGCGAGAGTTATCTTGCGGATTTTCCATTATAGTTGGTGACGTCCGGGTTTGCAGCTTTTAGGCAATTATCTCAGGAAGTATAGACCTTCCCCCTAAAAAAAATTGTGGGGGAGGTACCGGAAGAAGTGGACCGATATAACCCATCTTCGAACGTAAACTAAGTTTGGGCAAAATATTACGAAACCCAAGATTTGGTTCGAATCAGTTTTTCCGTTCGAGAGTTATCGTGCGAACCAGCCAAACAGACAGACGAACGAACATGGCTAAATTGACTCCAAATTTTCTGAAACGAAATTTCCCCAAATATACTTGGGGTCTATAAAGTTATTTCGATGAGGCACATTTTTGGTCGTATCAGAGTTTATATACCCTCGTTAACCTAAAGGTTGTAGGTATAAAAAATTATTATTTTTTTCAGGGTTTCGGAGTCGAGGTATTTTTGGCTCGACTCCGACTCCAGACGAATTTTTTTTCACGACTCCGGCTCCGACTCCGACTCCGGGTCGACTCCGAGAGTGAATTCCTATACCACTAAAAATGAATAAAATGTGCAAAATTTTTTAACTTTTTCCTACATTTTGGCCTATATAGGCTTATGTGTTAGTTTTTCCTTACATATTCATTAGAAAGGACATTCGTTCGAATACATTCGATCATATGAATATCGTTTCGGCCGAATCTTACGAAAGTTTCTATCGGTTTTCCTTTTTTTGGACGAGTATATTCTGGACGGAATTCTTCCGCGTGAGAAAATCTTAAATCTTTCAAAATATGTGAAAATGAAGGGGCAATACAAATCATAAGGACTGCGTACATGCAACAAAAATTATAAGCAATTCATGACCAGGTTTCAAACTGGATGTAAACCAACATTTTAGTGGGCTTAGCCCTAAAAGGAGAACCCCAGTTGTAAAGCAATAAAAGCAATTTTTTATAATTTTTTTTCCGAGAACACTACGTAACTTTTCGGCAGATTTTTTTCTCCATCTGAAAGAGAAAAATATTACGAAGTTTTGAGACAGTCTACGAAACCCAGCTTTTATTAAAGCGTTTTGCGGTGCCAACTCCAGCTCGAAAACTAATAAACCAATTGTCATATATTTTTGTGGCAGTTTATATGCTGCATACAAAATAAAATAAATTGTTCCAATCCAACTCTCATACTAAGGCAATATTGTTCCGATCGACTTAAAAATTTGACCACGTATTCTATGCTATTTATACTTTCTACTTTTTTCTGAAATTTATAAGTAGGGATCACCCCTTAAACTAAAGTTCAGCGCTCACATTTTGAACTTTGGTGTGGAGTGTATAATTTTATTGAAATATTTGAGATAAATTGTGGACACCACCCAGCACGTAGGCAGATGGATGTCTTCTGGAACTGAAAAATTAGCACACTAAGATTTCGTGCATGAAATTATTCTACAAAAATGTTGCTAGGAAAATTTTATGTATGGTCGGTCCACTAGGACAAGTCATATTTTCATTGTCCTTTATCACTTTTACCCGATCCTTTTTTCATGAAAAACTATATGATTATGTATTTTATTGAATTTCGTATAAGCTATTGATTGTGTAGAAAACTCGGATACACATGAACTATATCTGTTCCTGGCGGACGAATCCGGTTATTTGAATGTCTACATCTAAAGCCCTCATTGAGTATATA
This sequence comes from Musca autumnalis, assembly GCF_047663935.1. Classification (NCBI taxonomy): domain Eukaryota; kingdom Metazoa; phylum Arthropoda; class Insecta; order Diptera; family Muscidae; genus Musca; species Musca autumnalis. Next base: position 123,857,393 of record NW_027411977.1, read on the forward strand.
ATGAATCCTAGAAGAAATATTCGCCGTTTGTCAGACATCTGAGTTATGGCGGGATGAATCTATCGTTGACCAACAACGAATTTATGATGCCCAGATTCAGAAGCGTAACCCTCCGAATGTCATATATAGTTAATAGATTATGCGAACTTTACCGAAATACATAAACATACCATTTTTTGAGAAAGTAATGGGTAAAACGGATAAAGGACAATTAAAACGTGACAATATTGATTTCTTGGATATGGGAAACCTACATATAATTTTCGATGGAACGTTTTTGTCAAAAATTTCATTTTTTTTTTTACTTTTTGAGTTCAAGAACAAAAAGGACATCGAAGGAACTGAGGTAGAAGGACAGCATATTCGACAGAAAGGTTCCTCATTCTATTTAACTAAAAAATTGACATCTAACAATGATGAAACAATATTTCGAAACAGAGATAAAAGCTATTTCCTCAATGATTGATGGGGGTGATTGATGTCATAACTCAGAAATTTCAGCTATGTGATCCTTTGGGGTTTTCAATTCGGGTTTTCATCCCGAAAAGGAATTTTTCCACCCCCAGATCTCGACTTCCATTTTGTGTCACAGGGTATTCAGTAAGATTTCCCATAGACACCACAATGTCTTTAATAGAAGACAAGGATAACTTCTCATAAAAACAAGATGAGAATACAAATAGAACTTTGTGAGAATACCATTAAGACTTCTGACGAAAGAAGTTAAAGGTTCAATCTTAATTCGATTGTCATAGAACTTTACTTTTGTTTGCAAAAATTTAAAAAATCAATTAGATCAACAAAATAGGGATGAATAGACTACACTTCAGAGGATAGTAAATATCTTGTGAATTTTCCTTTAACTTAGTATAATATACCGTTTGCATATATGTTTTCTTATACCTTCCTTTTAAAAAAATAATAATTTTGTTTTTCAAAATAGTCAGGCTTAATCCCATAGTCGTTGTTTTAATATTTTATTAAAACAACTTTAATTTATTAGTGGGAAAAAATTGTTGTTTATTGCTGTAGTATGCAATACCAACAAATTAGTTATGTGCTTTTTCGTCGAGAATCGACGAACGCATAGCAGTGGGAAAAATTTGGTTTTGTTTACAAGTGAAGTTGCTAAAGTTTAGGTAGTGCCAAAGAAATTCTCGATCAGAGTGTTTCTTTGCGCACGTATCTATTTGAGCTAGCAATTGACACTTGGGTATAAAAAGTTTCTTGTTGAAAAACAAGAAATAAGGGAACTGATGAAGATCTGTGGCGAGATCTGAAACTATAGTATTCCCTGCCTTACCCCTTGGTAAACAACGCCATTTTTTTCCACTAATAAATTAAAGTTGTTTTAATAAAATATTAAAACAACGACTATGGGATTAAGCCTGACTATTTTGAAAAACAAAATAGAAGTCGTCATCCCAAACAAAAAAACGCCAACCCTCCTAAAAATAATAATTAAAAAAAATGTTCTTGTTCCAAATTTAATGTTATATTTCTATAACGTGGAAAAATTTTGTCCGGAGTCGGAGTCGAGTTATTTCTTTCGACTCAGACTCCGACTCCGACTCCAGCAAAATTGCTCGACTCCGACTCGTAGACTCCGACTCCGACTCCGAAACCCTGGTTTTTTTATACCCTCCACCATAGTATGGAGGGTATATTAAGTTTGTTTTTCCGTTTGTAACGCATTGAAATACTCATTTGCGACCCTATAAAGTATATATATTCTTGATCAGGGTAAAATTCTGTGTCCATCTGTGCATTTCCGTCCGTCCGTCCGTCTGTGGTAATCACTCTAGCATCCACAAAAATGGAGAGAGAACGCTGAAATTTTGGGAAAACGCGTCTTTTGTTTGCAGGCAGGTCAAGTTCGATGATGGGCTATATCGGTCCACGTTTTGGTATAGCCCCCATATAACGGTACCCCCGATTTATGGCATTTTGACGTTTTTAGTTACATTTTCAGACCGATTTAGCTATAAATTGACGTTTAGGGTTCTTAAATGTCAATTAACTTATATAACCTATGTCCAGGTCCATGTTTTGGAATAGCCCCCATATAACGTTACCGCCATATTTCAGGTATTTTGACGTTCAAATTCACATTTCTAGACCGAATTAGCTATAATTTGATATTTAGGGTTCTTAGTGACCAAAAAACTTATATTCGAAATAATTATGAACGTAGGTCCATGTTTTGGTATAGCCCCATATAACGGTACCTCGGTATAACGGATTTCGGTATCCCCATATAACGGATTTTCGGTATTTTGAGAATTTTACCTACAAGTTTTAACCGAATAATCTGTAATTTGAACATTTGACATTTGAAATTCTTAGTGGTCACCACACCTCTCCACCAAAAATTTTCAAGAAAGGTCGATGTATTTATAAAGCTCCCATATAAAGGTACCTCCCGATTTTCAGTAATTTGATGATTTTATCTACAATATTAAACCGAACTAGCAGTAATTGGACATTTGAAGTTCTTAGTGGTCACAACACCTCTCCATAAAAAATTGTCAACATAGGTCCATGTTCGGATATAGCTCCCATATAACGGTACCTTCCAATTTTCAGTAATTGGCAATTTAACTACAATTTTTAACCGAACTAACTGTAATTTGACATTTGAAGGTTGTAGTGGTCACCACACATCTGCATCAACAATTTTCAACATAGCCCCAGTATAACGATTCTTCCCGATTCGGTACTTTGAGGATTTTACTTAAAATGTTTAACCGAACGTAGGTCCATATTTTGGTATAGCCCCAAAACAAACCTCCCGATTTTCCGTACCTTAGCTTTATTTTTGGACGAACATTCTGTAATTTGAAATTTAAAAGCCAACAAAAATTCTGCAACAAAAATTGTTCATTTACGTTCAGATTTTCGTATAGGCCACATACCTCCGACCTAGCTGTTAATGACATTTGAAGCTCCTACGTTATGTACCGATTTTTGGTATTTTGAGGATTCTAGCTACAATTTTTAACCGAATTAGGAGTTATTTGACATTAAAGGCACCCATCAAAAACTGTCAACATAGGTCCATGTTTTATTATAACCCCTATATAACGGTACCTCCCAATTTCTAGCCCACCAAAAATTATCAACATACATTGTCAGGGACGTACGCAGGATTTCATTTCGGGGGGGCCCAACTTGACCAAAAATCATGAAAAATTCAAATGTTGTGCAGCGTTACGTAAAGCTATTTTAAGGGGTTATGGCCACTTATAAGTATCAGAGAAGCCATTTTCATGCATTTCTTATAAGAAATCTATTTTTTCTTTTGAATAATCTTTCTGACAAATGCCCGACTATAAAGCACTGTTTTACTAAAGCAGTTTGGGGTACCCACTGTTGTTTAAAAAAGAATAAACCGATCAGCATATATTTTTGTGGGATCATTACGAACCTAATAATCTTGTCCATTATCGAAACGGAATTAAAAAATCAAATTTTAAAAATTTTGAACAGTTAAAATCAAAATTTCGATTTAAAAAAAACACACTGTAAACAAGTAAAAACGGTGTTAAGTTCGGCCGGGCCGAACTTGTTATACCCTCCACCACAAGTTGTATTGAAGTAAAATGGAATAATTAGTTTCCTTTCGTGTATGAAGAAGACTTAATACTAAAATTCAGCAATTTCGGTAAAACAATGTGAGGCACCATTCTATATGGGCTATTTCAAAATGTCGATCTATACCGACAAATTTCTGACGGAAAGTTTTTAGGCTCAAAGAAGACTTAATACCAAATTTCCTATATATCGGTAAGAGAATGTGACTAAAACTTAAAAAATACCGAAAATCAAGAAGTACGCTTCTAATACTCTTCTGGAATATTTTATAACTCTTGGAAGACGAAATAACGAATTTCAGCCATTTCGGTTGGATATTGACGTCGCAATCTTCAGTATTACGAAAATCGGGAGGTACGGTTCTATGGGGGCTATATCGAAACGTGGACCTATACCGACGAATGTTAGTCAGAAATGGGGCAATATGAATGCGTGGACCTGTACAGACATATTTCTGACGAACAGACACAACTTTCAAAATATGAAAAATCGGGAGGTACCTTTCCATGGGGGCTATATGAAGGCGTGGACCTATACCGACAAATTTAAAGGGGAGTTTGAGTACCCACAACGAAGTCTAAATACCAAATTTCAGCCATTTCGGTGTGATAATGAAGCTAAAACCTTCAAAATACCGAAAATCGGGAGGTACCGTTCTATGGGGACTATATGAAGGTGTAGACCGATACCGACAAAATTCTGGGGGAAAGTTTTATACGCCTAAAGAAGACTACGTATCAAATTTCAGCCAGTTTTAGGAAAGCTAAGGGAAAGTTTTATACCCCTAAAGAAGACTACGTACAAATTTTAGCCATTTTGGTAGGATAATGAAGCTAAAACCTTCAAAATACCGAAAATCGGTAGGTACCGTTCTATGAGGGCTATATGAAGGTGTGGACCGATACCAACAAAATTCTGGGGGAAAGTTGTATACCCCTAAAGAAGACTACGTACCAAATTTCAGCCATTTTGGTAGGATAATGAAGCTAAAACCTCAAAAATACCGAAAATCGGGAGGTACCGTTCTATGGGGGCTATATGAAGGTGTGGACCGATACCAACAAAATTCTGGGGGAATGTTTTATACCCCTAAAGAAGACTACGTACCAAATTTCAGCCATTTTGGTAGGATAATGAAACTAAAACCTTAAAAATACCGAAAATCGGGAGGTACCGTTCTATGGGGGCTATATGAAGGTGTGGACCGATACCAACAAAATTCTAAGGGAAAGTTTTATACCCCTAAGGAAGACAACGTACCAAATTTCAGCCATTTTGGTAGGATAATGAAGCTAAAACCTTCAAAATACCGAAAATCGGGAGGTACCGTTCTATGGGGGCTATATGAAGGTGTGGACCGATACCGAAAAAACTCTGGGGGAAAGTTTTATACCCCTAAAGAAGACTACGTACCAAATTTCAGCTATTTTGGTAGGATAATGAAGCTAAAACCTCAAAAATTCCGAAAATCGGGAGGTACCGTTCTATGGGGGCTATATCAAAACGTGGACCGATATATCCCATTTTCAATACCAACCATCCTGCAAGTAATAAAAATCTCTGTACCAAATTTTGACTCTCTATCTTTAAAATTGCGAGCTGTATCTTGATTTCAACAGACAGACAGACGGACTGACGGACGGACGGACGGACGGACAGACGGACATGGTCAAATCGACATAGAATTTTATGCTGATCAATAATATATATACTTTATAGGGTCTCCGACGAATATTTCGATGTGTTACAAACGGAATGACAAATTTAATTATACCCTCCATATGGTGGAGGGTATAAAAATGATATTTTTCGGACTCCGTCAGCAGTTTTTTAAAGACTCTCTCGGTAAGCACATGATTTATGAAGACCGGAGAATCCGTTTCCGTACTACAGTTGGCACCGCTTTCAAAAGTGTCATTTCGAGGAAAAGACGTTTTTAGATTCTTTGCTACATACAGAACACAATAAATGTTTCCCTTCGATAGCTAATATCTCGGTAAATTTTTGTCCGATGCACTATAGGTAATTTGCCCAGTTTTTGAGGCAAAAAGTCGATTTTGCAACTTCAAATAATAATTATTTTTTAGTTGGCATTGAAAAAAGAACATGTCAAAATTTATTAATATGAATGATATTTTTCAAAATAGCGTCATTATCGCGGTTTTAATTGCAGTCAAAGTGAGAATTTCGAAGAAGAAATAAAATAATATATATTGAAAGGCATATTTCAATGTATTTAAAACCGCGGAAAAATAAACCAAATATAAATATATGTAAAATGGAATAGATTGGCAATTGCGAGAGGAATTTATTTAATATATAATATAGCTTAAACATTTTGGATAGCGACCAAAAACACAAAAAGTCAGAAATAAATATTTTATTTTTCTTAAACTCACTTCATATAGACTTATACTAAATTGGCCGTGTTTGGCCGTGATTTTGCCACCTAGAACACATTACTGAAAGTCTTCTGCATTGGTATTACTAGGTTTCAAACCCCGATTTTGCCCGTTTTTTGATATTTATGAGATTTTATTAGGTTACTTCTCAATAAAAAGTCTTAAAATTGTGGAAGTTTGGTTTGAGGAAATAAACAATAAATGTAAATAATATTGTTGTTTACAATTTCATCTATAAACGGTGAGGCAGTAGTAAGCTTTATTTTATCTCTTTATTACATATTAATCATTGATACGGTTTAAGGGAGTACTAAACTCGTCTTTATTAACGTATATTAAAAAAATATACAAAACTGTAGTAACAATTCGTTGGAAAATCTACTCGCGGGGGCAAAATTTGTGTTACTTACTACCGTGATCGTTTTCATCAGTTTGTTGTGTATAAGAAAACTAATGAAAATGGCATTAGAAAAAATCGCTTTGTTCGTTATATACGTAGTTGCTTATAACTGTTGTTCCTTATATCCGAATTTGTCTGTAAAAATCGTTGTTTTATCTCACTTTTACACATAAATAATTTAAAAAAATAAAAAATCTTTTTATTCCGCTGTTATTAATTTTTGTCTCAAAAACAGGGCAAATTACCTATAGTGCGATGGACTGAAAATTTTGGCACATATTCTATTGTACATGTACTTTAAAATGAGCCAAAAAAAATTCGATTCTTCGAATTTTATATGAGATATTGGTACAAAGTATATAAATTCAATAGAAAGAATTCATAATATTTTGGATACAATTTTAAAATTTACAGAGTAGGATATTTAGAATTGAAAATAGACGAACGTGGTCCGGTTCGGTAATGTAGCCATGTAAAATTTAAGCCCCGTTTTCAGTATATTGAAGTTTTTAATCATACGGGCTCACGTTATAGTTTATCGCAGAATTTTACAACCACAAAGAATTGCGGTTGTCTTTGCTATAGCAAGATTTTTACTATTTCGATGATCTTAGCCTAATTTTTAAGAATATCGGCTGCCGTTGTCGTTGATATGTTTCCAAATGAAAACATTAAGAAAAATTTAACAGTTTTGGAGATATGGTGCGAAATCTATACCAATTATGGAATTTTTAGATATATTATAAAATTTGAGGTAATAAATGTAGTTTTTCCAGTTCAATATTTGTCCAAATATTTTATTCTGACCCTTTTCTACAAATTTGCTTCAGAGGTCAGAAGAAGATTTGCATTGGTTTCAGAGATATAGCCCCGAGTTGCTTTAAAAAGTCGATAATTAGCAATGTTTAGAGGGGGCCATAAAATCCAAGCTGGATCTGACTCAACAAAACTCAACTAGGGCTTTTGTATTTTGGGTCTGTACTTTCAAAAAATCCTCACTTCAAATTGTTTGCACAAGATTACATTAAAAATGTTGCACAGTGTTATTTACCGGAAGAGATAGAGTCTGATTCAGGATTATTTTTATACCCTACACCACTATGTGGGGAGGGTATTATAAGTTGGTTTTGGCCAAAAAGTTTGTAACGCATCGAAATAATGGTCGTAGACCCATACTTATATGTATATATCAAAATGAATGTCTCGAAGAGCTGAGTCGATCTGGCTATGTGTGTCCGTCCGTCAGTCCGTCCGTCCGTCCGTCCGTCTGTCCGTCTGTCCGTCTGTCCATCTAAACCTTGTAATCACGCTACAGGCCGCAATTTTGATCGGATCGTCACGATATTTTGGATGTTGATGGGGGTCCCGGAGGGGAAGAAGCCTATTGATTTTGGTGATGGTCGGATAATATTTAGGGGTCGGAAAGGGCAAAAAAACTTAGGTGGATAAAAAGACAACGTTTTTTTCCAAAGCCAATATCTCAGCTTCTATATGGGGTATACCAAAAGCAAAACCTGACAATGAAAGCAAAAAATATCACCTTTCTAATGATGTAAATTAGGTGTTCGTAGGTGATCAACCAACGAAGATATCGCAATAGTAGCAAATAAAACCCCAATTTTCATTTTTGCGATTTTAATTATATTGACAAATATCACAGTTTTGGTTGAAAATTTTCCAAAAGCAAAGTAGAAGATCCCGTCTTTACAATGATGCAAACTAGGTCGGCGTAGGTAACCAAATAACGGAGATATCGCAATAGTCGGTAATACATCCCATTTTTCTATTTTTTTGGAAATCACGCTACAGGTCGCAATATTGATCGGATCGTCACGAAAGTTTAGGGGTTAATGGGGGTCCCTCAGAGGAAGAAGCCTACTGATTTTAATGATGGTCGGATAATATTCAAGGGTCGGAATGGGCAAAAACTTATTTGGAGAAAAGGTCTACGTTTTATTTCAAAGCCAATATCTCTGTTTCTTAAGAGGTATATCAAAAGCAAAACCTGGCAAGGAAAGTAGAAAATATCACCTTTACAACGATGTAAATTAGGTTGTCATAGGTGGTCAAATAGCAGAGATATGGCAATAGTCGATAATGCATCCCATTTCCGATTTTTTTTGTAATCACGCCACAGGTCGCAATTTTGATCGGATCGTCACGAAAGTTTAGGGGTTAATGGGGGTCCCACAGAGGAAGAAGCCTACTGATTTTAATGATGGTCGGATAATATTCAAGGGTCGGAATGAGCAAAAACTTATTTGGAGAAAAGGTCTACGTTTTATTTCAAAGCCAATATCTCTGTTTCTTTAAGAGGTATATCAAAAGCAAAACCTGGCAAGGAAAGTAGAAAATATCACCTTTACAACGATGTAAAGTAGGTTGTCGTAGCTGCTCAAACAACAGAGATATCGCAATAGTCGGTAATGCATCCCATTTTTCGTTTTGTTTGTAATCACGCTACAGGTCGCAATTTTAATCGGATCGTCACGAATTTTTTGGGAGTTGATGCGGGTCCCACATAGGAAGAAGCCTATTGATTTTGGTGATAGCCGGATAATATTTAGGGGTCGGAATGGGGAAAAACTTATTTGGAGACAAATTCAAAGTTTTATTCTTTGTGAATATATTGGCTTCTTCCAACGACAAAGCCTGTCAATGGAAGAAGAAAATATTACCTTTACATTGGTGTAAAGCAGGTTGGCGAAGGTGGTCAAACAAGGGAGATACCACAATAGTCGGTAATGCATCCAATTCTTCCATTTTTTGCAATCAAGCTACAGGTCGTAATTTTGATCGGATGGTCACGAAATTTTGGTTGCTTATGGGGGTCCCAGAGACAAAGAGGCATATTATTTTTGGTGGTAGTCGCTTTATATTCCCTAAAAGAAATGTTTACCAATGAAAAGCTTATGCACAGGGGTAGTGGTGTAGGGTATCACATGGTCGGCCCCGTCCCGACTATATCCTTTGCTCACTTGTTTACTTTTATTATAATGTTAAAGAAGAAGCATTATAATTTTTTTTAATTGGACTCGACACTTTGAAAAACACTTTGATGAACTTAGTTCTATATAGTTTTGACAAATAACAATCGATCCTTATTGAACCCATTTAATTATTCGGTTATAATAAGCTAAATAATTTTAGAAATGGATCTTATTTTAGGAGACGCTCCTCTCGATAGTTACCGCGCCCATAAACTATTTTAGTTGGTTACCGTAGCATTTAGAGCTTTGTCAGGAAGCATGAACTTTTCCATGAAAAAGAGGATATCACTGTAAACAAGACTACAAAATGTCCAAAGGATCCTCAAACAGTCTTTAAACTGAGGTTATGTTAGACTTGTATGAGTGACCTGAAGATGTTGTCCAAACATATTCTCTTGGAACTTGATGTTCTTTTGGAAGTAATTTTGCGAGGGGACCAAGATATTCCATATTAGGTTCGATTTTGGACCGATTCGGTTAGTCCCTTCGACCATTTTAGTGAAAATTGTGAACTTTTATGGCGGAGGTACCGATATGACTTAAATTTAATTTGGACAAAACATTACGAGATCCATAACTTGGACCAAATCGGTTGATCCGTTCGAGAGTTATCATGAGTTCCAACCTGCCAGACAAACAGGGATACAGACGAATGGACGGTGGTAAGTACTTCCATCATGTCTGAAACGGATTTTGTCCAAACATATTTATGTGGAGTCTAAAATCATTATTTTGATGAGACCTACATATTTGTATCGTATCCTAGTGTATATAATCTCGTAACCTTAAAGTCTGAGGCTACAATTATACTTCGGTGATGATAAGCAAACAAATCAAGTGACGCACAAAAATTCATTTGTCTTCATTATTTTCTCATACTGTTTAGCAGCAAATTTGTCTAAAATAGAATAGCAAAATTTTGGCGATGGCAGTAAAACAAATTTCTAATTGGTTTTCAAGATGTAGTCCACGAAGGACCGACCCTTCATACATTGTATCCAATAGACATTTTTTCATATACTTCCATTCCTACAATACTGAACTCGTTATTTTTGTTGTTACAGGATGAGTTTTAAGCCTCGAGAGCTCTATATAGTTCGAAAATGACATAAACTTGGAGTACATTCATTAAGGATTCGCATTTGATAGTGGAATGATATGACATGAAGAACAAATTCAGATTTCATTGGAAGTTTCTCTCAAAAATTTCTCACAAAAATTTTTAAAATATTTTCTTACAAAACTTGTTAATGATGTACATTTTCTGTTCATAAACTTAAGAAAATATAAGCTTTAATTTGAAGTCTGCAAACATACAAACATTTTTATGAGAAAAAAATATAATAACTAGTTACAGCAGCTTAACAAATTTTGTTCGACCAAACCATTTGGGGGGGGGCCCAGGCCCCCTGTGCCCCCCCTGCGTACGTCCCTGTACATTGTTAGATATAGGCACCATAAAAAAGGGCCTCCCGAATGAAGCATTTTATGTAAATGATCTGATATTTTAACGTACCCACTTAAAGTTGGGGACAGGAATGAAAACTAATTATTCCATTTTAGTTCAGAATATTTTATGGTGGAGGGTATGAAAAGTTCGGCCCGGCCGAACTTAACGCTTTTTTACTTGTTATTATTCGTGAGAGAAGAATGTTGCGAAGGCAAAACTAAATTTCCATCTCATAAGCTACATCGTGTGCAGAAGAACTCCTGTATGGACCAGAAATAGATGACTTCATCTAAGTTTATAATAAAATTATGTTTTTTCATGTAAACTGAAAAAAAAAAAAAACTTCAAACGCGTTCGAAATGGCGTTTTTGCAAGCGGTGCCCCCTGCAGCTCGAAAACGGGTGATCCTATCTTCAGATGTTTTTATGGGATTATTATGCACATAAAAATCTTGTCCTTAACCGAGAGAATTTTTAATTTTTGACTGTTTCCCATTTATTTTAATTATGTTTCGCGTAAGGACAAGAAGATTAGGTTCTTTATATTTCCTTAATGCTTCTAGTATTAAAAACTTACCTTCCAATGGTTTAAAATCAACAGAGAAATCAGTGATTTCATTTAAAAAAAGACAATATTTTTTATTTCAGTCTAGGGTTCTCTGATTTCATAGGATTACGTTTGTATTCACATGTATTCGTAAAACAACAGTAAAATGTGGGACTGCCGAGGTAGATTTGCTTAATGTGCTAATGAATACACCTTTTTCAGATGTAATTCGGAACATTTTAGTTGTAATTCGTAACATTTCATTTGTAATACGAAAATTCCATTTGTTCTTAGAAATGTTTCACTTGTAATTCGAATTATTCCATTTCTTATTCGAATTATTCTATTTGAAATTCGAATTATTCTATTTGAAATTCGAATTATTCCATTTGTAATTCGAATTATTCCATTTGTAATTCGAATTATTCTATTTGTAATTCGAATTATTCTATTTGAAATTCGAATTATTCCATTTGTAATACGAATCATTTTATTTGTAATTCGAAATTCAATCAAAACATATCAAAAAATACTTTGTAATAATTCGGTCAATTTTAATCGAATGGCCTTCAAATTTAACATAGTATGTTTCCTCAGGACCTTGTTCAGTTTTTCAGATTTTGATTTGATTTCGCAAAAATCGGTACAGATTTGAATGTAGCCTCGATACATATCTTTCACCAATTTTGCTAACATGGGATGTTTTCTTAGTCCCTTTTTCAGTTTCACCGATTTTTACAAAAATCTGTTTAGATTTGGATATAGCTCTCAATATCAGAGGCCTATGAAAATAACACATATTAAATTTGAAAGCTATTCGATCAAAATTGAACGAGTTGTAGCAAAATCTGGAAAAGATATATCCAAATCTGAACCGATATATCTCAGAAGGTTGCAGGGATGGGCAGAATGTGTTTACACATTTCGTTTAGGAAGAGATGTCCAATTATTGGAAATCAAGAGCCAAGGTGACAATAGGTGGCAATCAAAAGATCTCTACTCTACGAAATATTAAGAATTTATATTTTTTTATCAAATTTAAATTTTTAATTCTTGATAACAGTACTTTGCACATGTCCAGTTGAAGTCAACTTACACTGTGCAACATTTTTAATGCGATCTCGTGCAAACAATTCGATCTGAGGATTTTTTGAAAGTACAGACCCAAACGACAAGAAACCCTAGTTGGGTTTTGTTGTGTCAGATCCAGCTCGGATTTTATGGCCCCATCTAAACATGGTTAAATATTGAGTTTTTAAAGAAATTCGGGGCTATATCTCTGAAACCAATGTGAATCTTCTTCTGACCTCTGAAGCAAATTTGTAGATAAGGACAAGAATAAAATATTTGTAGAAATAATGATAATGAAATAATGTGTTGAAATCCGAAATGCGAGAATAAACTGTTGGTGTGAATTGTGTTTGAAATACGTGTTGTAAAAGATATAATACAAAATACCGCTGAAACAACATGAAGTAAGCATTTTTGAGTTTCAGAATACTCTAAAGAATTGTTGAGAACTTTATTAGGAAGATTTTTGCAAAAAGTTACTTGGTCCAACTCCCAATAGTTTTGCCGACACTGACCAGAATTTCAGCTATTATGTAAAATTTTCTATATTTTATAGATTTTGATGCCTTAGATGGAGTTTTTCTTATGTGGTTATTTCAAAAGATAATTTCTACTAGTTTAGGGCTACAATATTGCTAAAGACAGCAAGGCCAAATTCCTATTCGTTTCTGAGATAGAGGCCTGATAAATGCAAAAAAGTGTAGATTTAGCCCCGTTTAGATTAGGCCATAAAATCCGATCTGGATCTGACAGCACAAAACCCTACTAGGGTTTTTATACTCTAAATATGTACTTTCAAAAAATGCATACTAGAAGTTGTTTGCATTTCTAGTGTTGCATAGTGTTATTGTAGTAACATTTTATATTTATAGCCCACCCAGCAAATCCCCATCCAAAACTTTTAATATTATCAACAAAATTTTCATAAATAATTATTTTAGTGGTCGTCTAATTTTCATATGATTATCGCTTTATGTTTCCTGGGAAATCTTTTTCATATTTAAAGAGCTATAACTTCGTTATGGATGCAAATATCTGATGTGTTTACTGTAAAAAAAGAAACGTAAACATATATAAAAGTTAACATCACATTTCTTGACTTTTGTCCAATGCGGCAACACTGTGCGCCGTGGGATTGCTCGTCCTTACAGTGCTTTTTGGCTACCTTGGCATAAGTATATGGTGGCTAAGCTCCTGTCTCCGCGGTCATCTTCCCCATCTGGAAGGTGTCAGACTTTTTTTCTGAGTCCTCGGTTATACCAGAAGATTCTCTTTTAAAGGACACTCTGGACGGTCTCCTCCACGTTCGACTTGACGAGGTTTACTCTAGGCATTCGGAGGAGAGAAGCTCTTTTTCTTCTTAGAAGGGTTAGCGGTGTTCTGTGCCTCAGGTGATATTATCCTCTTCACCTCTTCTGAGGAAGTTGAGGGAGTATTGTTGACATCCTTTGGGACATTCTGCTGTTCTTTGTAAAGTCGCGCCTGGTCGTTTTTTTTTTAATTTTCGTTGCCATACGTTGTTCGACGATTTCGCTATGCTTCCCTGTCTCATATTCCCGCATACATATGTACATACATATGTGGGAGATGTTTACTCACGATCGCTTGATGACGACGAGGTGTGACTCGTAGGCAAATCAGTGGTTCCCGACGGCACTGGGTTAAAATGCTTTAAAGTTATCCTCACTTTATATAAATTTAGCTAAAAAATAAGGCTGCCACTTTGCAAAACTGCAAATAAATCAATTCCTCCCCCCACATTAAAAAGAAAATCATAGAAAAAGAAACTTAGAAATCAGACAAACAATGGTGGCTGCAGATGGCAATAGCATTACTTTGTAATATTCATATGTAAGTATGTGGACGCAGTTAAAATATATGAAATGAAATGTTAATATGAATATTGAGACAACAACATTGGACGAGAAATTTGCTGCTTCTTTGCATTTCAGAACGCAGTTACATAAAACATAGTAGCCAGCCAAACTGTCAACCAGATTCAACCACCACTGATGACAACAGCAGCAACAGCTTCAGTCGTCAAGTTCAAGTTCGAGGATTTCTGAACTGCAATGGAGCGAAAGCAGAGCATTAGGAGCTATCTCGTCTGGCAAGTGAATGGAATGAAAATACCCACATTATAAAATAACCATGGAAATGATGATGGCGCAGATGATAAGACCAACCAACCGACCAACAACAGCTAACTGCAATCGCATTTAGGTTTAATGCGTATATTTGCATGCTGCGTGCAGTCAGTCAGTATGCGCTCGATAAAAAAGACGTTGCGACATTCGGACATTAAGTAAATGCATAGCAAACAAATCCCGATGACATCAAAAAAACGACGAATCAACTCCAACATCAGAAAGCGGCAACTATCAACGGTCAACAGCAACTAACCGAATGAAGTTTTGTTGACATAAACTATGTTGAGTGGCTACTAAGCGACTTTTTAGTCTCGCTTTTTGCAACACCCCACCATTACAAGCAACAATGAAAACAACAACAAGTGTTTTTGGACACAGCCTGTTGACAGCAACTACAAAGAAAAACAAATGTCGCATTTGAGCTGCTGCCATGGTCAAGACTAACTTCCATCATCTAACTTCCCAATCAGTCGTTTGTCTTCTCATTGATGGTCATTACTGCTGCCATGCGGAGGATGTTGTCTGCCACTCGCTTGATATGTGTTGGTGTTTACGTCTGTGATGTTGGCGGATGAATTCTTGGGATATGAACCGGATGGACAAGACAACCAACCTCTTTCGTTTGGCATTTTTATTATGTCTGCAAATATTTACATACATAGAAACGATATATATATTTTTAAATATTCATAAGAATTTGAATGATCTGCTCAAATAATTTATGACAAAATATAAGAAAAACAAAACAACAACGTATGTATGTAGATATGTATGTATATGTAATTACAGATTTTAGGTATCTTGAAGATATTCGTCACATTTTCCAACCACATTGACTGTACTTTGGTACTTCGGGTTCTAAGTACACACAAAACCTCCAAAACTGTTCGACGTAGATCCACGTTTTAATATAATGCCCATATAAAGGTATCTTCCGATTTCCAAAATAAAGTAGGTTTTTCCAACATTTTCCAACAGAAATAACTGTAAATCTGAGTTTCTGGTTTTTAATTAACACAACACCTACACACTAAAAAGTATGCACTTATGTTCGCGTTTTGATATAGCCCCCACCAAAATACACTACTATCAATTATGTATTTTCATATAAAAATGGATTTATAAAATTGGTGGTAACATGAAAAAGGGCAAAAAGGCATACGAAATTTTTTGAGTAGTTACCTCGGAGTATGTAATAATATAAGATTAAAAATGTCCGATAGTGTTTCCGCTCTAAATGCTCTAAGTAGAAAAAATCTCATTTTAATGTTCAAAGATTTTTTGACAATATAAAAAATAAAAAAATTTAATTTTGTTAATATTTACATTTTTTCCATATTACTTGGCAACATACAAATAAGCAAAAAAATTCTACAAATTTGCAAAAAAAAACTCCTAATATATGTACCGTTATAACAGCCAATTAACATTACACTATGCAACACATGCAGATCCAGTTCGGATTTAATGGTCTCATCTAAACCGGGCAAAATCTACACTTTTTTGCATTTATCAGGCCTTTATCTCAGAAATGAATAGGAATTTGGCCTTGCTGTCTTTAGCAATATTGTAGCCCTAAACAAGTAGAACTTATCTTTTAAAAAAAAACCACGTAAGAAAAAGTCCATCTAGGGCACCAAAATCTATAAAATAAAGAAAATTTTACATAATTGCTGAAATTCTGGTCTAAACTATTGGGAGTTGAACCAAGTAACCTTTTGCAAAAATCTTCCAAATAAAGTTCTCAACAATTCTTTAGAACACTCTGAAACTCAAAAATTTTGTTTCAGCGGTATTTTGCATCATATCTCTTACAACACGTATTTCAAACACAGTTCACACCAACAGTTTATTCTCGCATTTCGGATTTCATTACATTATTAACATTTTGATTAAATCGTCGTTGAAAAATGTACTGAAAACAACGGCATAGAGGCATTTTATAACAATGACATGTTTCGAAGAGTTGTGTATTACATTTCAAATATTTTTCCAAAAGAAAACATTAAGAAAAAATTAACGATTTTGGAGATATGGTGCGAAATGTATACAAATTATGGAAATTTTGATATTTTATAAAATCCGAGGCAATAAAAATAGCTTTTCGAGTTCATTATTTCTGCTAATATTTTATTCTTGCCTTTATCTAAAAATTTGCTTCAGAGGTCAGATGAAAATTCACGTAGGTTTCAGAGATATAGCCCAGAATTGCTTTAAAAAGTTAATATTTAACCATGTTTAGATGGGGCCATAAAATCCTAGCTGGATCTGACACAACAAAACCCAACTAGGGTTTTTTTCTTTTGGGTCTGTACTTTCGAAAAATCCTCATAGCAAATTGTTTGCACAAGATTACCTTAAAAATGTTGCACAGTGTTATATGGGGGCTATATCAAAACATGAACCCAGAGACCCCATTTTCGATATTAGAAATTCAGTTGATATAAGAAAGAGCCAAATTTTGTCAGCCTATGTCAAGTGGTTCTGCAGTTAAAGAGTTTTTACCCAATATGTTTAGAGTATTCTTAACCTCTCTATTTTGAAACTATTTTACTACCTAAACCCTGGAATTGGGTGTGAGAAGGTGTATTGACGAACCAATATAGTAAATACCCAAATAAATACCTACAAATGGGTATTTACCCGGTATTTACCCAATTTACCCATTGCGTATTTACCCATTGGGTATTTACTATTTATTTAAAAAGGTGGCACAGCGACCCGACCAATGCTGCAATGTATGTATAAAAATCCAATTGGACAATTAATACGCTAAGGCACCATGTAATTTGTAATAATGCATAAACTGGCAATGGGAAAATGTGCTTCTCTACACAAAACCCTTTATATAATAGGAGGCCCGTTATTTAGCAGACACGTTATTTCAATTTGCATCAGGGGGAAAGGTCAGTAGTTCTTTTTCCGTATGTAGGCTACTTTGCCGGTATATGCCCTCCAAGAAATAAAATATACACCAACAAGTAAAAAAGTATCAGTCGGCTTTGCGACAGAGATTTACCCTCAGCCTGTGTGGATAGAATTACTTTTTTTCCCAAAAAAAAACATGTATTTAGGGGGGTTTTCAAAATGTTGGCCGTATGCACCGACAAAAGTATGGATAGGATTAAAGCTCAAAAATTTGCGGGATATCGATAGATGGGGCTTTTTTATCACACCAGCCTGCGAAAAACATAATATAGCTATATTTGGTAATATATTCGGTTCGAGCCTTCCAGGCACTACATATGGTGCCATAGGGGTTTTTACAACTTTCGGGCTCTTTTCTCAAGAAGTATGAACTTGCCCCTGAAAAAACTTTTACTGCCGTTATTGAGACAGCGAATGCAAGTTGCTTCAACAAAAATCAAAGTGATTCGAGAGCAGGTCTTAAAGTAAATTTATCCAAAATTTTGTGTGGGAGGTACCTGAAGGAGTGAAACGATATGACTTATCTTCGAACTTAAACTAAGTTTGCACAAAATATTACAAAGACCAAATTGTGGACCGAATTGGTAGATCCGTTCGAGAGTTATCTTGCGTTCCAACCACTACACACGGGGTCATAGGTCTTTTTTGTACCTTTCAGGCTATTTTCTCCGGAAGTATGGACTTGCCCCTGATGAAGATTATACCGTTATATGGGGGGGCAGCGGATGCAATTTGCTACAACAAAAATCAACGCGATTCTTGAACAGGCCCTAAACTGAACTTTTTCGAAATTTTGTGTGGGAGGTACCTGAAGGAATGGACTTATTGAGTCCATATTGGAACCTCATATAAGTCTGGTAGAAATTTCATGTTGTGCAAAGTATGGATATAATAAATAATAATAAAGTTACTTGACTCGTCTATGCAGTAATCGGACATGAATGCAATAGTAAACCTTTGCGTCGTTCCAAAATAAACATCAAATTTGGAATTTTATTCAAAAAATGTGGTATTAAATAACTTTTGAAAATTACAGCATATAAATTTTCGTCCTATTTCATGTATATGATGCAACAAACACGTTATATATGTATGTCCAATTTCGATGAAATTTGGAATGTGTGACGGTATTTGGCCTATAAATAAATGTACCAACATATATCGAAATTCAGATTTGGATATAGCTCCCATATATATTTTCGCCCGACTTCATGTATTTGATGTACCAAACACGCTATATATGTCCCATATATATTTTCGTCGTATTTCATGAATTTGATGCACCAAACACGCTGTATATGCCCAAAAGGCATAAATCGATGTCGAATTTTTTATGCGGCACCCCCTAATGTATTTTGTTTTGTTAGTTTTTAAGATTGACAAAGTTTGAGCGCAATCGGAATATGTTAACACGTGTCACATGTCACTGATGCCTCAAAGTGTCACGAAATTACCATAAAGGCCACATATTTTGTCCAATCGAATTAAAAAATTTACCAGTTCATGTCTGTGGCTAAAAAAGTAATCCTACAAAAAAATTTTGAAAATATAAGACTTTATTGTAGAGCCCCGATTGGCCAATATACAATTGGATCACTATCAAAATCTGACCCGATTTTCAAAAATTTTTTGTAGGACCTTTTTTCTAGCCACAACAATCAACTTGTAAAATTTTCTTATCGATTGGACAATAAATGTTGCATTTAGGGCAATTTCGTGAAAATTCACCTTTGGCACCATACAAACTACTATGGAGAACTTTGAGGCCCCAGTGGCACGTGTTAACATGTTTCGATTGTGTTCAAAGTTTGGTAATCTTAAATATAATTGCTAACAACAATCATTACCAGTATTTGAATTTGCTATGCTGGTGCTATGAAAATATCGCAGCATAGCACATAGCCATATCATCAAAAACAAAAACGAATGCTACTGCTATGCTGTGCTGCCTTCAAAAACAACAAATAAGAACGGCGTTAAGTTCGGCCATGACGAACTTGTTATACCATCTACCACGAGTTGTATTGAAATAAAATGGAAAAATTAGTTTCCTTTCGTTTGTGAAAAAGACTAAATACCAAATTTCAGAAAGTTCGGTAAAACAAAATACCGAAATTCGGGATGTACCGTTCTATGGGAGCTATATATATTAAAATGTCGATCTATACCTACAAATTTCTGTCAGATACTTTTTAGACTCAAAGACGGCTAAATACCAAATTTCCGATATTTCGGTAAAATCTTAAAAATACCGAAATCAAGGGGTACGCCTCAATGGGGGATATAGGAACCCGCGGACCTATACTGATATTTCTCTTCTGAAATATTTTAGAACCCCATGGAAGACTAAATAACAAATTTCAGTCTTTCGGTGGGATATATACGTCACAACCTTCAGAATTACGAACATCGGGAGGTAACGTTCTATGGGGGCTATATCGAAACGTGGACCTATACCGACGAATTTCAGTCAAAAAGGCTTTTACCTCCAACGAAGACTAAATACCAAATTTCAGCAGTGGATTTTTGTGGCCACAACCTTCAAAACACCGAAAATCGGGAGGTACCGTTCTATGGGGGCTATATGAAGGTGCAAATTTACTGGAGAAAGTTTAATACCCCCAACGAAGACTAAGTACCCAATGTCAGCCATTTCTTTGTGAAAATGAGGCCAAAACCTTCAAAATACCGAAAATTGTGTTCTATGGGCGCTATATGAAGGCGTGGACCTATACCGACAAATTTCTGGGGAAAAGTTTTATACCCCCAACGAAAACTAAATACCAAATTTCAGCAGTGGATTTTTGTGGCCACAACCTTCAAAATACCGAAAATCGAGAGGTACCGTTCTATGGGGGCTATATGAAGGCGTGGGAAAAGTTTCATACCCCCAACGAAGACTACATACTAAATTTCAGCGGTGGATTTTTGTGGCCACAACCTTCAAAACACCTATAATCGGGAGGTACGTTGTATGGGGGCAATATGAAGGCGTGGACCTATACCGACAAATTTCATATGGAGCATTTAATACCCCAAGTGAAAACCAAATACCAAATTTCAGCCATTTCGGTGGATTTTTGTGGCCACAACCTTCAAAATACCGAAAATTGGGAGGTACCGTTTTATGGGGGCTATATGAAGGCGCAAAATTCCTGGAGAAAGTTTAGTAACCCCAACGAAGACAAAGTACGAAATTTCAGCCATTTCGGTGTGAAAATGAGGCTAAAACCTTTAAAATATCGAAAATTGGGTGGTAACGTTCTATGGGGGCTATATCAAAACGTGGACCGATATAGCCCATTTGCAATACCAAAACATCTTAGGAGTAATATAAATTTCTATGCCAAATTACAAAGCTCTATCTTAAAAATTGCCAGCTGTATCTTGATTTTAACAGACGGACGGACGGATGGACAGATGGGCATGGTTATATCGACTTAGAATTTTAGCCTGATCAAGAATATATATACTTTATAGTGTCACCGACGAATATTTCGATGAGTTACAAACGGAATGACAAATTTAATTATACCCTCCATATTATAGTGAAGGGTATAAAAACAGAATTTGATATCTACTCGTAGACATTTAAGTATATAATAAATATATTTTTATGTTCGCGGAAAATCTACAGATAATAAAATATCTGTAAGTAAATCAATACAAGTACGTAAGTATCTGTCAGCTGTGACGGAGATATCGGCCTTTTTGTAGAAAATTTACTTATGTTGAAACTGAGTTATGGGGTATTGTAACTCGCGAATTGTTGTAATATACCATAACTTTTGAACGCATTTAGATAAAATAAACTGTTTTAGCACGATTCACCGATGGATTTCTTAAAATTATAATTTGAGCGGAAACTGTGGTCATATTAATGTAAAAAAATAGGAAAAAATCGTTGAAGGAAACGAGTTTTTTTAAGTCAATTTTCAATTTGTGGCTTTAGAATACAATGTAGAGTATAATGTTCAAAGAAGAAGTTAAAGAATACACTTCAGAGATGAAGTTTCTAATGTATGATTTTTTAATATAACCACTGCATCAATCTCAAACGGATGCTGACATTTTGAAGACTGAAAAATTGGGACGCGCAACTGGTCTCGTTTAAAAAATGATTATGACATTGTAGTACGCGCGATTACGCATTTTTTGATGTATAACTCGGACGTGTAGCCTTCAAAGGTTCACAACAATATCAGCTTAAAGTCGAAATTTTTATAAAAAACCTGTTTTTTTTATTCAAAATTTGCAACTGTCATTAAATTGACGGTGAAACCCGCGTGAATTTAGTTTTTTACGTTCTGAATCTAATAAGCCATGACGCGTCCAAATCCGTCCACTAGATCGGCGGATATGATACCCCTCAAATTTCGAAAATCTGCAAAAAATGTTTTCGAAAATTGCGTGCATTGAAACGCGTTTTGGAAGTGTAATTTGTACTGAAATAATTAGAGCTATATGCCTGCTTAAAATGTGCGAAAACATATATTTCAAACCTATCGCTAATCAAGAGATACAATTGATTTTTTCTAAAAATTAAGTGGGATGCTACATCCACGGTTCTTGATGGACATCAGATGATGTATTTTTTAAAGGTTATCATCGAAATCGGATGCGCATAAAATGCAAATGAACTTCGTGGAAATTATGTCCATCTAACTGTATTTTGCCCCCTAATATGCAACAGACGCTACATCGTGGCCGCCAAATAGAATTTCTCAAACTGGATTGATTCGCTGTGTTGGAAAATCGGAAGCGCATCATGTCATTTTCACTATTACGCGAGTTTCAAAAGTTGTAATATTCAATATAACATTATTTTAATTGGAATTCCTTGTGATTTAATATAATGTTCTAAAAATATTCGCCAATAGGAAAATTATAAGCGAAAAATTTGTTGCAACGGAATATCTTCATTATTGTGTGAAATTTGGACTAAAATGACGAAGAACTCAAACATTTTTTCTTCAACCTTTCCTATAAAACCATAAAAAAAACAAGTAAGAAAAGGCTAAAGTCGGACGGGGCCGACCATGTGATACCCTACACTACAACCTCTAGGAATTTGTTATGTGCAACCGCCTTGCAAGCTGAATGTCCGGATTTGATTCCCAGGCCTGGCCACATCAAATTTTCAATGTTGGCAAAATACCCCTTAGTAATGATATTTCCTGAGTATTTCAGCCATGAAAAACGTCTCTCCAAGTGGCAACATAGGACACGCCTTTCGGACTCGGCGATAAAAACTAGGTCACATATCAATAACTTAATATGAATCCATTGATATAAGAAAAGCCTCCCTTGTCGCTACTTGGATGTTTGTGGAACAATTATATAAATTATACATTTTTACAAAATCTTCCTTCTTATTCGAAAATTGGAAAATTCACATTGATTAGCCCCTCCTATTACATCGTCATATTGTCTTTGAAAATCAGGTTCCTTTTTGGAAAACATCTAAAATAAAAAATATCTATACAATGCAATTCGCTATATCTATGATATTTGGGAAAATTGTGAGTTTATTGAAGATCTATCGTCCTAAAAGTGTGCACTTGTACCTCAAATATGCTTGATAATACAGTTTTGTGCTTTTCAAGGTATTTCAAAAATAGACACAAAATATCAAATTACAACCAATTCTGTAGTCAAATGGGTCTAATACATTCAAAATATATAAAAATGATGCGTACTTTATATGGAGCCTTATATGGGGGCTATACCAAAACCTGGACCTATATAACCCAACTTTGGTAGAAATATTTTTTGGCCTCTGGAGACACAAAGTACCAAATTACAACCAATTCGGTGGTAAAATGGGCCAAATATCTTATAAATTCCTTAAAACCACGACGCGTCACGCGTCATTTTGTATGGGGGCTATACGAAAGCGTGGACCTACATAGCCCGCTTTCAATACCAAAAGTCCTACGTAAATATAATATATTTTCCCAAAATTTCATCAACCTACGTCAATCCGTTCGGACGCTAGAGTGATTTCCACAGACGGACGGACGGACATGGCTATATCGATGTAGAATTGCACGCTGATCATGAATATATATACTTTGTGGGGTCTACAATGATTATTTCGAGTAGTTACAAACGTAGTGACAAACTTAATATACCCCCATCCTATGGTGGAGGGTATAAACAATACCTCAAATCGGGAGGTACGGATATATGGGGGCTATATCAAACCAAGGACCCCATGTTCAGTAGCAGAAGTTCTTTTGACATAAGAAAAATTTATGCAAAGTTTTGTCAGCCTACGTCAAGTGGTTCGGCAGTTAAAGAGTTTTTACCCAACATTTGGGTAAATACTCAAAATCGGGGTACCCTTATATGGGGGCTATTAGAAAACGTGGACCTATGTTGACAAATTTTTGCAAGGATATTTTCTACATATTGAGAACTCACTGTGCCAAATTTCAGCCACTATGATTGTACAATGAGGCAAATATACAAAAAATACCTTAAATCGGGAGGTACGGTTATATGGGGGCTATATCAAAACATGGACCCAGAGACCCCATTTTCAATACTAGATATTCTTTTGATATAAGTAAGATTTGAGCCAAATTTTGTCAGCCTACGTCAATTGGTTCGGCAGTTAATGAGTTTTTACCCAATACTTGGGTAAATACTCGGATATTTACCCAAGTATTTACCCACTTGTTTAAAGTATTGTAAAACTATCCATTTTGAATCGATTTCATAACCTAAACCCAGAAATAGGGTCTAAGATGTTGTATTAGCGATTCAATATAGTAAATACCCAAATAAATAACCACAAATGGGTATTTACCCGGTATTTACCCAATTTACCGCGTATTTACCCATTGGGTATTTACCCACTGTCCATCTCTAAATATGGGACACGCCTTTCGGACTCGGCGATAAAAACTAGGTCACATATCAATAACTTAATATGAATCCATTGATATAAGAGAAGCCTCCCTTGTCTCTACTTGGATGTTTGTGGAACAATTATATAAATTATACATTTTTACAAAATATTCGAAAATTGGAAAATTCACATTGATTAGCCCCTCCTGTTACATCGTCATATTGTCTTTGAAAATCAGGTTCCTTTTTGGAAAACACCTAAAATAGATAAATATCTATACAATGCAATTCGCTATATCTCTGATATTTGGGAAAATTGTGAGTTTATTGAAGATCTATCGTTCTAAAATGGTGCACGTGTACCTCAAATATGCTTGATAATACAGTTTTGTGCTTTTCAGGGTATTTCAATAATAGTGCATTATGGGTATATATTGTGATATCAAAAATATATTTTATACCGGTAGAAATAACTAATAATAAATAGAAATTCAAATCGTTCAAACAAATTTATAAATCCCAAAATTATTTATATTCAATTACACACTAAAGAAGATAGTATAAGTCAGCTGCTGCGGTGATATACCCTCAGCCTCTGACCAAAAAAAGAAACAAACACAATAATTATGCCGTATAAAAATATATTGATTTTCTATCACGAGTTTTCCAAAATACGCGGAATCTATAGGTATCGCAATGTGGGGCTATACCAAATCAATTTTAGTGATCTAACTCTGATTTTTAAAAAAAAACTTGAGAATTATTTTTCTGATTTGTAATTTTAGTTGGAACCGGCAGGGGTTTTTGGAACTTTTGGATCATTACCTTAAGAAGTATGGACATACCCCGGAAAAATTTTACCGTTGCAAAAGGGTCCATGAAAAGAACCTTCTTCAAAAAATTTAAATAGATCGGATACGAGCTCTCAAACTGCACTATTCCCAAATTTTGTGTGGGAATACTCGAAGTAGGGGACCGATATAGCCCATATTCCAACCTGATACATGACTGGATAAAATAATACGATGTGCAAAGTTTGGACCAATCAGAAAATTCCCTCGATAGCTATCTTGCGGATTTGCTATTTTCGGCCATATTCTCATAAAGTATGGACTTTCCATTGCAATTGTACCATCGTAGACGTGGCCACAAGGACAATCTGCTGAAAAGAAAACCAAAACTGTTCAAGAGGACTCTTAAATTTCACTTTTCCGAATTCTGTATTGGAGGTCCCGAATGTGTGGACAGATATAGTCTTACCCGATCTATATCTGGAAGGAATAATAATAATATATGGAAAGTGTGCACCAACGATTGCTCACTTCGCCATTTATCGTTCACACATTTTTTCGAAAAAAATGTTGAACTTTTGTGGGTTAGTTGTAGACCTACATATGGTAAAATTCAAATTTCCTTTACAATTCCATCGAGAAAAAATTTAAGAAAATTTTGACAAGCACATTCACGATTTTTGTTACATGGGTTCAGAAAAAAATCGTGGTTTCAAATATGTTCGCGTTCACAAAATTGGATGCTGCGCCCAAAAGTAATGGGGGGTTTTATTCCCTTATAAAGAAAAAATATTTAAAAATGCCCTTTGTGTTGTAATACCAAAATGTATATATAAATCGGTAACAACATTTAATATCTATTCGTAGACTCCTAAATATTAGCTAAATTTATTTTCATTTTCGCGGAAAATCAAAAAATAATGAAGGAATCTTGGAGTAAATTTTATTTATTCTTACTCAGAGTCCATAAAAATCTCTAAAAAATAAATTAAAAATACGTACAGAATCTAGACAATGTGCAGAAAAATGTGAGACCAAAATTTTATTGATTAGGATTTTAAATTGCATATTGCAGCTACAACAAAAGACAAAAGTTTATTGTTGGAACATTATTTCAAGAATATATTGTTTGGTTTAATACGAAAAATTTGAGAACATTTTTTGGAGTTATTCTACTATTTCGCTAAATTTCCTAACAAAACCTGAATTATTTTTCTAAAACCTCTTCAAGGAAAATAGTTTATCATCGTGAAAGTACATTTGCTTAGTGTGATAAGCAATAGAATTAGAAAATAAAGAGTGATATAGATATTACAATCAAACAAAAAACATAAAAGTTAAAAACCGTATAACGCGCGAAATAGTTAAAATCAGTTGAGGCGCATGTGCTTTTCGCATAGAGCGAGTGCATCTCTGTCAATATGTTTGCATTTTTCAATGTTTCATTTAACCGCCAAAGTGTGCCATCAGTTGCATCTTACTACACCAAAATGCTTCATGTGGGTAAAAATAACGCGATATTCATATGATTATAAGGCGCATCCGATTTCAGTGACCCCCTGTTAAAAATACGTCAATAAGACAAATTTTATACAGATTCGTCAAGAACCGCGGATGTGCTACCTGATTCTATTTTTGGTTAAATACGAATACTACTCCCGAATCTCTGAAATTCATGACACACCTTTTTGACAAATTTTATAATCGTGTATAAAGGATTCCATTTATGTAAAAAAAATTAAGGGCAATCGCGGTTAAGTATGCGGATTAGTCAAAATAAAATTTTGCTTATTTTCCTATTTTCAGGGTATCTATATCAGCGGTTTTAGTGGATGGATTCGATCGCGGTAGGGCTCATTGAATCCGGCGCGGAAAAAAACTAAAATCACGCGGTGTTCAAGGGTACCTGAGTCACAGTTGTACATTTTTAAGCAAAAAAAAATAGGTTTTTAAAGAAAAATTACGCACCAAAAATTCGACTTTGGACTCCTATTACTAGGGAGCTGTGGGGAGCACACTCATGAGATATACATCAAACGACGTGGAATCACGAGTTCTACAATCCAATAAACAGACTAGGTCATTATCTGGTTGCGCCCTCCAATTATAAGAAAAATTCAAAAAACCCCGATTTCAAAACTTCAAAATGTCAGCATCGATTTTAGGGGGATGCACTGTATATATCGAGAAGTCACACATTAGTATCATGTTGCCCAAAGGGTATTCTTCAATTCTTTCTTTGAGCTCAGGTCTGAATTTTCCCTGGTTTGACCAGAAATCAAGAAAAACACAAAAAAGCTTGCTAACTTCAACACATTTTTACCCATTTTTTTATATTACCACCAACGCAGCTTCCACGAAAATTATTTGTTATGGTCCATATTATGAGATCGTGGCTAAAACACTTCAGTTAATATAAATATATTCATATTTTATAAAATATATTGACAGTTCGCGACTTATTAAATAGTGAACCTCAACTTCAACGATTGTAAAACATTTTTGAATATTACCATATGTATATAGCTTATATTCGAACTAAAACTAAGTTTGGGCAAAATATTACAAAGTATAACATTTGGTTCAAATCGGTAGATCAGTTCGAGAGTTATCGTGTGCACCAGCCATCTAGACAGTAAGAGAGACGGATGAACGGACAGGGCTAAATCGACTCCAAATTGTCTGAAACGAATTTCGTCCAAACATACTTGGGGTCTAAAACCATTATTTCGATGAGGCACATCTTTGGTCGTATTTTGAATGTATCCCCTTTACCCAAAATCCTGAGGTATAAAATAAGAGGCGAGGCGACCCCATGCTTCAATATTTGTATAAAAAATCCAATTGGACAATTGAACTGAAAATTTCTCAATCATGATAGAGACAATTTGTATCATGGGAGGAAATTGTGGTTATCTACACAAAACCCATTATATATTTGGCAGTAGCCCCATTATCTATCAGACACACTATTGCAATTTGCATCAGGGGGAAAGGTCAGTAGTTAGTTTTCCATATGTAGTCTACTTTGCCGGTATATGCCCTACAGGAATTAAAATGTGGACAAAAAATAAAATTTGTATATTTTTCTTACAAAAGTAATGGTCTTTTTCACCCGCTAAATAATATCAGATCATCATGGAACATTATAGGCATTTTCTTCAACCTAAACTCTTACCCCGTGCAAAATTTCGTGAATATTGAGCTATAATTGCGACTAATTGAACTATAATAGCGTGTTTATGATTAAACTACAAACAAAAAACTGGATATATTAGGCTCTAACTCTGTTATCCGATAACGCACATCAACATAATTGACATCAATGGAAAGGTCAAGAGATCGTCTTCCAAATATAACTCACGAGGAAGGAATGTGTCTTTCAGTACCAAAGATATAAACTGTATATATAAAATGTTCACAATTTTCACACAAAAGTTGTGGTCCACATAATAAATAATATTAATCTGATCGCCATCTCAAATTGCAAGCCTCTTCTTTGCCATATACTCTTACCTTATTTAAAAGCGATCGGACTATTATTGCGACCTACAGAACAGCTACAAAATCGGATAAAAATTATGTTTTTGGTCCATTTCACCCGCTCATCACGATCATCACCAATTAAAATAGCGATCTATTCTGATGTGAAACCGACCTCCATACCAAATTTCGTGACGATCGGTCCATAATCGCGGACTGGAGTTTGATTACAATTTATAATGGACAGACGGACACACGGACGGACGGACGGATGGACGGACGGACACACATCTCAAAATCGTTTTATCTCGCTGAGATATGAAGATTGGTATACCACATTGGGAGTCTCCGACGAATATTTCGCGGTGTTGCATGAATTTTTACCAAAACAAACTTATAATACCCTTTCCACATAGTGGTGTAGGGTATAATAAAATTAGAATAACATGATTTTTTTTCGTCATATTTTCTTTGTATTTTTGCAAATAACATGAATACTATAGCTCCAAACTTCACGACTTAGGTTTCATTTTATTCCTCACAATGTCTGGATGCTGCTATATTTTTTTAATATATATTTTTTGTAAGTATAAGCGATATTGTTTCAAAAATATGTTTGCAAATACGTGAAATTATTTAACAAAATTATTTTTTCGCGAATCCATTGAAACTTTTCAAAATTTTTTTTTGCATGATAGGATATAACAGCTTACTATATTAAGCCGCGATTTTTTTAGAATTTTTTCTAATTAGCATAATTAAAACGGTCATATCGTTTGCGCGCAACGATCAAAGTTTGTAACGAAAACAGATTTGGAATGACGAGTTTTTTCTTAATCTATGTATCAAAAATCATAGATGTAGTATCAAAAATTTTTTTTGATTTTTTTGAAATGGATAAGACGATTTTAGACATTTTTATTGATATACCCTGTGCCAGTGATAAAAAAACAAAACCAAACCATATATCAAATATATTGATTTTGTATCATGAGTTTGCTTTAAAATCTGTTGGTACCGTAATGTGAGACTATACCAAATCATTGACATATGTATACCAAACAGTTTTAGTAACTAAACATCTTCATAAAGGACTCGAAATATTAAATTACGTTAAACTAAGTTTGGCAGAAATTTTTGAAAAAAGTTTAAAAGTTATCTTGCATAATAGCCATTTTAGTATGTGCAGGCAGGGTTTTGAAGCTTTTGTGCCATTATCTCAGGAAGTATTGACTTACTCCGGAACAAGTAAAAAATAATCAGTCGACTTGGCCGACAGAGATATACCCTCAGCCTGGGACTTAAGAGAAAAGAAGTAACACTCAATACTTCTGACGTACATATATGTACATAATACGATGTACAACGTTTGGACTAAATCGGTTTCTCCCTTCGAGGGTTATCTTACATACTACCCAGTTTAGTTGGTGCCGGCAGGATTTTTTGGAGCTTTTAGGCCATTATCTCAAGAAGTAAGGACTTGCCCCTGACAAAACATGTACCGTCGTACATGCGAATACATATTGTTACAACAAAAACCAAAGGGGTTGGAAGTCCATATTTTGAACCGATTCGGTTGATCCGTTCGAGAGTTATCGTGCGCATCAGGCACTACACAAGGTGTCATAGGGGTATTTTAAACCTTTCTAAATATTTTCTCTGTCTTCTCTTCAGAAATTTGTGTCCCTTCTTGGACATTTGAACATGCCGACAAAAATGTGGATTAGGAATTTACTGCACTAAAACACAAATGTTGAACTTTTGTGGGGGAGGTACCCCAATATGGGCCATTTTCGAAGTTAAACTAAATTTTGACAAAATATTAGGAGATCCATAGTTTGGACCAAATTGGTTTCCACGTTCAAGTGATATCGTCCTAGCATTTTAGAGAAAGTTTTTAAATATTGGGAAGAAGTACCGGAAGTTGTGCACCGATATTGCCCCATGAAACTAAGTTTGGATATAATATGACGAAGACCAACTGTTGGACCAAATCGGTTGAACAGTTCGAGAGTTATCATGCTCTCCGACCTCCACATATGGTGACATAGGAGGTTTATACACCTTTCGGGCTGTTTTCCCAAGAAATATGGACTTGCCCCTGAAAAAACTTTTACCGTCGTAATGGAGGTAGCGAATGCAAATTTCTTTAACAAATATCAAAGTGATTCGAGAGCAGGTCTTAAAGTGAACTTATCCGAAATTGTGTGAGACGTACCAGAAGGAGTAGACAAATATAGTTCATATTCGAACCTGATCTATATCTGGTAGATATATTAGGATGTGCAAAGTATGGATTAAATCGATCACTCCCTTCAAGATTTATCGTACGCACAATTTTTCTGAACATTATTGAACATTATTGAGGTACCTGAAGGAGTGGACCGATATGGCTTATCTTCGAATTTAAACTATAGTTGGATAAAATATTACGACTGCCAAATTTGGGACCGAATCGGCAGATCCGTTCGCTCCAACTACTCACTACACACGGTGTCATAGGGTCTTTTTGCATCTGATGAAACTTGTACCGTCGTATAGGAGTCAGTGAATACAAGTTGCTACAGCAAAAATCAAAGAGATTCGAGAACAGGTCCTAAACTAAACTTTTCCGAAACTTTGTGTGGGATGTACCCGAAGGAGTGGACCGATTGAGTCCACACTAAAACCTCATCTAAGTCTGGTAGATATTACACGATGTGCAACTTATGGAGTTAATCTGTTACTCCCTTTAAGAGTTATAGTGCGCACAAATTTACCGAACATTTCCGAACTTTTGTGGTGGAGGTACCGGAAGGAGTGGACCGATATAACACATCTTCGAACTTAAACTAAGTTTGGACAAAACATTACGAAAGCCATATTTTGAACCAAATCGGTTCATCCGTGCGAGAGTTATCGTGCGCACCAACCAGACAGACAGACGGACGGACATTGCTAAATCGACTCCAAATTGTCTGCAACACATTTCGTTCAAACATACTTGGGGTCTAAAACCATTATTTCTATGAGGCATCGTTAGCATAAATGCTGAGGGTATAAAAAATATGCGCCGTTGTAAATGAGGCCGCTAGAACAACGATGGGAGAGGAGCTCTTAAACTTCACTTTTTCCCAATTTTGTGTGGGAGGAACCCGAAGGAATGGGCCGATATAGTTCATATTCTAACCTGATACATGACTGGATGAAATAATACGATGTGCAAAGTCTGTACCAGTCAGAAACTCCCTGCGGGAATTATCTTGCGGATTTGCCATTTTGGTTAGTGCCGTCAGGGTTTCATGGAGCTTTTAGTCTAATATCTCAAGAAGTGTGCCTTGGACTATTTTATCGACATTCGACAAAAATATGCTGATGAAGCTTTTAATAAAAAATTTCGGGGTGGCGTTTTTTCTCTGTGTAGGTCTATAAAATACACGGTTAAGCCAGATATCGGTAGAAAACTTATTTATAAGCCGATAGCCTGTGTTGCTAGTGCTTTATTACTATAATTTTATTATAATTTGTTATTATAATAAATATTTTAAATAAATAAACAAACTTATTTATATCCTACACCACTATGTGGAAAGGGTATTCACGGTGCGCCTTAACTAAATTTAAATAAAAGGTGCTTACACCTGGGAAGTTTTTGCAGATTCTGAAATTACAATGCTCATAGATGAGAAATATAAAGAAACAAAACAAGTAAAAAAGCATTAAGTTCGGCCGGGCCGAACTTTTCATACCCTCCACCATAAAATATTCATTCCTGTCCCCAACTTTAAGTGAGTACGTTAAAATGTCAGATAATGTACATAAAATGCTTCATTCGGGAGGCCCTTTTTTATGGTGCCTATATCTAACTGTTGACAATTTTTGGTGGGCTAGAAATTGGGAGGTACTGTTATATAGGGGTTATAATATAACATGGGTCTATGTTGAGAGTTTTTGATGGGAGCCTATAATGTCAAATAACTCCTAATTCGGTTAAAAAATTTAGCTAGAATCCTCAAAATATCGAAAATCGGTACATAACGTGGGAACTTCAAATGTCATTAACAGCTAGTTCGCAGAATTTTTTTTTTACTTTTAAATTTCAAATTACAGAAAGTTCGTCCAAAAATAAAGCTAAGGTACGGAAAATCGGGAGGTTTGTTTTGGGGCTATACAAAAACATGGACCTACGTTCGGTTAAACATTTTCAGTAAAATCCTCAAAGTACCGAAAATCGGGAGTATCGTTATATTGGGGCTATGTTGAAAATTGTCGATGCAGATGTATGGTGACCACTACAACCTTCAAATGTCAAATTACAGTTAGTTCTGTTAAAAATTGTAGCTAAAATGGCCAAATTACTGAAAATTGGGAGGTACCGTTACATGGGAGCTATATCCGAACATGGACCTATGTTGACAATTTTTGATGGAGAGGTGTTGTGACCACTAAGAACATCAAATGTCAAATTA
This sequence comes from Musca autumnalis, assembly GCF_047663935.1. NCBI lineage: Eukaryota > Metazoa > Arthropoda > Insecta > Diptera > Muscidae > Musca > Musca autumnalis. Next base: position 123,890,501 of record NW_027411977.1, read on the forward strand.
CTGCTAGTTCAGTTTAATATTGTAGCTAAAATCATCAAATTACTGAAAATCGGGAGGTTCCGTTATATGGGGGCTTTCTTGACTATTTTTGGTGGAGAGGTGTGGTGACCACTAAGAATTTCAAATGTCAAATGTTCCAATTACAGATATTTCGGTTAAAACTTGTTGGTAAAATTATCAAAATACCTGAAATCGGGCGGTAACGTTTATGGGGGCTATTCCAAAACATGGACCTATGTCCACTAGTTATATAAGTTTATTGACATTTAAGAACCCTAAATGTCAAATTATAGCTATATCGGTCTGAAAATGTAGATAAAAACGTCAAAATGTCGTAAATCGGGGGTACCGTTATATGGGGGCTATACCAACACGTGGACATATGTCCACAACTTTTGTTATATAAGTGTAGGTACACTTAAGAACTTCAAATGTCAAATTATAGCTTCATCGATCTGAAAATGTAGCTAAAAACGTCAAAATACCGTAAATCGGGGGGTACCGTTATATGGGGGCTATACCAAAACGTGGACCTATGTCCACAACTTTTGTTATATAAGTTTATTGGTACTTAAGAACCCTAAATGTCAAATTATAGCTACACCGGTCCGAAAATGTAGCTAAAAACGTCAAAATACCGTAAATCGGGGGCTACCGTTATATGGGGGCTATACCAAAACGTGGACCTATGTTCACAAATTTTGTTATATAAGTTTATTGATACTTAAGAACCCTAAATGTCAAATTATAGCTAAATCGGTCTGAAAATGTAGCTACAAACGTCAAAATACCGCAAATCGTGGGGTACCGTTATATGGGCGCTATACCAAAACGTGGACCTATGTCCACAACTTTTGTTATATAAGTTTATTGGTACTTAAGAACCCTAAATGTCAAATTATAGCTAAATCGGTCTGAAAATGTAGCTAAAACCGTCAAAATACCGTAAATCGGGGGGTACCGTTATATGGGGGCTATACCAAAACGTGGACCTATGTCCACAACTTTTGTTATATAAGTTTAGTGACATTTAAGAACCCTAAATGTCAAATTATAGCTACATCGGTCTGAAAATGTAGCTAAAAACGTCAAAATACCGCAAATCGGGGGGTACCGTTATATGGGGGCTATACCAAAACGTGGACCTATGTCCACAACTTTTGTTATATAAGTTTATTAACACCTAAGAACCCTAAATGTCAAATTATAGCCAAATCGGTCTGAAAATGTAGCTAAAACCGTCAAAATACCGTAAATCGGGGGGTACCGTTATATGGGGGTTATACCAAAACGTAGATCTATGTCCACAACTTTTGTTATATGAGTTTATTGACACTTAAGAACCCTAAATGTCAAATTATAGCTACATCGGTCTGAAAATGTAGCTAAAAACGTCAAAATACCGCAAATCGGGGGGTACCGTTATATGGGGGCTATACCAAAACGTGGACCTATGTCCACAAGTTTTGTTATATATGTTTATTTATACTTAAGAACCCTAAATGTCAAATTATAGCCAAATCGGTCTGAAAATGTAGCTCAAAACGTCAAAATACCGTAAATCGGGGGGTACCGTTATATGGGGGCTATACCAAAACGTGGACCGATATAGCCCATCATCGAACTTGACCTGCCTGCAAACAAAAGACGCATTTTCCCAAAATTTCAGCGTCCTATCTCCATTTTTGTGGATGCTAGAGTGATTACCACAGACGGACGGACGGACGGACGGACGGACGTGCTCAGATCGACTTAGAATTTTACCCTGATCAAGAATATATATACTTTATAGGGTCGCAAATGAGTATTTCAATGCGTTACAAACGGAAAAACAAACTTAATATACCCTCCATACTATGGTGGAGGGTATAAAAATCGCCGGATGGATTTTCAAATAAATCGCGATTTAAGTTCACATTTTTAGGGGTTTTTTAGGTTTTCACGATTTTGCTTGGAATCCGCGAGTCCTATGTAAATGGGCCTAAAGTTTAAATTTTTAGGTTCTAATCTTAAGTCTTCAAGATTTTGCTTGGAAACCGCAAGTCATATCAAAATAGGACTACAAAAAATGTCGAAGCTGTAAAAATTCTCCACAAGATTGACCTTTATGATATTTTTTGAGATATAGAAGTTCAAATTGAGACAATGCACTGACTGTATCGCCTCCTTATAAAACAATGTCATTACCGCAATTTCCCTAATTAAACTTATATATCTGGAAAATGGTACAACCTAGGAAAAAAATAAATCACCCAGTATTATAGAGAATTTTTACAGCTTCAACATTTTCTGTAGTCCCATTTTGATATGACTTGCGGTTTCCAAGCAAAATCTTGAAGACATAAGATAAAAACCTAAAAATTTAGACTTAACCTCTATATTTCAAAAATGGTAAAATCTACGAAAAAATCTAAAGGTCAGTCTTGTAGAGAATTTTCACAGCTACACCATTTTCTTAAGACTCATTTCAATACGACTTGCGGTTTCCAAGCAAAATCGTCAAAACCTAAAAAAACCCTAAAATTGTGAATTTTGATCGCGATTCACCGTGTATTATAAGTTTGTTTTGATAAAAATTCATGTAACACCGCGAAATATTCGTCGGAGACCCCCAATGTGGTATACCAATCTTCATATCTCGGCGAGATAAAGCGATTTTGAGATGTGTGTCCGTCCGTCCATGTGTCCGTCAGTCCATTATAAATTGTAATCAAACTCCTGGTCGCAATTATGGACCGATCGTCACGAAATTTGGTATGGAGTTCGGTTTCACATCAGAATAGATCGCTTTTTTAATTGGTAATGATCATGAAATATTTAGGGTGAAATGGACCAAAAACATAATTTTTATCCGATTTGTAGCTGCACTGTGTGTCGCAATAATAGTCCGATCGCGTCGAAATTTTCAATAAACTAAGAGAATATGACAAAGAAGAAGCTTGCAATTTGAGTGGCGATCAGATAACATTTAGATGGTTAAATGGACCACAATTTTTGGTGGAAATTGTGAAAAATTTTAATATACAGCTTTTATCTTTATTACTGGAAGAGACATTCCAGGCAAGTAACACTATACTTGGAAGAGGAACGCTTGATCTTTCTATTGATTTCAATTGTGTTGGTGTACATGATAAGATAACAGAGTTACAGCCTAATATACCCTGTTATTTCTTTGTAGTGTAATCATAAAAAGGCTAGGGGTCGCCATTATAGCTCAATAATCACGCAATTTAGGTCGAAGTAGATGCTTACAATTTTGGATGATGATCCGATAATATTAAGCGGGTAAAATGGAATATTACTCCAATTGGATTTTTATACATACATTGAAGCATGGGTCGCTTTGCCACCTTTTTGCAAAACGATTCCCCAGCCAGGCAAAATCAAATTTTCAACGGTGGAAAAATATCCTTCAGTAAGGTTTGCGACATTTTCTGAGTATTTCAGCCATGTACAACTTCTCTACAAGTGGTGTCTTAGGACACGCCGTTCGGACTCGGAGATAAGCTGTGGGCCCCATATTATTGAGCAAATATGAACCGGGGTACACTCACTCATTTATATGAAAGAAGTCTCCCTTGTCCCTTCTATGATGTTTGTAAAACAATTATTATATTATTATTTAAGCTTGGTGTGATACGGTACCAGAATCCACAATGTTACTTCTTACAATAAGTTTATTTGTTCCATAAAGAAATTTTGATATGTGGAATAGGGTTATGACTTTTTTACAACCTCATATCCCTGTATCATAGCGTGATGAGTTTTGCCATAATATTACATAAAATCTTAATTATAAGGTGATTCGGTGAAAAAACCTCACGCACAAAATGATTTTAAAATTTGAATTTATCAAAATTATGGACAATTTTTTGAAGTCACTGAAAACAGATATATAATTGAAAATAAACTTTAGAGACACATGAGATAATTAAAATAACATAAACTCTATTTCTCACTATTTTTCTTCAATTCTGAGAATCGTACAAATGTCGTAAACGTTTTTTTCAAAAATATAATTTTTTAACAAAAAACAAAAAATTTAAAATTTTTTCAAACTGACTTTTTTCGCGACTTTTTTAATATTTGAATGAAATAAACGTTATTATATTTGTAAGTAGGCTTATAATTATTCATTGGTGCAAAAAAAATAATTTTTTGAAAAAAAAATTTTTCATTTCACATTTTTTTTCCGAAAATTATTTTTTTAAAATCGATTTGTGCGTGAACTTTTTTTATATTTCAATGGAATAAACGATAGCATAGTGATTAATAGGCAAAAGTTCATTCATCCCTGCTACAGGAAATCATTTTTGAGGAAAAATGTCAAAAAGTCATAACCCTAATGTGGAAAGCTAATTCCCAGGGGTAAAGGTGTAGGGTATCACATGGTCGGCCCCGTCCGACTATAGCATTTTCTTACTTGTTTCATGTTGTTGTCTTCAACTTGTTGTCGTCAACCCATTTATACCCATTTTTTTACATTGATGCCAACACAGTTTCCACGGATATTTATTTTATTGATCGACATTATGGGATCGCTCCTAAAACACTTCATTTTAAAGAAATTCAGTCATATTATATAGAATATGTCAACAGTTCGCGAATTCTTAAAGGCTGAAACTCGGATTTATCGATGGCTAAACAATTTTGTATTTTCCCATATTTCGTATATGTTAATGAAAAATTATACAATGTTTGTATTTTCTTTTCCATCTAACAATGACTTTAGTATTTTCTTACAAAAGATTTGGAGTTACCAATAATCTAATATTTTTTGGCGTGTTCAGCAAGACATGTGTTATAAAACAAATTATTTCAGTTAAAATGAAAAAAAAATATTAGTTCAAGGAATCACAACTAACTGACACGAAAGTGCCATTGTTTACAAAATTGCCAAACAACTTCCTAAGAAAACGTGGGATAGAACATCAAATAATCCTCAGATACAATGTCGCGTAATATTCATGAATATTTGATAGGAGTTTCGTTGTTAAGACAAACACTTGTACTAAGTTCATTTCTTGATTTGGCCTTAAATTGCATCAAGAGCTGTTTGCAAAAAAGGTTAGAAATTGCGAAAAACAAAGCCGCAATGTGTCTTAGGTTTCTAAAAGTGATAGGGTACTGTCAAAAGTTTTATTGAACCAAAATACAAATATTTTATGGTTAATAGTGACTAGACATCCGATTTTGCATATTTTTCAAAAATTCAAATAGGAAAATTTTTTTGAATATATTTTGCCATATTTGATTATATTTTGTATACTATATGCAAATATGAAAAGAATATATGTTTATAAAATCACCCAAAAATATCAGATTTTTCTATTTAAAAATTTGAGAAATATACAAAATTCGATATTTAATAATGACTTCATATCTGAAGTGTTATGTCCCTAATGGACTTTAAAGTGGTTAATCACAGGATCTACATTGGTCCCTCTTTCATTTCAAGTGGACACAGAAGAGCTGCCCTTAATACACCCTTAAGGTAGTGAGCTAAATGTGCCGCGCTTTCACCCATAGGAACGTTAAAAATCTGGGTTGTGCGTTGGGCTAGTAACACATCCCTCCAAAAAGCAACATACTAAGAAAAAACAAGAAAGAAGGCGTTAGGTTCGGTTGGGCCTAACTTGTTATACCCTCCACCACGGGTTGTATTGAAGTAAAATGGAACAATTAGTTTCCTTTCGTTTTTGAAGAAGACTGAATACCATTTCGGAGGAATATTGAGGCCACAACTTTCAAAATATTGAAAATCGGGATGTACCGTTCTATGGTGGTCAAAGGAAGACGTAGACCCAAATTTCATGTGGAAAATTTTATACCCTTAATGAACAATAAATACAAACTGTCTGCCATTTCGGTGGAATATTGAGGCCACAAACCTCAAAATACCAGAAATCGGTTGGTACCGTTCTATGAGTGCTTGTCCCTTCTATGATGTTTGTAAAACAATTATTATATTATTATTTAAGCTTGGTGTGATACGGTACCAGAATCCACAATGTTACTTCTTACAATAAGTTTATTTGTTCCATAAAGAAATTTTGATATGTGGAAAGCAAATGCCCAGGGGTAAAGGTGTAGGGTATCACATGGTCGGCCCCGTCCGACTATAGCATTTTCTTACTTGTTTCATGTTGTTGTCTTCAACTTGTTGTCGTCAACCCATTTATACCCATTTTTTACATTGATGCCAACACAGTTTCCACGGATATTTATTTTATTGATCGACATTATGGGATCGCTCCTAAAACACTTCATTTTAAAGAAATTCAGTCATATTATATAGAATATGTCAACAGTTCGCGAATTCTGAAAGGCTGAAACTCGGATTTATCGATGGCTAAACAATTTTGTATTTTCCCATATTTCGTATATGTTAATGAAAAACAATACAATGTTTGTATTTTCTTTTCCATCTAACAATGACTATAGTATTTTCTTACAAAAGATTTGGAGTTACTAATAATCTAATATTTTTTGGCGTGTTCAGCAAGACATGTGTTATTAAACAAATTATTTCAGTTAAAATGAAAAAATGTATTAGTTCAAGGAATCACAACTAACTGACACGAAAGTGCCATTGTTTAGAAAATTGCCAAACAACTTCCTAAAAAACGTGGGATAGAACATCAAATAATCCTCAGATACAATGTCGCGTAATATTCATGAATATTTGATAGGAGTTTCGTTGTTAAGCCAAACATTTGTACTAAGTTCATTTCTTGATTTGGCCTTAAATTGCATCAAGAGCTGTTTGCAAAAAAAGGTTAGAAATTGCGAAAAACAAAGCCGCAATGTGTCTTAGGTTTCTAAAAATGATGGGGTACTGTCAAAAGTTTTATTGAACCAAAATACAAATATTTTATGGTTAATAGTGACTAGACATCGGATTTTGCATATTTTTCAAAAATTAAAATAGGAAAATTTTTTTGAATATATTTTGCCATATTTGATTATATTTTGTATACTATATGCAAATATGAAAATAATATATGTTTATAAAATCAACCAAAAATATCAGATTTTTCTATTTAAAATTTTGAGAAATATACAAAATTCGATATTTAATAATGACTTCAGATCTGTAGTGTTATGTCCCTGATGGACTTTAAAGTGGTTAATCACAGGATCTACATTGGTCCCTCTTTAATTTCAAGTGGACACAGAAGAGCTGCCCTTAATACACCCTTAAGGTAGTGAGCTAAAATGTGCCGCGCTTTCACCCATAGGAACGTTAAAAGCATGGGTTGTGCGTTGGGCTAGTAACACATCCCTCCAAAAAGCAACATACTATGAAAAAACAAGAAAGAAGGCACAACTCTCAAAATACCAAAAATCTGGAGGTAGCGTTCTATGGGGCTATATGAAGGCGTTGGCCTATATCGACAAAATTCTGGGGGAAAGTTTTATACTCACAGCGAAGACCAAATACCAAATTTTAGCCATTTCGGAAGAATATTGAGTTCAAAACCACCGTGGTGCAATGGTATGCACGCCCGCCTTGCACGTAGCAGGTCGGGGGTTCGATTCCCCGGCCAAGCAACATCAAACATCTTTCAACGGTGGCAAAATACCCCTCAGTAATGTTGGCGACATTTCCTGAGTATTTCAGCCTTGAAAAACTTCTCCACAAGTGGTGTCTTAAGACACGCCGTTCGGACTCGGCGGTAAACAGTAGGTCCCATATCATTGAGCTAAATATGAATCGGGGTGCACTCATTGATATGAGAGAAGTCTCCCTTGTCCCGTATGGGATGTTGTGGAACAATGTTTTTTGTTGAGTTCAAAACCTTCAAAATATCGAAAATCGGGAGGTACCGTTCTATTGGGGCTATATGTAGCGTGGAAAATTGGAATGTACCGTTCTATGTAGGCTATATTAAGGCGTGAACCTGTACCGACAAATTTCTGGGGGAAAGTTTTATACCCCCAACGAAGCCTAAATACCAAATTTCAGCTATTTCGGAGGAATTGAGGCCATAACCCTCAAAATACTGGATATCGGGTGGTAATGTTCTATGGAGGCTATATGAAGGCGTGGAAATTTTTAATGTACCGTATGGGGGATATATGAAGACGGGGACCTATACCGAAAACTTTCTGGTTTGAAACCCCAACGAAGACTAAGTACCAAATTTCAGTCACCTCGGAGGAATATTGAGACCACAACATTCAAAATACTGAAATTCGGGTGGTACGGCTCTATGGGGGCTATACTAAGGCGTGGACCTATACCGACAGATTTCATATGGAAAGTTTTATATCCCCAATGAAATGAACTTAATATCAAGTTTAAGCCATTTCGGCGGAATATTGAGGCCACAATCTTCAAAATAACGAAAATTGGTATGTACCGTTCTATGGGGGTTATAGGAAAACGTAGACCCATATCGACAAATTAAGAGCGGAAAGTTGAAACCCCCAACGAAGACTAAATAAAAAATTTTAGCCATTTCGATGGATTGTTGTTGCCATAACCATCAAAATACCGGAAATCGGGAGGTACTATTCTATAGGGGCTATATTAAGACGTGGACCTGAACCGACAAATTTCTGGGGGAAGGTTTTATACCCCCAAATACCAAATTTCAGCCATTTCGGTGAGGTATTGAAGCTAAAAGCTTCAATATAAATTACAAAGTTGCGAGCTGTATCTTGATTTCAACAGACGGAGGGACGGACAGACGGATATGGTTACATCGACTTAGAATTTTATCCTGATCAAGAATATATCACGAATATTGTCAATTATTTCATATTCCATTTCAGAAAAAAATTATAAATTTTTTTCGTGCTGCATCAACGATTTTTGATATGTAGGTAAAGAAAAAATTCCCAGTACGAATCTGGCCGCGAGCCATTTTTTGGTTGTTGCGGACAAAAGTTATGGCGCTTTTATTTCGCTTTTTAAGAAAGAACATTTTATAAAAACGCTAATTATTTTAATGAGCACAATTGTTACAAAAAAGTTCTGTCAAAGTGACTTCAGCGAGTAGATTGCATAATACCTGCAAAATGTTACACAGAATTCGCGGAATGTACATAAAATTGATAAATTATTGAACATAAGTAAACTTTTTTCGAAATTAAGGCCCTTTTAGTGGTCATAAAATTACATAAACATTTTTTCTTGATCAAAACTTCACGGCGATTCAAATGAGACTACAATCATACAGATTGGTGTTATAGTTTCTATGTTACAGCCAAAATAAGCACATATTTTTATTAAAAGAATAATTTTTTTTTGTTTGAAAAAATAGAAAATATTGTAAAAATCTATAGGAATACTTCCTTCATTCTGCTTAAATCTCCCAATAAAATAGACGGATTTTTCTTTATTGACATTCATATTAAAGCTTTCCCATTAGGGAAGGTAATTGGGTTGATGAGGATATATCTCAAAGCTTCTGAAATGGAAATAGAGGTCAAATAACCCATTTTAATTTATATGCATTTTAAAATACTTGTAAATCGCGTAATTATCAAAATCATTTTGTCCGCATGTGATTTTCATGTACAACAAGACCATATCTATTAAATTGTGTATATTTTTCGAAATATAATGTGGACGCTAAGATGTAGCATCGGCTGCATCTTAGCATTAAAAAAAACTATAAAATATCGCTAATTTGCGCAAAGTGCATACAATTTTTGTCCGCATCCGATTTCAGTGTCCACCATGAAAATCTACATCGTTATATATCTATTTCAAGGCGATCAGTAAAGAACCGTGGATGTAGCATCACACACTATTTTTTGGGATAAAATGAATGTAGCTTCCTTATCAGTGAAGTTTTCAAATCTCTGTTTCCGCTTAAAGGAAGAAGCTGCACTAGTTTTTTCATTGCAGTGGAAACGATCCGCAGAAAACGCGATAAAATACGCGATATTTTCAAAAACAATTTTAGGTGATTTTTCTACTTTGGAATTTCTCGTAACTCGCGTTTTAGTAGACGGATTTTCACGAGGAATGATTTATTGGATCAGGAACTTAAAAAACTAAAATGTGCAATGGAGCACAAAATTTCCGTATTTGGATGCAGATTTCTATGAATCTGTGCAGACTACATTCACAATATACGTATCAAATAACTCAGAATCGCAAGTACTGCAATCCTATATATGATTTTTTGAAAAACCTGTTTGCGGAATGAAATTAGAAGAAAATTTCAAAAAACACTGTAAATCTGGCTTCAAAATGTCAGCATCATTTAATGGTAGAAGCAGTTCAAATTTTGAAAAGTAATACATTAGTGAGATGATCCTTATTTAGTTTGCTTCTACTTTTACTTTGACAGGAAAATCGAGAGAAATGTGGTTTACTCAAGAATCGAGAGAAAACTAAAATAGACGTGTTGGCTTCAACCCATTTTTACCAATTTTTTAACATAAATATAGCCACAGCTTCCACGCAAGTTATTATTTAAGGCCAATATTTCTTGCCACGTCCAAAAACATTTCATTTTATCCATAAATATTTAATTTGTATAATATACAATCACAAGTCGCGTGTTCTAAAAGGGTAAAACTTGGCTTCAGCTATGTTAAATTTTCAAAAATATTGGTGATATATCACCAATATTTTTGAAAATTTAACATAGCTGAAGCCAAGGTTTACCCTGATATATCACCAATATTTTTGAAAATTTAACATAGCTGAAGCCAAGGTTTACCCTTTTAGAACACGCGACTTGTGATTGTATATTATACAAATTAAATGTTTATGGATAAAATGAAATGTTTTTGGACGTGGCAAAAAATATTGGCCTCAAAAGTTAATTTGCGTGGAAGCTGTGGCTATATTTATGTTAGAAAATGTGTAAAAATGGGTTGAAGCCAACGTGTCTTTTTTTGTTTTCTCTCGATTTGTGAGTAAACCACACTTCTCACGATTTTCCTGTCAAAGTAAAAGTAGAAGCCAACTAAATAAGGATAATCTCACTAATGTATAACTTTTCAAAATTTCATCAGCGTCTACCAATAAATGACGCTGACATTTTGAAGCCAAATTTACAGTGTTTTTTGACATTTTCTTCTAGTCGCGTTCCGCAAACAGATTTTTCAAAAAGGCTTTAATAGGATTATAGTACTTGCGATTCTGAGCTTTTTGATACGTATATCGTGAATGTAGCCTCCACAGCTTCACAGAAATATGTATCGAAATGACGAAATTTTGTGTGAATATTTTTCTAAAAATCATATTATTCGGGACTAATTTTTACAATTGTCATTCGATGTCCTCGTACTTGATTGCACATTTTAGTTTTTTACGTTCCGGATCTAATAAATCATTCTCCGTAAAAATCCATCCACTAAAACGCGAGTTACAAGAAAATCCAAAGTAGAAAAATCACCTAAAATTGTTTTCGGAAATATCGCGTATTTTATCGCGTTTTCTGCGGTTCGTTTCCACTGCAATGAAACAACTAATACAGCATCTTCGTTTTAGCGGAAACAAAGATTTCAAAACTTCACCGATAAGGGAGCTACATTCATTTTATCCCAAAAAATAGTGTGTGATGCTACATCCACGGTTCATCGTTGACCGCCTTGAAATAGATATATATCGATGTAGATTTTTATGGTGGACACTGAAATCGGATGCGGACAGAAAGCATACGCACTCCGCGCAAGTTAGCGACGTTATATAGGTTTTTAGACACTAAGATGCAGCCGATGCTACATCTTAGCCTCCAAATTAAATTTCGAAAACTATATTCAAATTAAAAGATACGGTATTACTGTATATGAAAATCACATGCGGACAAACTGATTTTGATAATTACGCGATTTACACGTATTTTAAAATGCATATAAATAAAAATGGGTTATTTGACCTCTATTTCCATTTCAGAAGCTTTGACATATATCCTCATTAACCCAATTAGCTTCCATAATGGGAAAGCTTTAATATGAATGTCAATAAAGCAAAATCCGTCTATTTTGTTGGGAGATTTAAGCAAAATGAAGGAAGTATTCCTATAAATTTTTACAATATTTTCTACTACATAATGCATGTGAAAATATTTTTTTTTAACAAAAAATTATTTTTTTGACCGAAATATGTGCTTATTTTGGCTGTAACATCCAAACTATAACACCAATCTGTATGATTGTAGTCTCATTTGATTTGCCGTGAAGTTTGGATCCACAACAATTTTTTTTGTAATTTTATGACCACTAAATGGGCCTTAATTTTGAAAAAAAAGTAGACTTATATTCAATAATTTATCAATTTTTTGTACATTCCGCGAATTCTGTGTAACATTTTGCAGGTATTATGCAATCTACTCGCTGAAGTAACTTCGAGAGAACTTTTTTGTAACAATTGTGCTCATTAAAATAATTAGCGTTTTTATAATATTTTCTTTCTTAAAAAGCGAAATAAAAGCGCCATAACTTTTGTCCGCAACAACCAAAAATTGGCTCGCGACCAGATTCGTACTCGGAATTTTTTTCTTAACCTACATATCAAAAATCGTTGATGTAGCGCGAAAAAAATTTATCCTTTTTTTCTGAAATGGAATATGAAATAATTGACAATATTCCTGATATACTCTATAGGGTATCCGACGAATATTTCAATGTGTTACAAACGGTATGACAAATTTAATAATACCCTCCATTTTATGGTGGAAGGTATAATAAAGAAAAATAAACCCCTCTGAAATTGAATACCCCCTCAAACGTTTTAATGACCATGGTCTGCGAATCTGCAACTTGAATGTTCACGCTCTTTATTGGGAAGGTGCAATTTACGCATAGTCAGATGTACTTAAAAAAAAGTAAGCAAAGGCTATAGTCAGACGGGCCGACCATGTGATACCCTACACCACAATCTCTAGGAATTAGCTATGTTCAACCGCCTTGGACGCTGAATTTCCGGGTTCGATTCCCAGGCCTGGCCACATCAAATTTTCAACGGTGACAAAAATACCCCTTAGTAATGTTGACCCTGAGTATTTCAACAATGAAAAACTTCTCTACAAGTGGCTACTTAGGACACGCCGTTCGGACTCGGCGATAAAAACTAGGTCACATATCAATAACTTAATATGAATCCATTCATATAAGGGAAACCTCCCTTGTCCCTCCTTTGGACCATTATTTCAGGAAGTGTAGAATTACCCCGGAAAAATTGTACCGTTGCAATAGGGACCACGAAAAGAACCTCCTTCAAAAAATTCAAATACATCCGATACGAGTCCTCAAAATGAACTTTTCCCAGATTTTGCGTTGGAGGTACTCGAAGGATGGGACCGATATAGTACATATTCCAACCTGATACATGACTGGATAAAATAATACGATGTGCAAAGTTTAAACCAATCAGAAAATCCCCTTGAGAGTTATCTTGCGGATTTGCCATTTTATTTAGGATTCTTGTTTGTTTTTCAGGGTTTTTCGGCCATAATCTCAAGAAGTATGGAATTTTTATTGCAATTGTACCATCGTAAAAGGGACCGCAAGGACAATCTGCTTGAAAAAATTAAAAACGATTAGAGAGGACTCTTATTTCACTTTTCCGAATTTTGTGCGGAACGTACCCGAAGGCGTGGATCGATATAGTCTTACCCGATTTATCGATCGATTGGTCACTTCGCCAGTTATCGTTCACACAATTTTTCGAATTAATTTTGAACTTTTGTGGGGAAGATGTGGACCTATAAAGCCTATATTTGAACTTAAACTAAGTTTGGGCAAAATGTTATAATAATGGTTCCACAAACATCCCATACGGGACAAGGGAGACTTCTCTCATCTCCCTTGGGCAAAATATTACGAAGTATAAAATTTGGTTCGAATCGGTAGATCCGTTCGTTATCGTGTGCACCAGCCATGATAGAGACAATTTGTAGCATGGGAGGAAATTTTGGTTCTCTACACAAAACCCATTATATATTAGGCAGTAGGCCCGTTATTTAGCAGACACATTATTGCAATTTGAAACAGAGGAAATATCAGTATTTATTTTTCCATATGTAGGCTTCTTTGCCGGTATATGCCATCCAGGAATAAAAATATGGACCAAAAATAACATTTTTATATTTTTCATACAAAAGTAATGGTCCATTTCACCCGCTAAATAATATCGGATCATCATCCAAAATTGAAGGCATCTTCTTCGACCTAAACCCTTACCTCGTGCAAAATTTCGTGATTATTGAGCTTTAATTGCGACTTGTAGTGTGCTTACACTTGTAGTGTACTTACACTTCAAGCAAAAAACTGGATCTATTAGGCTGTAACTCAGTTATCTGACCACGTAAATCAATATAATTGGCATCAATGGAAAGGGCAAGAGTTGGTCTTCCAAATATTATTTACGTGGGCGGAATGTGTCTTCCAGGAATAAAGATACAACCGGGATATACAAATTTTTCACAATTTTCACACAAAAGTTATGGTCCATTTAACCCTCTAAGCATCATCCGATCACCGTCTCAAATTGCAAACATCTTCTTTGTCATATACTGTTACCTTGTTCGAATTTTCGATGTCATCAGGGTATTATTGCGACGTACAGAGCAGCTACAAAATCGGATACAAATTATGTTTTTGGTCCATTTCACACGCTAAATATTTCACGATCATCACCAATTAAAATAGCGATCTATTCTGATGTGAAACCGACCTCCATACCAAATTTCGTGACGATCGGTCCATAAATACGGCCTGGAGTTTGTTTACAATTTATAATGGACAGACGGACACACGGACGGGCGGACGGACGGACACACATCTCAAAATCGCTTTATCTCGCCGAGATATGAAGATTGGTATACCACATTGGGGGTCTCCGACGAATATTTCGCGGTGTTACATGAATTTTTTCCAAAACAAACTTATAATACCCTTTCCACATAGTGGTGTAGGGTATAACTACAAGGCCGATATTACTGTCATACAAGAAATACGATGGATTGGGAAAGACGTCACAATAACACCTAAATTTTACGAACTGTATTATAGCTGTCATGATACAAAGCATGAGTTCGGTTGCGGATTTGTCCTGCCCATGACATTAAAATGCCAACATCGAGAAATTCAGTCTCCACAGTGAAACATCATAAGGGCACATGACAATGGAATGACACATCCCAGCGGCAAGAAAACGTGGTAGTTACCAGATTTAAGCATTTCGACATTCATAAGAGCAGCTAGCTGCCTTCAGACAAAAAAACTCAAATTGATCACGTTGGATTGACGGAATACATTCATCGAGCGTCTTGAGTGTACGTACGATCGTTCCGAGAAGCAAACATAGATTCGGACCACCACCTTGTTGCAAAAAATACCTACCCGATTAAACGTAGCAAATAAAGTATGACCAGACACAACGCAGACGTGACATTGGTAAGCTGCAATCACAACATATAGTCACAGCATATTCCACTCAGCTGGCCCAATTAATCAAAGCCCTCCTTGTCCCGATAACAAATCCATACAGCATCAAAGTATTGTCCACTCCATGCAAACGGCCGTAAAATCCATGTTTGGATACCAGAGACCCCACCAAAGAACCCCGTGCTGCATATAAGGCTACTCTACGACTACTAAACGTCCACCTAAGTTCAAGATAAGTATTAGTAATGAAATAGTTTCTACTAATTTCCCCAATTCTCTAAATCTGTAGTGCGATTCTCTAACTCATTTTTTAGTTACCGACAAAAATCGGTAACATTAAAACGCAAAATTATGAATGAAATGTTCAAATAAATGTTGACAACACTGTTGCTATCGGTAGAACTTTGCGACTACTTTCTATTGGTCGCTAACTTACCGAATAATATCGTTAATTACCCAAATTATAAGCATTTTAATTTTACCGATTTTGTCGGTAACTCCAACAATGTGTTGAGAATTGCACTACTGGCCCATTATCCCTATACAGTTCATGTACAATATGCTTAATTTTTGAATTTTTACAACCAAACAAACTTTACTTCCATCTGAAACTCCACGACTTACCTTACTTTTGAAAAGTTTGTACTCCCGCTGTTACCACAAAAGGATGTCATCTACTTCGTAACTAAACTCAATTGTGTGGTCTACGGTCACAGCAAAAAAGAAAAAAAAAACTTTCCATTAGATGGACTTAACCAAAAACTTTGTGTTAAAGAACTCTGGCCTAACACCACCTCATATTTGTCATTGTACTAGGTTTTTTCTGAGCTACTTCTTGGCAAGATTTGTTGCAAGGACCAGTCGAAAAAAGACGGCTCATTTCAAGTGAATATTTGAAATGTTGACTTTGGTTTCACACAGAAGCCAACAAGGACTCCACTCGCCAAATTGTTTCAGTTGCTATTTCCCCTGGCTGGAAGCAGGCAGGCACATGACTGGGCTCCATCTTGAACATTACCATTGCGGAATGTGTTTCACTGTTTGGTGGCGGCGATGCACAGTGGAAAAAAATACCGATCTAGCGCGCCAAAAGTCAAAAAAATCACATACGCCAATTTAAAAATTATTATTGCAGTATTAATCTAAGGTGTCCACAGAATGCAACGGCATTTAAAATAATTTATTTTGCATCAGTCTAAGCGGAATAACGGTCCATTTTTGGTTGACATTTTTTGAACTAGTTTTCATAATATAGTTTAGTAGTAAATTTATGATCGTCGCATGCACTCTTCCTACAAAGTAATTTTAAAGCTTTACTGAATTTAACATTTCGTGAAGCAGGTGATTTAAAAAATGTTGAATATAAGATGTTATTTATTGCAACTCGGATTTTACACTTAAAACATGTGACATCCGATTTTGTTTCCAAATTGTGAATTTTGTTAAAACTATTACTAAGGAGTGTCGAGGGATGGCGCGTAGATTTTTTATTCTATTTTTAGTACACATAGTTCTTAACCAATTTGTAAAATTTTAGCTGCAACAAACTGCAACATCTTATTTTATTTCTATTTTTATTAATAGTATTTTTTATGTAAAAATTCTGAAATTAGGGCGGAACCTTTCTATGGGGGCAATGTCAATGCGTGTACCTGTGCCGAAAATTCTCCGTCGGAATATTTTATACCACCAACGAAGACTAAATGTCAACTTTCAGCTATTTCGGTTGAATAATGTGGCTAAAACCTCAAAAATTACCGAAATCGGTGGTACCGGTCTATGGGGGCTATATGAAAACGTGGACCTATACCGAAAATGTTTATAGGAGTGTATGCATAACCCCCACGGAGACTAAATACCAAATCCTAGCTGTTTCGGTTGGATAATGTGGTAGAAATTTTTAAAATATCCAAAATCGATAGGTACCATTCTACGGTAAAAATACAAATTTACCAAATATATTAATAAATGAAGTAAAATTGTCAATTTATAGCTGTTCATATCGAATTTATGGGCAAACATACAATAAAACATAGATTTGTACTTTTGGCGTGCTAAATCGGTAGTTTTTTCCACTGTGCGATGGTGGACCATATCTAAAATATATGACAGTGAAGAAGTGTGGTAGCAAAGAAAAGCAAAAAAAAAAAACTAACACTAAACCTTTTTTGAGAAAACTATGTTTGAGAGCAATGTGATGCACAAGCAGCAACAACAAAACGAAAGAATAAAACTGGAGGACTGAGAAAATATGCTGCAGTGCAGCACGTCACTACGTGGTTAGCAAATTTATTATGGTAAACGGAAGTTTGGAGAAAGAACAACGACTAGATATTCATGGTTTTAGAAAACGAGGCGGAAGCAACACCACAGACAAACAAACAAAAAATAGGGAATTGTTGTATGAATATTTAGTGCTTGGCCTGCATAGTGGATAGTGGTACAACACATATTCACACAATGTACATATTCCTCTGCTATGAACTCCAACGCCAAAAGCACAAATCTAACGCAAAAGAAACTGGGGTTATTTTCGAGTTGCCAAATACGAACATGTCGTTGTTTTATGCGAACATGATAATAAAAGCAATGATAACAATAAATGGAAAATTGGAATAAATAGAATATATATTAACAATTTGTATTTTTTACTACAGCAATCTATTTTATGAAATGTATTGAAGCCATATTCACATAGAACGAATTAAATGAAGTTCGACTTTAAAGCATTCATCACGTTTTCTGGGTTTGTTATTAATGGTTTTCAAGAGTTTCATTGGTATAGGACCAACTTATGTATCTTTGGCCTGCATAATTTAAAATATCTTCTTAAGTGCATCAATTTCTTGCGGTAATCATTTGAAGTAGTCAGACTTACAAAGTAAAGGACTTCTTCATCACCAAATCGCTTTATTAAATTCAGTATATAGTTCGTATAAATGATTGCTCAAGTCCGGAGTACTTCTCTAATGGCTTGACTTCATATTACTCTCTATTACAGAGAGTAATGTTTACAAAGCGAACTGACAACATTGCGCAATTTGCTTGCTACCAATTTCATGATTTCTTCCCGGCGAAGATAACACTGTACAACAAAATTTAACTTTATTGTACATAAATATAACACCAGTAGGCCTATTCTGTAACTTTTAACAACTATCGTTATTGTTTGAATTTCTTTGGTTATTGTAACAAAAACAAAACAAACAAATGGAATTGTTTTAAAATAAATAATGAGTAAAGTTGTTAAAAAGTTGCAGAATAGGCCTACAGGAAATTTATTATTTTTTAGGCTTGGTTGTGAAATTGAATTTTACATATTGTTTTGGTTGACACTATTCTCCCAAAGTGGATATTTGTGGGATAACATTCAATATATTCAGAAATAAAAAATAGAAATTCGCACTTAAAAATGATGTTGTGTATATATCCAAATTGGCGCAATTTTTTATACCCTACACCACTATGTGGAAAGGGTATTATAAGTTTGTTTTGGTAAAAATTCATGTACACGCAGAGAAAAAATATTTTTCGCTTTTGTTGGAACAAAAATATATGTTTTGGTTCCAAAAATGTATTTGTTTTGTTCAAACATTGTAATCCAAATCCAAAAATACCATCTTTTGTTCCAAACATAGAAAACAAAAACAACTTTCGAATTTCCGCAATATTGTTAAAATCGTTAACAATACCGATTGTAGGAACTATCATAATCTAATTTTGTTTACAAAAAGTATTGTCAATACAGAAAACCAGCCCAGAAATTTTTGATTTGAGTGCATATATTTCTCATATACACTTTTCGCATAACTTGGATATAAATGTCGCGTATAATATTGCAATCATTGATGAACACAATACATGGTTTGCTGCATTGGCTGACAACAAAGACAAACAAAAAGCCACAAGAACCCACCACAACATAAGGAATAATTAAACACCATAACAAACATGAAAAGGAAAGAAGAATGAAACAAAACAGAAACAAATAAAAGCAAGAGTCTCACAAGTACATACACACAAAAACAAAGGTAAATGCAGCATGTCATACAAACACACCACAACTCACCAAAATTGTTTTTTCAACACGGCATCGAATAGCGAGAGAAGAGAAACAAATTTTCGAAGAAAAGAGAGAAATATTGTTCAGTTGACACAAACTATTTTTGGATTTACAATACTACATGAGCAATCCAACAATATGTTAACAATACATATTTTGCTCTTGGAATATTGTTGGATCAAACATATTTTTTTCTCTGCGTGTAACACCGCGAAATATTAGTCGGAGACCCCCAATGTGCTATACCAATGTTCATATCTCGGCGAGATAAAGCGATTTTGAGATGTGTGTCCGTCCGTCCGTCTGTCCATTATAAATTGTAATCAAACTCCAGGTCTCAATTATGGACCGATCGTCACGAAATTTGGTATGGAGGGCGGTTTCACATCAGAATAGATCGCTATTTTAATTGGTGATGATCGTGAAATATTTAGCGGGTGAAATGGACCAAAAACATAATACTTATCCGATTTTGTAGCGGCTCAGTAGGTCGCAATAATAGTCCGATTAACGCGAAATTTTAAATAATGTAAGAGTATATGACAAAGAAGAAGCTTGCAATTTGAGATGGCGATCAGATAATATTTAGGGGGTTAAATGGACCACAACTTTTGTGTAAAGATTGTGAAAATTGTGAAAATATACAGTTTATATCTTTGTTCCTAAAAGACACATTCCTTCCTCGTGAGTTACATTTGGAAGACGATCTCCTGACCTTTCCATTGATGTCAATTATGTTGATGTATGTGATCAGATAACAGAGTTAGAGCCTAATATATAAAGTTTTTTGTTTGTTGTGTAATCATAAAACGCTACTATAGCTCAATTGGTCGCAATTATAGTTCAATAATCACGAAATTTTGCACGAGGTAAGAGTTTAGGTTGGAGAAAATGCCTATAATTTTGCATGATGATCTGATCTTATTTAACGGCTGAAGTAGAGCATTACTTTTGTAAGAAAAATATACAAATTTTATTTTTGGTCTACATTTTAATTCCTGGAGGGTATATTCCGGCAAAGTAGCCTATACATGGAAAAATAACTACTGACCTTTCCCCCTGATGCAAATTGCTATAACATGTCTGCTAGATAATGGGCCTACTGCTTAATATATAATGGGTTTTGTGTAGATATCCACAATTTCCTCCCATGAAACAAATTGTCTTTATAATGACAGAGAAATTTTCAGTTCAATTGTCCAATTGGATTTTTTATACAAATATTTCAGCATGGGGTCGCCACGCCTCCTATTTTATACCTCAGGATTTTGGCTAAACGGGATACATACAAAATACGACCAAAGATGTGTCTCATCGATATAATGGTTTTAGACCCCCAGTATGTTTGGACGAAATTAATTTAAGACAATTTGGAGGATTTAGCCCTGTCCGTTCATCTGTCTCTCTTACTGTCTAGCTGGCTGGTGCGCACTATAACACTCGAACTGATCTACCGATTCGAACCAAAGTTTTACTTCGTAATATTTTGCTCAAACTTAGTTTGAGTTCTTATATAGGCTATATACATATGTAGGTCCACACCTCCCCCACAAAAGTTCAATATTTTTTTGAAAAATTGTGTGAACGATAATGGCGAAGTGAGCAATCGATTCGGTCCACACTTTCCATATATTATTATTCCTTCCAGATATAGATCGGGTAAGACTATATCTGTCCACACATTCGGGTACCTCCCACACAGAAGTCGGAAGAGTGAAATTTAAGAGTCCTCTCGAACAGTTTTGAATTTCTTTTCAGCAGATTGTCCTTGCGGCCACCTCTACGATGGTACAATTGCAATGGCAAGTCCATACTTCCTGAGATTATGGCCGAAAATGGCAAATCCGCAAGATAGCTCTCAAGGGGATTTTCTGATTGGTCCAAACTTTGCACATCGTATTATTTTATCCAGTCATATATCAGGTTGGAATATGGACTATATCGGTTCCCTATTTCGAGTATTCCCACACAAAATTTTGGAAAAATGCAGTTTGAGGACTAGTATCGAATCTATTTCAATTTTTTGAAGAAGGTTCTTGTCATGGTCCCTATCGTGATAGAAAATCAATATATTTTTATACGGCATAATTATTGTGTTTGTTCCTTTTTTTGGTCAGAGGCTGAGATTATATCACTGTTAGCGCAGCTGATTTATACTATCTTCTTTAATGTGTAATTGAATATGAATAATTTTGCGATTTATAAATTTGTTTGAATTATTTGAATTTCTATTCATTATTAGTTATTTCTACCAGTATAAGATATATTTTTGATATCACAATATATACCCACTATTTTCGAAATACCCTGAAAAGCACAAAACTGCATTATCAAGCATATTTGAGGTACAAGTGTACAGTTTTAGGAGGATAGATCTTCAATAAACTCACAATTTACCCAAATATCAAATATCATAGATATAGCGAATTGCATTGTATATATTTGTATTTAATTTAGGTGTATTCCAAAAAGGAACCTGATATTCAAAGACAATTTGATTAGCAGGAGAGGCTAATCAATGTGAATTTGTCAATTTTCGAATATTTTGTAGAAATGTATAATTTATATAATTGTTCCACAAACATCCAAGCAGGTACAAGGGAGGCTTCTCTTATATCAAAGGATTCATATTAAGTTATTGATATGTGACCTAGTTTTTATCGCCGAGTCCGAAAGGCGTGTCCTAAGTTGCCACTTGTAGAGACGTTTTTTTATGGCTGAAATACTCAGGAAATATCGCCAACATTACTAAGGGGTATTCTGCCACCGTTGAAAATTTGATGTGGTAAGGCGGTTGCACATAACAAATTCCTAGAGGTTGTGGTGTAGGGTACCACATGGTCGGTCCCGTCCGACTATAGCCTTTTCTTACTTGTTTAATAATAGTTTTTATGTTTACAGATATCTTTTCTACAGAAACAACCTTTAAAATTTAGTGAGGAACACTTTTTTCTTTGACGTTCGTATCAAAAAATGGCGGTTTATGGGAGATTTTGACGTCAATCTGAAACGTTTGAAATTAACAAAGAAGGAAGCCAACATAAAAATTATTGTGGGTATACAAAAGTTATTGCTTTCATTTTCTTAAAATCCGTTACGTCTATGTATATAGTTTATTCTAAGACATATAGTAAAAATTTACGTAGAATATTTTATTCCATGACGCCATATATTGTTATAGATTTTTGTGTTGTTGCATTCAAAATAAACATATCTTCATTGGAAAAAAAACTACAAGATACATTTTCCAATGAACTTCCATTTTACTCACTAGCATCACAAAAGATATTTTCAAACAAAAATTCAAAAATACATAAATTTACCGAAATCTTCCAGCAAATAAAAAACATTCGTTTAAACCTCTTGCTTCAGATCAATTTATTGGGATTTTGGATAAGAAACAACCAGAAATATTCCACAGGTGGGAAATCTACTTGTCAAGCAGGTAAGGACAAAGTATCTGAATCACCACCAAGCAAACTAGCATACCCCCAATTTTGGAGATTAGGAAGTGGCTTAGTACGCTCCAGATAAAAAAACAATATCAGTACCTTGCAATCCTTGTAATTTCCAATCGTACACTGTACGTTCCATGCACCAGCTGTTCCAAGGGGGACAGTAACATCAGGAACTCCACAAAACAAAAGCACGAAATAAACACAACAACACCGCAAAAGGTATTCAAACAACAGTAAATTATTATCGTATCATTATTAAAAAAAATATTTTCATCATAATCACAGTCACAATTATTCAATTATAACTTCAATAATACAGTTCCACATTTCTCTACTTTTGATTATTAATATCACTACGTATTTAATTTTTTTACCGCATAATTTTTGCTTGCTTTGATTCACAATTTCTTTCCACTGATCTTTTCGTTACATTGATTTATATATTTGTCTCTTTTTTATACCAATTCCAAATTTATCTGTTTACTCATTTTAATTATCTATGAAAGAAATGCATCAAACCAGTAGACAAGAAATTGTAAATCAAAACAAAACTATTAAAAATTAAGATCTAAGCAAAACGAAGAACTTGACCTACTTTTAAGCGAATGTAGATTTAAGAAAATATAAAATATTATCGCATGCGACAAATTTAAATATCTCTTACATTACCATTTGTCCTACACATATATAATAGAAGTATTATTAGTTGAGTCATCAAAATAACTTGCTCTTTAATGTGTTAATAGATTTAAGTAAAAATAGTACATCCAAAAATGAATTGTTAAATTTTTATAATATATAAGAATATGACAAGGCGCGGTATTCCAGAGAGCAAAGCAACAAATAGAGAGGAATGGAGATCTCTTCTTAGTTCGGCCTATAGAACAAATGTTCTGTAATGGGCCAGCTAAGTAAGTAAGTAAGAAGAATATGTATAAATGAACTATTGAAGATGCCTAAGTAGTGATCATTTCATAAAGTGGTAATCTGTAATATTGAACATGAGATTACCATGACAGGGATGGGGTAATGTTCTGGTGACTGTCATCTCGTCAACAAGGTAAGTATTTGGATATTGGAAATAGCAGAAACAATTAAAAAACAACATTTGCTCTCATACGGAATTAAAGACTTTTAAATGGCGTGATGATTCTAGCTATGATTTATGTGCTCCATCCATTTTAGACTAAAGAACCTCGCCTATCCGGCCAGAGCTAGCCGAAGTAAACCCAGCATGCCATCCCAATCTAGTGATTGTGTCCTAAAATCGGCACATAACAATTTCTAGCATAAAGTATCATCATCTTTGAACTCAAAAAAAAAGTGCAAAACAATTGCAAGCGAAAAATTAAACAAAATTTTGGGTTTTATACTAAAATTTTTATTTAATAATATTTAACTAGTAAATGTTAAATATCGTCACCATAAATGCCCGAAGGCGTAACCCACAAAACCAAAACTTTACAGGAGAAGCAAAAAAAAAAACGTTATAAAATGAAAAACTGTTTTATAGAATATCAATCTTATGAGGGCAAGTATTTGGAGTATTATCAATCATGTAAGAATGGGAATAAGGAATGAAACTAAAAGCGCGAAAGCGCTGATTGCAAACAAATATATGTTTGGATCCAAACATAATTTGTTTGTGTCCCAACAAATATATATTTACAACGTTTTGTAACATATATCAATTTTAGATGTTTGGGTACCAACAAATTTTTCATGTTAGAACATATTTTTTGGATGGAGAGGATTTTTGTCAAATAGAGTAACAACAGGGCTCTCGCAGCTGCGGAATGCTGGTTTATAATAGAGAGCTATGTGCATGGGATAATAGGAGACGCAGAAGCTTTGTGATGTGTATGCGTAAAACACGTGTGTTTCGTGCTTTGTTGTTGTTAACCAACGTAGCAAGCGAAGAGGGAAAGAAAAAAATTATATTAATTATGTTGGTCTTTTTTCATTAGTGTTCTAGAGAATATCGTTAAGTAATGACGATAAAGTGAGTGAATAAATCAGTGTTTTGTCTTTTCTTAAAGAAATTGTGCTTTTTAGTAAATTAAATGTCCAATACATTTTATAAGTTAATCAAAAAGGTGAACGGAAATATTTTATAGAACAAGGAAGAAATACAAGAAATTTGGTAATTACATCAATACATTTTTCATATACATACATACAGATGTATATTTGAAATGTGGATGTACCTATATATTACATTATATAATCATTTGATTCCAGATGCCGATTTCCCGCTGATGGTTTCAACTTTGAAGAAAATGTGTTTTATTGCACAACTAAGGAGAAGCGTTCAACGATGATTCTATATATTTTTTTTTTCATTTTAAAAGTGCGACTTTTTATAACTTATTTCATTAAGTTTTTCTTTTATTAAAGTGTGTCATGTATTTCTTTGGAATTTCTATATGTCTTTGCTGTTTTGCCTTTTCTTCTATGCCCTTCAATTAAAAACACCACCATTTATTTATGTGTATATATGTTAGAAATAGCCAGTGAACGCATGCTGAGAGCAAGTGAGCATACAATTCAATGTGTTTCACATTAACATTTACGCTCCCTTGCTCTCAGAAAGCGCCCACTGGTGCATTTGTTTGATTTTTTTTGCGGTTTTTGTTTGCACCCAAACATATATTTGTTTTCAGGACCCAAACATATGTTATGTTTGGAACTGCTCGCAAACAAATATATGTTTGCTGCAAAATATGTTTGGGACATATGTTAGAGATGCCAATTTTTTCTGTGTGCATTTTTTCGAAATTCCATTTCTTGAATATGATCGTTATTTTTGAACGTAGAAGCTTGAAATTTTGCCAGAGCATGTATTTTAGCTTTATGTATTAGATTCTACCAAAAAAACGAAATTCGATTGTCATGTGGGTTACGTCTTCGGGAATTTATGGCGACGATATACAGATTTCATGTCTTCGGCGACTCATATTAAAATTTTATGTAGAATATTTTCGTCTTTGGCACTTTCTTTCTTAAATGATGTTTTGTTAGACAATCTAGAGCCAATTCGGAGAAAGTGCATCTTTAACCCTAAAATGAGTTTTTATTTGTTCACATTTTCTACCCTTAGTTAGGATTTTTCAGTTTTGGTGTATTCTGAGACCTATAGTAAAACCTTATGGCGGACATTTTTGTGGAATATATGATAAATATGAGATTTAAACATATTATTAAAAAGGGACCAAAAAGACCCCTTAGCAAGACATTATATGGTTAACAAATTCCACACTAATATTCCTTAGAGCATTCTCAGTAATATAGCCAAAGACACTACATACCTAAAATGCAAGGAATACTAGTAATCTTACACCGAATAATTACAAATCATTTCACAAAGCGAAATATTGGACCCCTATTTTGGTTACCTCCAGACGTAAACTTTCAAAATCCCGATGCACTTGTCTTCTATTCTTGGTCCTCTTTAATAATCTGCCCTATTTTACCTGTAATTGTTTTTTGTGTTGTACACTTAGATTTTTCAGCTTTTTTGATGTAGAGTATTCTCATGTAAATGAAAATGATACTTTTCTCATTTCCCAAAAAATATTAGAATAACAGTTGTGCCAAAAAACAATTTATGTTTTGGTATGTATTTTGTAATGTGAAGAAGAGTTTTCGTTAATGCTTTATGGAGATGTGCGTATAAAATGTAAGAACAAAAAAAAACATGTAAAAAAGTATCAGTCGGCTTGCCGACAGAGATATACCCTCAGCCTGTGTGAATTGAAACGTCCATATATTGACAATATCGAATCTACGGAATACGGATTTTGTAGCCCCTTTTGAAATTTTCCGACAAAATATATATTTGGTTTGAAGCTCAAACGTGTTGCGAAGGATGTACTTGAATGAATGGGCTGGCCATTTTGGAAGTGGATATTATTTTGGGAGTCATTCCTTTTGATACACAGTGTGCCCACTTGTCATTTTAGTTGATCTGAAAGCATGAACTTGCCCATTAAAGCATAATATTGAACGGTTTTACAGCTTTCGGGGTATTTTCTCAGGAAGTATGGACTTGTCACTGAAAAAACATGTACCGTCGTAATGGCAGCAAATAAAAATTGTTACAACAAAGATCAAAGCGATTAGATAACAGGCCTTAAACTGCATTATAAGAAATTTTGTGTGAGAGGTACTCAAAGGAGTTGGCATACATATATAGCCGATTTTCGAACCTGATCTATGTCTCGTAGAAATGTAACGATGTGCAAAGTATGGACCAAATCGGTTATTACCTTCGAGAGTTTTCGTGTGTACTACGTTCGAACAAACTATTGTGATGGCCATGATTTGGACCTAATATGCAGATTCGTTCGAGAGTTATCGTGCGCTCCAACCACTACACATGGTGCCATAGGGGTTTTTTACAACTTCGCGCTATTTTCTCAGGAAGTATGGACTTGCCCCTGATAAAACTTGTACTGCCGTAATGGGGGCAGGAAATACAAGTTGCTACATCAAAAATCAAAGCGAGAGCAGGTCCTAAACAGCACTTTTCCAAAATTTTGTGTGGGAGGTACCCGAAAGGGTGACTCGATAGAGTCCATATTGGAAATTTCACGATGTGTAAATTATGGACCAAATCGGTTACTATCTTTGAGAGTTATCGTTCGTACAATTTTTTCGAACATTTTCGAACTTTTGTGGGGGAGGTACTAGAAGGAGTGGACCTACATGATCCATCTTCGACGTCAAACCAAGTTTGGACAAAATATTACGAAGGCCAAATTTTGGACCAAATCGGTTCATCCGTTCGAGAGTTATCGTGCGCACCAACCAGCCACACAGACAGACGGACATTGCTAAATCGACTCCAAATTGTCTGAAACGGACTTCGTCCAAACATTCTTGGGGTCTAAAACAATTATTTCGATGAGGCAAATTTGGCCATATGAAAGTGTATATGCCCTCCTTAGCACAAATGCTGTGGGTATAACAAGTAAGAACGTCGTTATTTCGGCCGGGCCCCCACCCTCCACCACGAGTTATATTGAAGTAAAATGGAACAATACGATTCCTTTCGTTCATGAAAAAGACTAAATACCAAATTTCAGCAATTTCGGTAAAACAATGTGGCTAACCTTACCGTTCTATGGGACTATATGAAGGTGTGGACCTATACAAACAACAATTTATACCCCCAACGAAGACTAAGTACCGTGGACCTACACAGACAAAATTCCGGGGGAATATTTTATACGCCTAACGAAGATTAAGTACCAAATTTGATAGATTTCGGTGAGATAATGAAGCTAAAACCTTCAAAATGCCGAATATCGGGAGGCCTTTCTATGGGGGGCTATATGAAGGCGTGGACCTATACAGATAAAGTTCTGGGGAAAAGTTTTATACCCCCAACAAAGAATAAGGGCCAAATTTTAGCCATTTCGGTGAGATAATGAAGCTAAACCCTTCAGAATTCCGAAAATCGGGAGGTACCGTTCTATGGGGGCTATATCAGAACGTGGACCGATATGGCCCATTTGCAATACCAAACATCCTAGGAGTAATAGAAACTTCTATACCAAATCTATCTTAAAAATTGCGAGCTGTATCTTGATATCAACAGACGGACATGGTAATATCGACATAGAATTTTACCCTGATCAAGAATGTATATACTTTATAGGGTCTCCGATGAATATTTCGATGTGTTATAAACGAAATGACAAATTTAATTATACCCTCCATATTATGGCGGAGGGTATAAAAATGTGAGTTTGCGAAACGCGAAATGTAATGGAACCAGAATGAAAGTAAACAATTTTACCAAAAATTGTCTCCTGCAAAGATGATGAAGGGTCTCTGATAACTGAACCAGGAAGAGTAGTGAGGATCTGAAAAGAGCATTTCAGGAAACTTTTGGTAACGAACATTGGCACGAACATCAGTACAGCAATAAATTGGCTAAAGGACAATGAGGCATTAGAAGCATAGAAGCTTCTTATTACATGACCTAGTCAACGCAATCGTTGTATCTAGATATGTTTAACAATACTGATGTCGTTGCATAGCAGGTAAAAGCTCGTGGTTCATACGACGTCGATATTCACCGTCAACACATATTGACCCGTAGATCATTCGAAGAATTTTTCTCTCAAACACACAAAGCTCTACCTTATCAGCTTCGGTAAGTACCCATGCTTGGGAACTACACACGGGTAGTATCAGCGTTTTGTAAAGTGTTATGTTTGACAATATGGAGTTTGTTATACCCACAGCATTTATGCTAACGAGGGTATATACACTTTCATACGGGCAAAATGTGCCTCATTGAAATAATGGTTTTAGACCCCAAGTATTTTTGGATGAAATCCGTTTGAGACAATTATGAATTGATTTAACCATGTCAATAAGTCTGTCTGGCTGGCTGGAACGATAACTCTCGAACGGATCAAACGATTCGGCCCAAAATTTGGCTTTCGTATTTTTTTGTCCAAACTTAGTTTACATCCGATCCACTCCTTTCGGTAGTTCCCCCACAGAAGTTCGAAAACGTTCGGAAAATTTGTGCGCATGACAACTCTTAAAGGGAGTAACCATACTTTCCAATATGGACTCAATCGGTCCACTCTTTGGGTACATCTCACACAAAATTTCGAAAAAGTTCTTAAATGGGGTGACGATTTAGCCCATACTTTACACATTCTAATATATCTACCAGATATAGATCAGGTTCGAATATGGACTATATTTGTCCACTCCTTCGTGTACCTCCCACACAAAATTTCGGATAAGTTCACTTTAACACCTGCTCTCGAATCACTTTGATTTTTGTTGACATAACTTGCATTCCCTGCCTCCATTACGACGGTGACATTTTTTTCAGGGGCTAGTCCACACTTCTTGAGAAAACAGCCCGAAAATTGTAAGAAACCCTATGGCACCATATAACTCTCGAGGTGATCAACCGATTTGGTCCAAAATTTGGCCTTCATCATATTTTGCCAAACTTAGTTTCAGTTCGAAGATGGGCAATACCGGTCCACAACTTCCGGTACTTCCCCCCAATATTTTAATAATGTCTTGAACGGGGCTAATACTTTGGTCCAAACTTTGGGTCTCCTAATATTTAGTTTAACTTCTAAAATGGTACATATCGGTCCTCTCATTGGGGTACCTTCCCCACAAAAGTTCAACATTTGTGTCTAAGTGCAGTTTAGGGTCTGTTCGAAGATCCTTTGGAAATGTATACCGATGCTGATCGTCGTGGTCCTGTTTACAGCGATATTAAGTTTTCCGTGGACAAGTTCATGCTTCCTGGTCCAAAAGTTATACGATGACCCACTGAAATTACTTGTTCGCGCGATATCTATCGAAAAGATATGACTCCCAAAATAAGATCCACTTTTATAATTGACTATGTCGGTCTATTCCCTCAAGTATCTCCTCCGCAGCATTTTTAAACTTTAATCCCAATCCACATTTTTGTCGGCAAGTTCAAATATCCACAAAGGGCCACAAAATTCTGGAAAAACCCTAAATACATTCGATCTGTCCGTATATGAAAGTTTTAATTCACATAGGCTGAAGGTATATCTCTGTCAACAAAGCCGACTGATACTCTTTTACTTGTTGGGTCACTAGGCAACGTTCTTATGCGTGAACGCGCGGCACGTGTTAATTCACTACCTTTTAACTGATGATACCACATGGAGGTTAGTATCCACTTGAGATGCAAAAGGGACCAAGATACCGTCCGATTCTTGCTTGGTATCTTTCATCCCCTACGTCACCCGTTAACGCAAATGGGGGTGATACCAAAACGTCGATTGAAATATTTAGCGACATATTTTAATACCACTAATTATTTTCAAAACCTTGTGAGATTATTGAAATATCTTAATGTATATTCAAATTGTGAACATTTCACAGTCTTTCAAACTACGCCAACATTTAAAACCAATACTCGAATTTTTATAAAAAAAACATTATTTATTCGTTGAACGTGACCAAACGTATTACCAATACATATTTCTCATTCTATATTGACAAACTATTTGGCAATAGGTGGTCATTTTCAATTACCCTGCCACCATCTACTGTAATTGCCTAACGACGTCGACGACGATGAATCCTTGCACAGAGTCGTGCCCATTTTCCATTTAAATATTTAAAGTGTATTTTCGCAATTTCTCTCAAGGCTTATTTTACTTGGGCAACATTTCAATATAAATCAATTTTTGTGTCTGTTTGAAAATCGAAAAGACACACACACATTCACACTCATGCACACAAACAATGATTACGTTTCTTAAGGAATAGAAAAGAAAAATGGAAAAACTTCTACAAATTCGAATGGTGGTGCATACCAAATGATTGCTGACATATGTGGAAACGCCAACAACAACATCCTACTAAATAACTTGCTACATATTTTCCAAAGGCTAACCAGGAGGCAACCAACCAAAAAATACAAAGCAACAATATTCACACAACATACATGCATACATAGCGCCAAGAAAATTTGCTAGTTGATGTAGGGAAAATCTCAAGAAAATGTCAAGAATATTTTGTAACATTTACTTTAGGAATATTTTACGACTCTAACGACCGACCCAGAACGCTTCTTACGTTTTGTGATTTTCTTTCGATTCTCTTTGCCTTTGCCTGACAACTTTCAAGCCTATTTCCTCTTTTCTTGGAGTTTTCTTCTTAAAATTACAACTTGGCAAGAGACACGCTGTGAGTGCACCAGCTACACGACTCCAACACCAGTTCCAAAAACGCTCCACACCACCATCGCCAATTGGCGATATGTATGAACTTATATCCCTTGAGAGAACTCTCCTTGGATTGTTGTTCTTTATTTGAAGATGTATTTATGCAGCACATATGCCAAGTTAAATTGAAAGGATAATTCGCCTTCAAAAGAATACGAAATGCGATGACGTCGACTGAAAGCAAACACCCTCATGGGATGTTAGGCCACTCACTCATTCATTCACTTGCCCATACGCTTATGGGTTCGTTGTTGGTTGCACTGTGCTGGTTGGCTGGCTGGCTGACTGGCATTGCTGTTTCACACTAAGTTATTTGTACTGCATTGAGAAGAAAATATGGAGATACATATGTGCGAGTGTGTGTTAACGACGTAGAGCACAGTGTTTGATGTCTTAATATGCAGTAAGACTTTCTGGCTAAAGGAATTCATCCTCCACCGACAGGCTATAAAAGGAGATGCTTAGCCATCACTTGGATTCACAAGCAGAATTCAACCTGCCGATCTCAGCCATCTGATCGCTAGAGCTGAAGTAATCATTGGATGCAATGTCAACGCAGGTGTCCTACTACCAGGCCCAACACCCACGAGTGCAGGACTTCGATGGTCGGATTTGGAGTTAAGCGTTGCCAACTCCAAATTCGACCATCGAGCAATGGAGACGTGCCTGCTCATTTATGGTATTTAACACGAAAAGAAGGAGGAACAAGGAAGGAACAAGGATACTCCGATACAACAAAGAGCTTCAGGAGGGCTTACAGAAACAAGAAGGAAGAAGTGGGGTCATGCGGGTTTAGTTCTGCCTTTATAACGGCCATTGACAACAACGTTTCGAAGCAAACAACAAGAAGAAGTTTCCTTAGAGATCTTCCACCCAACATTCTAAGATTCATCGTTGAGCGGAAACGGCTTCGGGGCATCCTAAGAAGAAGTCCAGTTCATGATTGTCATCCCACCCTCAGTGTAATAATCAGATTAACATGCACGAAAAGGAGCGATTCAAAACATACCTTGTAAACATCGACGTTAATTGCAAAACCTACGCAAGGTGAAGAGATCTGTCGTCTTATTGTTCAGTCAGCCCATAAAAAAATATACACTACGATCGATTTCGGATAACGCGCAGAGGACAGAAAACCTGGCAGATCACATGCAGGATATTCACCAGTCCCATGCAACGATGAATACCGAGTTCCACGGCGGCCGGTTGTCTGCCTCGGATTGACTTGGAGGAATCTTCGACCACGGGCCGTCACCTCCACAATTATGTGTTTGTGTTCGTATTTTTCCACTATGAGATATGAGGCAATATATCTCGGAATACCTGCTCCGCGCTCTTATGGTCCATACCTGGATAGAGAATAATCCCCGTCTGCCAGTTCCAATTCCACCTATCTCAACATCGGTGAGATGTAATGGATATATGGAATGGGTGCACTTCCGAGGCTGCCCTGGTCTCAGTCGCCTATAGGACTGCTGTGATAGAAGTAATATTATATTACAGAAGTTATGAATACAAGACACCCCAGCAGTCTCCTCAACAACAACAATTGCAGCATATATCACCCCAAGTCATTGTTCAGCGCCCCGGAAATGCATCATTTCTGCAATTCAAATGCAACGGTCTCAACTAAAAAGTCAGCTAAATCATCGACCTAATGAGTCTGAGCAACATGACAATAGCCGCAATTCAGTGAACAAAGCTCACCTTCACCTGTAGCTTGCAACGTTGCCATGATTACAAAGTTAAACGAAAAGATCGCTCACGAAGCGGAGGATGAGGATTTGCCTTCCTTCTATACCAGTCTGTCCAGTACAGACGTATCTCGCTTGAGCTTGACACTAGTGCCCCATACATGGAATGTATCGGTGTACAAGTAAAGTGTGTGACTGCCGAGACATAGACCACCGATGAATCGCTCTGCCTTGGGGTATATGCCGGACATTATTTCGCCAGTAGAACCGGGTCTAACCCGGTTTTTACAACTGATCTTTCGGGTCGAATAACCGACGATCCAGATCCGCAGCCCATTAAAATTACACATTTCCGTAATCAGCGCACAAACCACACCTTCGGACTAAAAATCGGAGATATTTCCTTGGAGTCGTTCCCGTTGGGCCTGCTTAAATAGGCTAACTTTGCATAAAATTAATCTAACATAGAATAAATCTACTAAAGACTCCCCGATTTCATTGATTTTTTTAAAGATAGGTATAATGACGGTCTTCAAGGGAACATACATATATTTAGTCTAATCACTTTTTGATATTTACACTAATTGGGAATATTTGCTATTTCAGTGTCTATTTTGACTGGGCTATTAATGCAGTTCTCAACATATACGTCGATAGTGTCCTGATTCCGACCACTAACTACCCCAAGATATTTCTGATATTTACTCTAATCACTTTTTGATTAGACCAACGTTTGCAACAAATAAATCCCAAAGCCCTAAAATTTGACCTTTGACTCCGAATAACTGTTTTTTGCACACATTTGATTGATGCGGACTTTTAAAACGTTGCCTTTAATGGCAAGCACTAGCTCTCCACCAACATTTAGCTTTGTGGGAATTTTTGCTATTTCAATGTCTATGTTGACTGGGCTATTAATGCAGTTCTCAACATATTGGTCGATGGTGTCCTGATTCCGACCACTAACAACCCCAAGATATTGGTTGTAACAATCAACAGCACGTTTAAGTCGCCCGCGCAAGCCACAGCTGTTTGCAACAAGATCAGAAGTAGGAACAAGGTTCTCAAATCGCTGGCTAGCAGCAGTTGGGGTACTGACAAAGAAACCTTGTTGACTTCTTGTTGGTATGCAAATGTAAGTCCCACACAGTGTAAGAATATTCAAACCTGACAGAATGCCGCCCTGAAGATGGCAATAGGGTTCCTCCTCATGACAGTGACGAATATTTTACCGGTACTTCAAAATAACAACGAGGCATCCCTGCCCCCTCCCGAAAACCTCTAGGCCTATCATGCAGGCTTGAATAGCATTCACGCTAATGCAGTTGCGCAGACAGTACAAAGGTACAGTGTGAACGCCGTACTCGCAGACCAACCCCATTCATCGCAGCTTAAGAACGCAAGCTTGCAAGGCAAACACGAGTGGTTTTAGACCAGTTAAGATTCGGGCGAAACACTATGTTGCGAGTTTATATAAACGGTGGACAAAAAATAGAAGGAGTTGACGTATGTGGATGAATTTTGGTACAAGTACTTACTGTTGGCAAAAAACCGGAAAGTTCGTTTTGGTACAGTCTTCATGTAACGATACCTCCCAATTTTTGATATTTTGAATATTTTAGCTAAATTTAACGACCAACTTTGCTGAATTTTGAGTTGCAGGGTTCCCTGTTCACAAGAAATTTTTTGATAAAAATTATGAACATAGGTCCACGTTTTGATATAGACCCAATATAACGGTACCTCCCGATTTTCGGTATTTTAAAGATTTTACCTAAGGGCTGAATTTTTGCATTGAGGGTTCCGAATGGACAACAAATTTGTCTGATAAAAACGATGAGTATATGTCCATGTTTTGATATAGCCCCCTATAACGGTACCTGCCAATTTTCGATATTTTAAATATTTTAGCTAAATTTATCGATCAAATTTGCTGTAAAAAAGGTGGTATCGCCTTAATAAGGTGGTCACTGCAAATGATAGATAACATGTTCGTCTGTAAGCCTCTACCTCTGGCACCTTTATACACATGAAGTACTCACCTTTCTCGAGTCAATCAGCTAATAATATCGATATACACGTTTATACAATTTTCCCCACTCCACTAATTTTAAAATTTGCTTCACAAAATTTATGAACTAAGAAAAACAGGCCTGGGAAACTGTAAACATCATATGATCACTATTTGTTTTCAAACAAATACTTTAAATATTCAATTATTTGAATACAGAGTTTAAAAGCCAGCATCTATAAACATTAGCATTAGCTGTACACTTCAACTGCTACACAATATTGACACACACGGCTAAATAAGCAACCGAACGCATATTTATTTTTGTATATTTTTACTTATTTCGTTTTTTACGCCTAATCTTTTTGCGTTAGGCATAATCGACAACCACGCTACATATTTAGCAGTCGGCTGACCATTCGTAAGAACGAATTAGCATCCGAGGGTGGTTTTTTGATTAGAGTTGCCAACGCAGTAATAAAAAAGGTGTCATTTAATGTCAAAATACCTCCACCATATGGTAGAACCTAAAGAATACTAATTATTATTGTTTAAAAATAAAAAAGTATATATTGAACAGCTTCACCAAAAAATCACATGTCCTTTGAACGAAAAAGTGGAATTAATTATATCGTGATTTTTAATGCATTACACTGGTAACCCTGATCTCAAAAACAATTGTTTGCTGAAAACATGGCTAAGCCGTTGAAACGTTGTTGCTTATTCTCTTTTCTGATATGTGTTGATCATGTGTGCTGCAAAATATGAGTATGCGTGCCCGAAGCTATTTTATTAGAGCGAACATATCAAATAGCATCAGCATCGCTAGCAATATTTTTGTGAAATTTATTGCTAGATGTTGCCGTTGTTCATTGTTGCTAAACATATTTCGAAGAAATTTTAGCAGGCAAAGCTACAAATATTCGGTGCTTTTGCTAATATGGCGTTAGCATTTTAAACCCTGTTTGAATATAATAACTATTTTAATTTCACTGCTTGTAATTTTTTGAGGCATGTTTTATTAACCATATTCTGACTCCACAGTGTGATAGAAGACCAAAAAATAGAAGACACGTGTTTTGCCGTTTTTCCCTATCTCATCAACTTTCGCGGTTATAGGCCTCCAAAGGTTTGAGTCTTTGATTTAAAAAAGGGGTCATTTTTCAAGACTAAATCTTCCAAACCGTTAGGAATTTTGAATTTATCTCAGAGGCAAAGTTGTAGATCTTATCTTAAAAATTGTGAACACATATAATCCATCAAACTTCATCTGGAAGGTCAAAATCGTCCAGGTCAAATTTCTTTTAAAAATTTTTCTCGGGTTTTGGTCTGCAGCTATCAAACCGATCAAATATGAAGCAAACAACCAACTACAAAAATATAACTCAGATCCCAGTAAACATCTTTCTAGAACATACGATCTCTGTATAGACAGTTCTTAAAGGTTAAAATAACAAAGCACATGGGATTTTTATCCTGTTTTCTCTGGTTCTGGTCCACAGATACTAAACCGTTCAATATTGAAGAAAACAGCCAACTGCAATAATGTAGCATAGACATCAATGAAAAACTTTTTGGAACATGCGAAATGTCTATGAACGGTTCTTAAAGGTGAAAATAGCAAAAAACTTTTGAAAATATTAAATTTTTACACTTTTTTCTCCGATTCTGGTCCACAGATACCCAACGGCCCAAAAATTAAGGATACCGTCAACTACAAAAATGTACCAAAGATTTCAATAAACAACTTTCTAGAACATATGACGATTCTAGGAACGGTTGATATACATTTCGCATGTTCCAAAAAGTTGTTCATTGATGTCTTTGCCACAAAGAAACAGGATAAAACCCACCCAAAACAGGACAAAACCCACATTTGCTTTGTTATTTTGACCTTTAAGAACCGTCTATACAGAGTTCATATGTTCTAGAAAGATGTTTATTAGGATCTGAGGTACGTTTTTGTTGTCGGTTTGCTACAAATTTGATCGGTTTGATAGCTGCAGACCAAAACCCGAGAAAAAATTTTAAAAGAAATTTGACCTTGGCGATTTTGACCTTGCATATGAAGTTTGATGGATTATATGTGTTCACAATTTTTGTTCCTTAAGACAAGATCTACAACTTTGCCTCTGAGATAAATTCGAAATTTCTAAAGGTTTGGACGATATAGTCTTGAAAAATTACCCCTTTTTACATCAACGCAAACAGCAAAAGTTGATGAGATAGGGACGACGAGACACGTGTCTTCTATTTTTTGGTCTTCTATCACGCTGCGGTGTCAGAATATGGTTAATAATTTTCGTGATGCACAGTGTTTTGGAAAAACATTGAGAAAAATGCACATTGCCAACAATTATCGGATTTGAACCCTTATATAGACAAAACTATTTGACGTATCAATGCCAAAACTTTAAACCTTTCTAATTGGAATATTTTCTATTGGTTTTAACCATTTTTGGCCGCTGTCATGACACTGTGCTATGTAGTCGCCTCAATTCATACTGGGCCCAAATTGATGGCACGATACCCAACACATGCCCCAAATGTGTATTGGAACCGCACAACACGCTGCATTTGTTAAGCTGTCCAGTCTCTCAACTGCCTCCTGATTCTTTATGGACGCAGACGGTCCAGTTTACAGAATTTTTGAATTTCGACACAGAGAACCCAGCACCAGATAACTGAATAAAATTTATGAACAAACATTTGCGTTGCTAAAACAACAATAGACACTAATAGAGTTTCAAAATATATTCGACGTTGAATTACTGACAATCGCTGCTATACATTTTCGTTAATCCAAGATGTACTATACTTGGTCCATACTTACCTTTAGATTGTGGCACGTCAATCAGGTTCCGGTTTGTATAGCCATCCATTATACCCTGAACCGTAATATGGAGGTTACAATTAAATTTGTCATCCCGTCATCGTCGGAGACCCTATAACGTATGTATATATGTTATTGATCAGCATATAGTTCTATGTTGACATAACCATGTTCGTCTTTCCGTCCGTCTGTCCCTCTGTCTGTCGAAATCGAGATACACTCCCAATTTTTAAGACAGAGCTTCGTAATTTTAAAGAGTTTGGCCTCAATATCCCACCGAAATGTCTCAAATTTGGTATTAGGTATTCCGTGGGTGTATAAAATATTCCAGAAGAGAGTTATCAGTCTATTTCCACGTCTTCATATAGCCCCCATAGGATCGTATACCCGATTTTCGGTATTTTGAGGGTTGTAGTTTACTTTTAGTCCCACATGAAATTCCTCGTTAAAGGGCCACTTCTTAATATAGCCCTTAAAGAACGGTCCCTCCCAATTTTCGTTATTTTTTATTGGCAGAAATTTGGTAATTGTTCTTCGTTGAGGGTACAAAACTTTCCACCAGAAATTTGTCGGTATTGGCCCACGTCTTCATATAGCCTCCCATAGAAAAACAGTACGCCCGATTTTCGGTATTTTGAAAGTTTTAGCCACCTTATTCAACCGCAATAATTAAAATTTGGTATTTAGTCTTCGCTAAAGTTACAAAACATTTGTACAGGTACAAACAAGCGTGCCCCAATTTAAGATTGTCAAATTGGTTGTTAATTGGAAATTTGTGTTCCCAGAAGAAAACTTACTAAAAAAAACTATCCATGTATATTTGGGTTTAAGTCTAGACGGTATTTCAACATGTTATGTATTTCGAGGGGTTTTTGACAAATTTTCGAACCAAGATTGCTGTAGTAATTTAATACTGTTTGTTACCAGAGGATACAAAAACCCCATTCGGAAAATTGCATATATTGTTCCATCTTTTGGAAAGAACAATGATGACGCGCCATATGGGCTCTTTTAAAGGGTGTATTATCAGTTGAGATATTCTGCTCCAGCAATGAATAAGAGGAAATGCTTAGGGCTTTCATAAGCGAAAGGATACTAATTGTTCCTATTCACTTCAATTCAGTTCCTGGTGAAGTGTATACAAAGTTCGGCCCGAACGAACTTAACTCCGTTTTTACTTTTTCTTTATTAGAAATCGACTGTTCCACAGAGCCCAATGGGATTTCCAAAGACGGCTTTCGGATACAATTTTTCGACCAGACGAAGACAATTGGTATACATAATTATAAATTACGCCAGTTTTAACTTTCATCAGTATGCATTTTATAGACGTCTTGCGTCATAAACTTGTTATTTTAGCGGTTTCTTGCCAGACCCATTTAGCTAACTGTTTCTTGCAGCCTTACGACTTTGATTCTTCATTGGTTTTAAAAACCTTGAGTTGTTACAACAAATTGTTATTATCAACTTTAATATAACTTTATCGCCGGGACTATCAAACCACTGTGCACTCACTGCTCATCTCAGGGGTACAACCAAAAGAATCACGTAAAAGTGTTATGTGTTGGCATTCAAAGTTTTATAGATTCTTAGCGATACATTACGCTTTGCAACTGGCAATTGAATGTGGCACGTTCCAAATTGCGGTGTGTGCAGGCTCTAAGTTACTAACTAAAGATTTAAACACTTGCACAAATATTTTTATTAAAAATATTCCTAGGTATGCAACGACGGGATGTAAGAAAGATTTACGGAAAGTCCATTATATTTGTTATGGCATTCCAGTTTTGCAGTTAACTCCGACACGAAGACAAATTACCACTTGAGGCATGCCACAGCCAAAACAACAACTACAAAGGCAAGAGCCATAACGGCACATATACAAGATAACTCTCTTGCGGAACATGTATTGTTAACGTGTGAAGAGGAACAACAACAAAGTGATCCTGTTAAGTGTCCTGTGTTTCAAGTTATTTTTTTTTGTTTTACAGTCCTTCTTTGGTCATAATCAAATTTTTATCCTTACAAATCGTCACTTGTAATACTTCCTTTGCTTTATTTCAATTTCATAGAGTTTTACATTTGGAAACAGTTATTCCATTTCGTTGTGTATTTTTCCTCCAAAATGTACACTACAATTTATTGCCAGGATCCACTTGATATAAGAAAAGAAAAGTAACAATTATTAACAAAATATTGAGACTTTAAGTGAAGTCATAGGTTTTAAAGGTATCCGTTTAAGTTCCTAACGTGAACATACAGTTTTCGGCATTGCTAGAGATGGACAGTGGGTAAATACCCAATGGGTAAATACCCGGTAAATTGGGTAAATACCGGGTAAATACCCATTTGTGGGTATTTATTTGGGTATTTACTATATTGAATCGCTAATACAACATCTTAGACCTCATTTCTGGGTTTAGGTTATGAAATCGATTCAAAATGGATAGTTTTACAATACTTTAAACAAGTGGGTAAATACTTGGGTAAGTACCCGAGTATTTACCCAAGTGTTGGGTAAAAATTCATTAACTGCCGAACCACTTGACGAAGGCTGACAAAATTTGGCTCAAATCTTACTTCTGTCAAGGGATTATCTAGCATTGAAAATGGGGTCTCTGGGCCCATGTTTTGATATAGCACCCATATATCCGTACCTCCCGATTTAAGGTATTTTTACCTATTAGACTCATTGTACAATCATATTGGCTGAAATTTGGCACAGTGAGTCCTCAATGATTATAAAATATCCTTGCAAACATTTGTCAACGTAGGTCCACGCTTTCTTATAGCCCCCA
Source organism: Musca autumnalis (assembly GCF_047663935.1). NCBI lineage: Eukaryota > Metazoa > Arthropoda > Insecta > Diptera > Muscidae > Musca > Musca autumnalis. The sequence continues at coordinate 123,931,474 of NW_027411977.1, forward strand.
TATATGTGTACCCCCATTTCAAATATTTACCCAAATATTGGGTAAAAACTCTTTATCTGCCGTACCATTGGCGTAGGCTCACAAAATTTGGCTAAAAACTTTCTTATATATGGAGTCCCTGGGTCCATGTTTTGATATAGCCCCCATATAGCCGTACCTCCCGATTTAAGGTATTTTTAACTATTAGCCACATTTTACAATCATACTGACTGTAATTTGGTACAGTGAGTTCCCAATATGTATAAAATATCGTTGCAAAAAATTGTCGACGTAGGTCCACGTTTTCTTGTAGCCCCAATATGGGTTTCTGAAATCGGCAGGTACGGCTATATCAAAAAGTGAACCCTGGGACTCCATTTTCAATACCTTTAATACTATTAATATAAGAAAGTTTTGAGCCAAATTTTGTCAGCCAACGTCAAGTGGTTCGGCAGATAAGGAGTTTTTACCCAATATTTGGGTAAATACTCGAAATCGGGGTACCCTTATATGGGGGCTACAGGAAAACGTGGACCTACGTTGACAAATGTTTGCATAGATATTTTATACTCATTGAGGACTCACTGTGCCAAATAACAGCCAATTTGGTTGTAAAATGTGGCTAATAGATGAAAAATACCTTAAATCGGGAGGTACGGCTATATGGGGGCTATATCGAAACATGGACCCAGAGACCCCATGTTCAGTACCAGAAGTTCTTTTGACATAAGAAATTTGGGTAAATACTCGAAATCGGGGTAACCATATATGGGGGCTATTAGAAAACGTGGACCGATATTGACAAATTTTTGCAAGGGTATTTTCTACATATTGAGAACTCACTATGCCAAATTTCAGCCAATATGATTGTACAATGAGGTTAATAGGTAAAAAATACCTTAAATCGGGAGGTACGGATATATGGGGGCTATATCAAAACATGGACCCAACATGTTCAGTACCAAAAGTTCTTTTGACATAGGAAAGATTTATGCCAAGTTTTGTCAGCCTACGTCAAGTGGTTCGGCAGTTAAAGAGTTTTTACCCAAAATTTGGGTAAATACTCGAAATCGGGGTACCCTTATATGGGGGCTATTAGAAAACGTGGAAATATATTGACAAATTTTTGCAAGAATATTTTCTACACATTGAGAACTCACTGTGCCAAGCTACAGCCAATATTATTATAAAATGTGGCTAATAGACAAAAAATACCTTAAATCGGGAGGTACTGTTATATGGGGGCTATATCAAAACATGGACCCAGAGACCCCATGTTCAGTACCAGAAGTTCTGTTGACATAAGAAAGATGTAAGCCAAATTTTGTCAGCCTACGTCAAGTGGTTCGGTAGTTAATGAGTTTTTACCCAACACTTGGGTAAATACTCGGGTATTTACCCAAGTATTTACCCACTAGTTTAAAGTATTGTAAAACTATCCACTTTGAAACGAATTTACAACCTAAACCCAGGAATAGGGTGTAAAATGTTGTATTTGCCATTCAATATAGTAAATACCCAAATAAATCATCTCTAGGCATTGCCAAGTGTTGAACCAAATATTCTGAGCAATTTCGCCTTAAAAAAATCTCTATATTTTCTGTCATACAATGTTCATCATAGTTTTGAAAGACTCACATCTGTAGTAGGCCTACGTCGCATGCCGGGCAGATGTTTTGCATGGTGTCGTCAATGCTCGTCCTGTAGGAATTTAGACGGCTGCACCATCCCAAATGTAGTTGATCCAAACCCCCTGTGGTTTGTCGCGCAACTGAAGTTTTTCATCTGTAATAGGACCTAGGAGCGCATTCACACGATAGTTTTTTGTGCCATCTGCGACTGCATCTGTTTGAATGTTATTCAATCCAGCTCGATAGAATTGTTGATTTAGGCGTTCTCTCTTATATCGTTGAACTCTCTAGATAATAAAGGTCTCTCCGGACATGCCTTGGTGGGGGAGTGCTATCCACAATTTGGTGTAACACCCGAGCAAGTACCGCAAAGATAGCATGTAATTGTTGGATTTTGATGGTCTACTGAAGATAAGAGGAGGCATTCTGACAGGTCTGAATATTTTTCCATAGCGTAGCTCTTATATTTACAGACCATACTGGCGCCACATAGCTTACCACAGACCGACCTATCGCTAACAAGGTTTCTTTATCTGCACACCAAATGGCGACATGAGGGACCGCTAGAAGTAAAGATTTTGCTACCATCGACCGTGAATTTCAACAATGTTCTCACCTCTGCCGTCCATGTGGTGAACAGATTGGCCGTAGATTTGTGGCGGATATTTTAATACTCCTTGCGTGGAAAATCTGGTAAGATCAGTCAAAAAGCATTTCAATCTTTCACAAATAACATTAGGGCAGGTACCTGGCGCCAAGATCGTACGCATCATCCGCACAATGCGGTGTGGAGGGTGCTGAATATAGGAGAGGATGAGGTTAAACAGTTTCACTCTACGGGGCTTGGACTTCTTGTTCCTGAATTTCATGTACGACTGCCGTACACGTATATAATTGATTATCCAAAGTTTCAAACTAGGCCGGAAGTTGTATACTTGATGTCCTAAAACAATGTGGAGTGATTTTGCGCCCCAATAACTGCTCTATCACACGGAAATGACATGTAGCGCTGTTGTCCTGCTGTCCCACACGGATGATCGCATACTAATTCTGACGCTGGGGAGGAGAGAAGCCTCAACAGTGTTTGCAACGGGCGACAGAAGCGAAATCGTTGAGTACGATTCACCTTTGCTGGCATCCAGACTTCGGGAACGATGTGGGTGTCTAGCGACAACTTTAGTAACATATTCGACTCCCGGGCACATTCACCTGTTTCAGCGTTACCATGGAGATTCCATCAACGCCCAACGCTTTGGATGATTTAGCGTTCCTGATTGTATTCGCCACATCATCCATTGAAAATTGCGGTGGTTTCTCCTTCTGTCACTGCCGGTGTGCTCAACAAACTGCCGATTGAAATAACTTGCGCACTCTTCGGGTCAGTCAGCCTTACGTCGCCAAACGTTACTGAACCGTTGCCCATAATTAACTCTAGTGTTGCAACTCTTCAGATGATGTAACCACTAGTTTCGCTTACGCTCACCGACGAACCTTTTAACTTCCTCTGTCAGCTCCCTGATTTTGGGGTCACTGGGGTTGGCACGTAGAAGCTCATACCGCTCATTGGCTAGTCATGTCGCCTCTGCTGGGAAGTTTGTTCTCACTTCGGGTATACGACCAGTATGGTAACATGGGGCGCCTTCGCCACGTTTTTCTTCAAAATGTTCTCATACCGACACCGTTAAAGTTTTTTCAAACATTATTTTTGGTACAAATATTAGCGTATCTTGACTATAATTTTTGATATATAAATGGTTATAATTTTGTTTTTAAAATATTATTTTTGGGAATTTACAAAATGTCTAAAAAGTGGCGAAGCCTCCCCACCCCTGGTGCAGCTTCGCCATCGATATTGAACATTTTCCAACGGACTCTAAAACTGTAATTTACCATACTTTTTCCTTAAATATCAACATTATGCGAAAAAGGAACATGTTTCCTATTGAATAATCAAAAATGATTCTGAAATTCACAAAAAATAACCGATTCTAGCGGTTAATTGAAATAGGTTCCTTGAATTTAGGTACAGAAATCATAATATAACTAAAACAAGATACGTTTACGATACTATTTGATTTTAACTTCACATTATAGTGTGGTATATCTATGGCATCATGACAGAACTACCAGGTAGTGGTATCACACCAGCTGATTGAATATGAAAAGTCAAATCCCTTTATAAAAAAATTATTTTTGTTGTAATTTCCCCAACAACATAAAGAAAGTTTTGACATAACATATTCAAAATTTTACGATGCCACTACCTGGGTAATTGTGCCATGTATGACATAAAGAATTGAAGTTAAACATGACAAATTTCTGACATTAACCCACCACACCCCTATCATGGCGTAAGCGCCCCACCCCCAACATATCTCATAATATGAATATATTGACATTTGTTATTGTTTTTTTTTTTTCATGCAAATTATTGGAATTTCTATTCTTCAGTAGTTTTCTTCCAACGGTGTAAAATATGTTTTTGATATCACAAAAGGTAAAGAAGATATCACAAAAAACTCCTACCATAATAATTTTTCCCAATACCCCCGCTATCATACTTATGACACAACTGCCAACTTTTGAGAGATGATAGATATTCATTAAACTCACAATTTTGCCTTTAACGGATTTTTTCTAGCACTTGTATTTTGCGAGAAAATCGGCGATGGCGTACCCGCCCCAGTGGCGAAGGCGCCCCATGTTACCATATATGTCAAGCGACTGCAACGAAGGAACGTCCTTTCTGCTCTCTCTTAAACTAGGCCCATTAGACCTCCCATGATTGATAAAAGTGCCACGTTCAGAAGAAATGAAATCTGGCGGTTTACTAATGGAGACAATTATGGGGAGATGGTCTGATCCGAGAGATAGGGCGGGTTGCTAGGTGTCAGTCCAGGTGACACGATGGTTATGTCTGCCAAAGTGTGACACTCTCCGCTAATTCTGGTAGAGGCGCACTATGTCGCGAGTTCATATAAACAGTGGTCAAAAATAGTAGGAGTTGGCGCAGGTGGATGAATTTTAGTACAAGTACTTATTGTTGGCTGACAATGTCGATGGCAAAAATGAAGAAGGTCGGCTAACGTTTTAGTATAGCCCCCATATAACGGTACCTCACGATTTTCGATATTTTGAAGATTTTACCTAAGCTTCTCGACCAAACTGGCTGAATTTTTGCATTGAGGGTTCCTAGTGGCCAACAAACTTTTCTGATAAAAATTATGAGCATAGGTCCACTTTTTTGATACAGCCCCCATAGAGCGGTAGCGGCCCATTTTTTTAAAGTTTTAGCCACACTATCCAACCAAAGTACCTGATATGTGGTATTTAGCCTTCGCCAGGGCTGCGCTTCCGACTCATGAAATTCATTCTTTCCTCGATCTTATCTCGGAGTCCATTAACCTAAATTGCAAAAAGGATGCATTTTTGGGGATTGGAATAACAACGACGACTCACTGAGCGTTGTCTTCAGGAAGCATGCAGCAACATATTCCCTGTCGTAGTACATCGCATGGACGAGATGCAACCACGTCCGGCATCTATTACATCTCACCGAAGTTTCAGTATGGTAGATGCGGATGTAACAAATTTAGCACATATAAATTTGCCCTGAGTTTTCCTCCGTACCGGGACCGACCAAAAGAATCTAGAGCAGGCATTCCGGGATATCCTCAGAAAAACGGTACAAATACAGACATGTGTGGCAGCTGCTGGCTAGAATACGGTTCGAGTTCAATCCGGTATCGAAATTCCGCCGCCGTGGGATTGTACGGCCCCTAGTCGAAGATTTTTCCGAGTCAATCAGGTGCATAGAAACGACCGACGTGGGATTGAAAATACATTTCTATTATGTATCACAGTGAAGGGTACCACAAATTCATTCACATAACATTTGAAATTTTCAATTCAAGTTTTCGTTTTTAAGGTGTTTTTTTCTTGTTGTTGACTTAAGCACTGGCCGACCCAAAATAATTCTACACGTTTTGGTGTTGTATATAAATTGTATTTCGTGTACTGTTTTTGTCTCATATTTTTTATTGTTTGCCACACACTCACATATCCAGGCATTCGTATTGTGTCGCATGCATTTGCGGTGGCACCATATAAACTACTGTTCTCCAGCAGCAGAAGCTACAGCATATGTGTGGATGGATGCGTATCCTGGCAAATATTCTGCAGTCTTGACGGTGTGTCTTCGTTATTACTTGGGATTTTTTGTCGTTGTGTTTATTTTCTTTTTTCTCAATGTTGTTGTGGTCGCTGTTTGTTTTATGCCATCTACGATGCTGCAGCATAGATATTTCTTACTACAGGATGAAACTTTACATCATACGGAAATGCCGACAGTATTGCCAACTGTTGTGTGGCACCAAAACGATATACAGCATGGATGTATGTATGCAACGTATGTTCTACAGTTCAGTCCAGCAAGAAATTATGACCTTACAAGAAGTCATTGCATATGAACTCATATTTAATGGCAATGGGCACCTACAAATTCGCTTATCCTTTTTGTTCACTTCTTTCCTTGTTCTCCATTCCATTGCAAAAACTTTGCCAAAAAATGAAAACACTATAACAAAGGACAATAAGAAGTACAAGGAAAATCTTTTTGGTTTACAATTGTCACAGACACAGAAAACGTTTTGCCAGCCACGACAAACGTAGCTCGTAAATGTAGAGTGGAAATTATACAATTTATACGATTTATGTACCAAATCACCACATTGTTGGGGTAGTCCTTCGCCTTTGGATATAGAGAAGGAGGATACAAGAAGGATGTGACAAGTAGAAAAACAGACAGACAATCGCTGACAGTAAAAACGATTCATTGCGAAATGTTACTACCAGCCAGAGTTGGAGAATCACCAGATGAATAAGCCGATATTTCATAAAATGTCCTTTGGTATTTCATTTAAGTCTGAATAATCTGGGAAAGTATGTCGCCAAAACCATTAAAGTAAATGAAGAGTGTAATGTATTTGTTGTCTTCATTCTTTATATGGAAAAGGCGAAAAGATGGGAGTTATTTTAAGGGTCTAACGATGTTATATAAGAAGACACTACATAATACATTTTCCTCGAAAACGGGACCAAGGACACAAAATTTCGTTCCCTAGAATTGTATCGGTATTATGAATGATATTTTTATAGAAAAGGTCAGTTGGAGTCAAAAAGAACCCCATGTGGAGTTAATGAATTGTGTATGTAGCTTACTTTTAACCCAATAGGACTTTGTCCCGTTTTCATTGTCATTTTTGACATTTAATCGGTTTTGGTTCAGAAATAAACTATGTTTTGTTTCACTGTATATTCGACATTGGTTATTTATTGGTATGTAGACATAACAATTGGTTATTGCTTATGTAGACATCTGGGGTGCTTCTGAAATATTTACCACAAATAGCTCTTGTAATGATGAACACGTTAATAACAAATTTTCTTGGAGGATAGATCCTGTTATCTCAATTTTTGATCCGGATATTCCAACATTAATACGGATTTTTGAACCGGTTGTAAGTAACCGATTAAACTTATATGTATACCATTAAAAAGCTTATAGAGTTGTCCATCAAATTAAATTAATTCGCTTCGGAAAACTTTGTTAGTTGCAGTTCTAGAACAAAAAAAACCGTTTTCTTAAACCGTTTTTAAGGAAAAATATCAATACGCGCAAATATGGAGATCAAAGGCTGGGGGGTGAAAAATTCTTTTTGGCGATGAAAGTCGATGAAGATAATATTACGAACCCGGAAGGACAGTTATGCCGTAGGTCAAACTTCTGAGTTATGGCGCGATCAAATTTCGTTTGGTTTTTTTTTTTTGTCATGTAGGTATGTATAGTTTGTCAAGAATGAATTCATTTCTCTATAACTCAGAAGTTTGACCTACGGCATAACTGTCCTTCCGGGTTCGTAATATTATCTTCATCGACTTTCATCGCCAAAAAGAATTTTTCACCCCCCAGCCTTTGATCTCCATATTTGCGTGTATTGATATTTTTCCTTAAAAACGGTTTAAGAAAACGGTTTTTTTTTGTTCTAGAACTGCAACTAACAAAGTTTTCAGAAGCGAATTAATTTAATTTGATGGACAACTCTATAAGCTTTTTAATGGTATACATATAAGTTTAATCGGTTACTTACAACCGGTTCAAAAATCCGTATTAATGTTGGAATATCCGGATCAAAAATTGAGATAACCGGATCTATCCTCCAAGAAAATTTGTTATTAACGTGTTCATCATTACAAGAGCTATTTGTGGTAAATATTTCAGAAGCACCCCAGATGTGTACATAAGCAATAACCAATTGTTATGTCTACATACCAATAAATAACCAATGTCGAATATACAGTAAAACAAAACATAGTTTATTTCTGAACCAAAACCGATTAAATGTCAAAAATGACAATGAAAACGGGACAAACTCGATTAGTTGTCAAAGAGAACCGTACCTAAAATCTTCTGAGCAACATTTTTGTAGAATATTTGGATGCTGAAAAATATCATCTTGTGGTACTTTCACTACGGTTCAAAAAATAAAGGACGAAAAGGACATGAAAGGCATTGAGTTAGAAGAATGAAATATTCTACAAAAAGATTCGCCAATCGATTTGACTGAAGACATGTCACCATAAAATGAAGCTACAACAACGTCAAACAGAGATATGGAGCTATTTTACCAAGTATTATAGGGAAAAAATCAAAAACTTCATCGCGCGATATCTCAGAAACTTGACCTATGGCGAAAATTTCCTTTTAGGTTCTTAGTATATTCATCAAGGGCTTTCATCTCCAAATGAAATTTTCCACCCCCCAAAAATGCTGCTGCACAGTGTAATAGAACGAAGAAGAACGAAGTCTTCTGAATGCCGCCAGAAACCGAAGCCTTTTGATAATTGAATAAAACATGTCATTTAATTGTATAATAATACTAGCTGACCCGGTTCCGCGTTGCTGGCCCGTCGTTTTGGATTTCCATGTAAGCCTTAGTAATCTATCAACAATTTATCTATCTAATATTGATACCTCTAAATTTTCGAACCGAATTGACGATATGTCGATGTTTTGGTATAACCCTCATACAATGGTATCTCCAGATGTAGAAAAGAAAATTACTTAAATTATAGCTTCCACCATACGATGTGTAAGGGAATAATTAACTTTGTGATTCTGTTTGCAACACATCGGAATATTCGTCGGAGAACCTATAAAGTATGTATACATTTGTGATCAACATAAAAAATAAGTCGATATAACGATATCTGTCTATCTGTTGAAATCAAGATACAGCTCTCGATATTTAACATAGAACTTTTCAATTTCGTACAGAAGTTTCTATTTATTACTCGTAGCATGTTTGGTATTGAAAAGTTATTATATTAGTCCACATTTTGATAGCCGCCATACCACTGACCTCCCGATTTGCAGTAGGTTTTAACAGCATTATCTTACCGAAATGACAATAATTTGGTATTTAGTCTCCCTTGGAGTCATAAAATATTTCTGTAATATACTATCGACATATGTCCACGTTTTGATAGAGCTACTCTAAAACGGTACCTCCCGAGTCTCGATATTTTGAAGGTTTTCGTCTCATAATCCCACAGAAATGGCTACAATTTGGTATTAAGTGCTCAGTGTGACTATTAAATATAGAATATTCGGTACAGGTCCAGGTTTTGTAAATAGTCATCGCTAGATTTCTAACTTCGGTATTTGTATGTGGATAGCCACATTATTCATACGAAATGGCTATAATTGGTACTTAGTCTCCCTTGGGGGTATAAAACATTTCTGCAGAGAATTATTGGCATATGTCCACGTTCTAATACAGCTACCATAGGAATGTACCTCCCGAGTTTCAATATTTTGGAGTTCTTAGAGTCATTATTCCACCGAAAAGGCTAAAATTTGGTGTTTAGTCTCCATTATGGGTATAAAACATTACCGGTAGTAGTTGTTATGTAGCCTCCATTGAACGATACCTTCCGGTTCTCGGTATTTTCAAGGTTTTAGCGGCATTATTCAACATTGTTTGGTATGTAGTCCCCTTTGGAGGTATCAAATATTTTAGCAGAGAATTGTCGGTAAAATTCACGTTTCCATATAGCCACCATAAAACGATACCTACCGATTTTTGGAGATTTTTTCAACCGAAGTGTCTGAAACCTGATTTCAATATAATTTATGCTGGTGGGTAACGTCGTTTTTACTTGTTGTTAACAAAGTGCTGTTTCATTGAGCACGTTATTATTTTACACTTTTAAAAATGAAACATCGGTGATTCATAAAAAATAACTTCAAAATGCTAGTTGATATTCACGGCGTGTTTGCTGCCCCCTTATTAAATTAGTAAATCTAATCAGAAAGAATAAAGTTTTCAAAAATTTGACGCAATCGCGATATTCTGATTAAAAAAACCCTTTATTGACAGAGGCCACAATTACTATTGTTTTTACTAATACGTCTAATAATATCTGAGTTTCGCGATTTGTTAAAACCTGTTATGAGAGAAGTCCCCCATCCCCTCCATTTTCTCTATTCTACTACATTATGAACCTGTACACACGGAAGTCTAATTTAGAACATCATGTCAATCTTAAAGAATTTATATACATTTAGATAGATCATAGCATAGTTTACCCGTCGTTTTAGTGCCCATTTCACATTTTTAGACGTTCCAGTTACTTAACCATCTTTGAAATTATGTTTTGCCTGATTTCTCAATCAATTTTTTGGAATTTCGATCACGCAGCATTTTACATTATCGAGGTTGTACTGTATTCCAAAATGTGGTGTTGATCGCGCTTTCCCACTTATTGAAGCCAGTGTTTATAGTGTTTTTGTAGTCACGCTTACTAAAATTAAGGATATTATCTATAATAATACATTTTTAAAAAATTGGGCTGACCGCGATATTCCACTTCCGAGATGACCATTCAGGATCGAGGCAGTATTTACCATAGTATTGCAAGTAATTTTTAAACAAAACGTTCAAAAATATTCTTATTTTCACGTTTTCTTAAAAATTTTGTGGGGGAGGTACCCTGGTCACTCCACTGACCAGTATAACAAATAGCTAAAAACCTATTCTCAGACCTAAAAATTCCACATACAAAATTTCATCGAATTCGGTCCAGGCGTTTCGGAGGAGTTTAATTTCGAACATCACGGCAGTCTCGAAGGTAGTGTGCCGCGCCTTCACCTATAAGAACGTTAAAAACTTGAGTTGGGCGTTGGGCTAGTAACCCATCCCTCCAAAAAGCAACAGACTATGAAAAAACAAAGGAAAAGCAAAACAAACCCCTTTAAAGATGACGACCCCCACGAATCTATACCTATAATGTTCAGCAGATGTACTTGAAAATACGAGGTCGATATTACTGCCATACAAGAAATACGAAGGCTAGAGCAAGGCACCACAACAACACATTACCCAAAATGTATTATAGCCGCCGTGACATAAAGAATGAGTTTGGCTGCGGATTAAAACATCTGGTCTCCAGCTTCACGAAAGTAAATGAAAGACTTGCTGCAATTCGCATAAAAGCAAAATTCTTCAACATCAACTGCATTTTTGCTGATGTTCCCACTGAAGACAAGAACACACAGACGAAATATATATTTTACTAGCACTTAGAAGAAATATACGACCGTTGTCCTGCCCATGGCACTAAAATAATTCTAGGCGGAGAATATCTTTGGCCCCAAGGCAGGGCAAATCAGTCTCTACAGCGAAACATTTCATAATAGAATGATTTGATAGACTTCAGAGGGGCAAATAACATCGTAGGTAGCAGTACTATATTTAATCATCTCGACATCCAAAAGGGCACCGGGCTGTCTCCAGACCAAAAAACAATATATCAAATTGGTCACGTTGTCATAGATGGAAGATATTCATCGAGCGTGTTGGATATACGATCGTTCCGAGGAGCAAACATAGACTCGGACCACCACCTTGTTGCAGCAAAGCTACGTAGCCGATTAAACGTAGCAAATAGAGTACGAACAGACAGAACACAGAAGTTGGACATCGGTAAGTTTCAATCACAACAAAAAGCCACAGCATATTCCACTCACCTGGACCAATTACTTAATCAAAGCACTCCTCGTCACTTGTCAGCACAGTGGCAAATTATTGGCTACTCCATGCAAACAGTCGCAAAATCCAAACCTCCACTGAGGAACCCATGGTATGACCAGGAGTGTCGTGCTGCTACTGAAGGGAAAATGCAACGCGTACCGCACTAGAGATGTATCGGGAGAAAAGGAGAGAGGAGAAACGTTTTTTCTGCAGGAAAAAGAGAGAAATGGAAGCCGGGAGTCTGAAAAATCGAGATGTACAGAAGCCAGAATGAAGTATGAAAATTCTACCAAAGAGTGAAACATCAAATTGATGGCTTTGGTACAGCCACATCCTCCCGTAGAGACCAGCAAGGTAATTTGGTAACTCATACAGATAGTTACTCGTGATATGGAAAGAGCATTTTTCCAAACTGTTTGTATCCAATACGAAGAGGAGGGTATTGAATGTATACCGCCCAGCCAAGATGGGGTAAAGTCAGCAATAAACCGGTTAAAGCATAATAAGGCAGCAGGGGCCGATGGCCTAACAGCCGAGCTGTTCAAAACCGTAGGCGACACGCTGATAAGGTGTATGCATAAGCTAGTTAGCACCATATGACTGGAAGAATACGTACCCGGCGATTGGAACCTGAACATCCTGTATCCCGTACACAAGATAGGAGATAAGACTATGTTGTCTAATTATAGGGGCATACGTCTGCTCCCTATTGCGTATAAGATAGTGTCAAGAATATTGTGCGAACGACTACAGCCTATAGTGAACGAAATAATTGGTAGAGTTGGGTAAACCAATTACTTGTGCTAGTTCCAAAACGTATGAGTAACATCATGAAATGTAACGTGGAACTGCGAGGTGAACTAGTTAGTTCCTTAGGCACAACTCTAATAAATGGGCCATACCAATGCGGCTTTAGACCAATGTCGTGCTTTGATATTGTTAAAGTTACGAAGTTTTTCGGCAATTCACACACACACGACCCGAACGCAACGAAAGAGCACACAAATGTTTTGATTTGTTTTTGTTTTGCAGCATGCGTGCATACAACGTTACTAACACACTGTCAAAAGTTGCAAATATTGAGAATTTTGTGTGCACTCTTCTTGGTCGGCTGTGCTTTAAACCTGGTAAGTCACCATGAACCAGATATTTACCCTGCTTCAAATCCTGGAGAAGACACAAGATATTCCGATCGACACCTACCACCATTTTTCGGATTATAAAGCAGCCTTGGACAGTCAAAGGTATTCCAAGCCGGTCCTCAGTAAAAATAGGAAAGAACCTCTCCGAAGAGTTTAGTACCAAAAGTGTTTTGAGACAGCGTTTCATGTTACATATTCAACATATTGCTGGAAAATGTTACACGAGATGCAGATGTTAAAAAAATGACACAATTTACACCGATAGCCACATATTGCTTAGAGGTAGTTTACACTATCTATCAATGTCATATGACACGAAATAAAAACATTCCATATCTACCCACGGAGGCAATGTGGAGACGTAATTTTATTATATTTTTGTTGGGGTGGACGCACAGAATAAATGGTGTAAGGAAAATCTCCAATATTCCACATATTAGTGAATATTTAACGATGGAAAATTGCATGTCATATGGCATTTACATATAGTGTAAACTACCCCTTGCTGATGGCGTGATATAGACATCATGGGACGATCAGTAAGGAAGTAACTGATACCTTTAAAAAAGTTGAAGAAGAATCTGCTAAAGTGGATCTGGCGGTGAACGGCAACAAGACTAAGTTGATGGTGTCGACGCGCAATGCGTCAATAGAACTCGGACCAACTATGGAAGTTGATTCCTATAAATTTGAGATAGTTAAAGACTCCGTCTACCTCGGCACCGCCATAAACACATCAAAAAATATCAGCTGCGAAATACAAAGAAGAATTGTATTGCATGAAAGTCATGAACCAATGCAAAGGAAGTCGTGAAAGATCCGATCTTTTCATCCGCATTTGAACCCATGCAAAGGAAGTCGTGAAAGATCCGATCTTTTCATCAGTATTTGAACTCATTCCATCGATCCAATAGACATGAATTTTGTGTTTTAATATATACCATGTTTCTAAATATATACGATTAATTATTTACAATAGGCTTGATGTTGTCGGAGACTCGAAATCACAACCAACGTTGTTAAAAATCTCGTCGTAATGATAATGTCATTGCAAAGGGTTGGTGAAAATGATATGCCAAAGCATTGGTGGGAATGACATGCCAAAGCATTGTTGAAAATTACATGTCAAAGCATTGCTGTAAATGATATTCTTTGGATCCAAAAATGAATAGCATCTTTTATGGTCTAAAAAGATGGCATGCTATATCACCCATGACTGAATGGCATCTTTGGCATCGAACATTTTGCTGGGTATTAATTTAAATGTAAAAACACCTTTAAAATAATAATGTAAGTTTAAAAACTGTTTATACCTATGTGAATAGATTTGTTGTAATCGAAAAAAACAATTTATATTATTTAAATAGACGAATTCCCCAGAGGAAGTTGCCAAAAAAGCAACGAAACGTCGGGAATAAATGCAATAAAATCTTTGTTTTATTTGCTCAAATTATCAGAGGTCTGAAAGCTTAAGTAAAACCAAGAACAAAACTACATCTTGTCAAACAAAACTAACACTTTACAAAACACTGATACTACCCGTGCTAATGTATGGTTCCAAAGCATGGATACTTGCGCAAGCAGATAAGGCTGTGCTCGGCTGAGAGGAAAATTCTTCGAAAGATCTACGGGCCAATTTGCGTTGACAGTGAATATTGACGTAGTATGAACAATGAGCTGTATCAACTATAGAGCGACATCAGTATAGTCAAACGTATCGACATAAAACGTTTGCGTTGGCTAAACTATGTCTTAAGGCCGAATGGCGGCACACGCAGAACGCAGAAGGCCAAGGCTTCGATGGCGCGAACAAGTGAAATACGAAATCAGGAAACTCGATATCCCAGATTGGGAAAATAAAACAACAAACAGAGAGGAATGCAGATCTATTCTTAGTTCAGCTTATGAAACAAATGTTCTTAAAGAGCCAGTTAAGTAAATACACGCATTGTATAATGGACTGTAACATGATATCTTGGATTCTGGTGGTTAGAATACATCCCAGAAAAAAAAGTCCTCCCAAAATCATGGGTTTTGTAAGGGATTTTTGGCAGCCGTAACTACTCTCAAACCCCCTTTCTTCCCCATTATTTTTACAAGGGCATGTCGCACTCAGTTTGTAGTTATTTTATGACCACTAGAATAACTAGTTATTCTGTGGCCACTAGAAGTTGAAAAGTAAGTTGAAAAAAATTCTATTTTTAGAACAGTTGATGTAGAATTTTTTTTAATTTCATCACACTTCTTACTTTTATTTTACTTTATTTCGCTGGCTGTGCGAGTTGAACACACGAACCCTCTGATTTCTAGCCAAAGACACTACACACTATGCCACGCACACGAACATTAAGGGTTGCTTAAGAACTTAAATGTGCAGTGCACATGTGCACCACGAACTGTTATTTGTTAATTAAAAAAAACTCGCGTGCCGACAGTGAGCGTTGAACACACAACCCTAGGATTTATAGTCGGACACATACTCACTGTGCCACCGTCCTCATTACTTAGTGAGGAGCAAAGTAAGTAGGTTTGCCTTGTAATTTTTTTAAGAAGTATCCCATTACTTTTCAGATTACTTGTAATGGGAAAAGAAGCTTGTTTACATTACTTTGTAATGGGTTATGTAATGACTACCGGATCCAAATTTTTGCTGGGATCGATCATTGTACAGTGATTCGCCCAACGACAAAAATCAAAAAATTCATGTCATCATTTTAAAAATTTAAAGATGCAAATCGCTTCTAAACATTTAAATTTTGTCGAAACTCAACTTTTTTGCAATTCATCTAGTTTGCAAGGGTTACCAAATATTTTAGTTATAATATTGGTCAAAATGAAAATATTTAATTTAGATGTATGGATTTCCTTAATGCTTTATTTAATTTCCAAGCATATGCAAGAATCGCCACTAGTACCAAAATAAACCCAATGGTATGTAGATTTCATACTTTTTAAACTTTTTGCGGACATTTGCGGTTTTAGCAGCTATGATCAAAAGTTTAGCCCGTAACAAGTAATTTTGTTATCCTTTTTTACATTTATGTTCAATATAATGTTTTTGTGCTGTTGGTGATTTATTTTATCATGGTAACTTGAAGCCGCACTGAAAACTCGTGAAAGAAAAATAAAAGTAAATATTTATACCCTACACCACTATGTGGGGAGGGTATTATAAGTTGGTTTTGGCCAAAAAGTTTGTAACGCATCGAAATAATGGTCGTAGACCCATACTTATATATACCAAAATGAATGTCTCGACGAGCTGAGTCGATCTGGCTATGTGTGTCCGTCCGTCAGTCCGTCCGTCCGTCCGTCTGTCCGTCTGTCCGTCTGTCCATCTTAACCTTGTAATCACGCTACAGGTCGCAATTTTGATCGGATAGTCACGAAATTTTGGATGTTGATGGGGGTCCCGGAGGGGAAGAAGTCTATTGATTTTGGTGATGGTCGGATAATATTTAGGGGTCGTGATGGGCAAAAAACTTATTTGGAGAAAAAGACAACGTTTTTTTCCTAAGCGAATATCTCAGCTTCAATATGGGGTACACCAAAAGCAGAACCTGGCCATGAAAGTAGAAAATATCGCTTTTCTAACGATGTAAAGTAGGTTCTCGTAGGTGATCAAACAACGAATATATCGCAATAGCCGCTAATAGAACCCAACTTTTTATTTTTGCGATTTTAATAATAATGACGAATATCACAGCTTCGGTTGGGGTCTTCCAAAAACAAAGTCCGACTATGAAAGAAGAAAATCCCATCTTTACAGTGATGCAAAGTAGGTTGGCGTAGATGGCCACATAACGGAGATATCACAATAGTCGGCAATACATCCGATTTTTCCATTTTTTTTTTGTAATCACGCTACAGGTCGCAATTTTGATCGGATCGTCACGAAATTTTGGGGGTTAATGGGGACCATACAGAGAAAGAAGCCTATTGATTTTGGTGATGGTCGGATAATATTCAGGGGTCGGAATGGGAAAAAACTTATTTGGAGAAAAAGTCAACGTTTTATTTCAAAGTTAATATCTCCCTTCTGTAGGAGGTATATCGAAAGCAAAACCTGGCAAGGAAATTAGAAAATATCACCTTTACAACGATGTGAAGTAGGTTGTCATAGGTGGTCAAACAACAGAGTTATCGCAATAGTCGGTAATGTATCCCTTTTCCATTTTTGTGCAATCACACTACGAAATTTAGATCGGATCCTCACGAAATTTTGGGGGTTGATGGGGTCTAACAGAGAAAGAAGCCTATTGATGGTTGGCATACATCCCACTTTTCCATTTTTTATTTGGGTTGTACTGTCGATGCACTTAAATGCGTTTCAAAAAAATTTACCTGTGTTAATGAAGACATTCAGAGCAAAGGCGCTAAGCTATCCCAATTTTAATATTTTGAATTTTATTAGTCAAAAGCTTATGAACAGGGGTAGTGGTGTAGGGTATCACATAGTCGGCCCCGACCCGACTATAGCCTTGGCTCACTTGTTTTTTCTTGTTTGGGACACCCTAATGTTGCAACACGCCAAAAAGGTGGTAATTTTCCCCGCATAGAGAACCAAAATACGTTATTACAGGTAATTCTGCAGAAAAGGGTGATTAAATCTTATAAAGTACTGAAGAATAGCTGTGGTCAAAACTGGACCGATATCACATTTCTTTACAAAGTGGTTTCCTGAACTGCCGAAATAAATCGATATAGAAATCATATGGGAGTATACCAAATTATCGACAAATACTGACAATTTTTCACGGGGAGGTTTACTATGCAATAAGAACTTCTGGTACCGGATTACAGCAAATTCGATTGAACAATGTGTTGGTAACAGTAAAATACTTAAATTCAAGATGATTCGTTACCTGGGAACCACGGCAGAACTTGATAAAAGTATTAAAGTTTGTTAACAAGAAAGTGATATTCTTCACTTTCCATTATAAAAAGCTTAGTACTTTACTAAACGAAAGAAAAATCATTTTTACTTCAATACGACTCGGCCCAGCCGAACTTAACTCCGTCCTTACTTGTTTATTTTAATAACATTCAACTCTGCTTATATTAGGTGTATTGGAGGAGTACACGAAAGGATCAATCGATTTGGTCGAAAATTTGGTTCATATAATATTTTGTCAAGTTCGAAAGTGGCAAACCAATTTGGTCCATATTAGTCCACACGTTCGGGTACCGCCTCCACAAAAGTTAAAAATATTTCGTTAAAATTATGCGTGCGATAACTCTGAAAAAGCTTTCTGACATAATGGCCCAAAAGCTCCAAAAAATTTACGGTGACCAACTAAATTATCTGATCGGCACGATAACTATCGAAAGGAGTGATTGACATTGGTCCAGCTCTTGTGCATCGAACTATTTCTTTCACACATAAATCATGTTCGCATATGGATTATAACGGTCCTCTCCGTTGGGTACCAATATAAGAACATGTCTAGAATTATTACTGCTGTCGGTCTATAATGATGGATATAATTAGCCTCAAGCTGAAAAGGCCCTACGGAATCCAACAGTTATGGCTCTTAATTGGAATCCTGGATTTGATCCTATCTTAGCACATCTTAAATGTTCTTGCCAACGTACATATATCAAATTCGAATCTAATCGCTTAAAAGAGCATGAAAGTTCAGAGCTAGAAAGTTCAGAAATCGAGCTGGTGATTATAGCTAAATCAATTTGGATCAGGAAATGTAAGCTAAGGCACCTAGTCGAAAAATCGAATCCAGACATACTAATTATTTGATGAAACAAAGACACACTTTTCGGAAATCTTAACTCATAAATCCCTTCTTTATACTTAAATTTCTCCTCAGTTCTGTAGAACTTACTTCACTTTGTAAAAACGACTAATCATTGAAAAATTAAGGTTTTAAAATTTAATGTAGTTCCACATTTGTCCTTTACTTCAGTAACAGGTTTATTGTTAGCATTTAGCGAATGCCACTAAAAGCTGCATACACATCTTGTGCAACCAACAAAAAAGTGGGAGTCATATATCAAAAACTAATTAACAACCAAACTGAAATGAGAATTTTCCAATAAATTATTAACTTTATGATCTCCCACATACTTATTAAGCGGCAGCCACAATGATGTCCACCTTCCTGCCATTATCAGCTGCAGGCTGCAGCGACAACATCGACATGGCCACGGGCAATACCTTCAAGTACAAACTGCAGCACACAATGGGAGCTTTTTTATGGACAGACATACGGAGAGTCAAAATATACATACGAGTACATATGTATGTATGAACACACATACGGGTCGTATGGGTCCTTTTTATTGTAGTCTTTGTTTGTTGTTATTGTTCCTGTTTCGTTTGTTTCAAGTTTCATTAAACATAAAATCTGATAAGAAACACAAAACAGACGGCATCTCATAATACAACTGTTGAGTGAATATGAGTTACTCCCCTTTAACAGGAATGCGTTGGTGCGAATATGAAAAAATAGGGTCAATATATTTGGAATGATAATTTAATAAAAGTAATATACTGTTGTAATCGGGACGCTAAGCTAAAAATGTGATAAAAATTCCTACAAATATTGACTTATAGTATCTAAACGGAAATTCTTCATGAAGTGAACCAATATAGTCCAACTTCGAGGCTTAAAACCATTAGCCATAAGTCTGAGGATATAAAAAATAATGTCCCTTCCTGCCGAACAACAATTACACGCTGAATATACATATATTTCTTAAAAATCATGTGCTGTACCCGTTTGTGCCGCACCGACACAATTAATAGTATGGAGTTCAAAGGATTGTTATATTAAAACAGAATGAAAAAATATGTCGTCTCTGGAAAGGCCTATGAAAACGAGGCATATGGCGGCGTCCGCAGAGATATACCCTCAGCCTGTGTGAATTGAAACTCTTTATTCCCCAAAAATTATGTATTTATGGGATTTTCAGAATTTTGGACGTATGAATTTGCCGACAAAAATATGGACTTGGACAGAATTTGGGTGTTTAGTGCACCAAATATCTCAAATCGGGCGAACATATATATATATATTAGCTATATCCACATCTGAACCGATTTCAGTATAATTTGGTACACTTATTTCTAGTTTAAATTGCGCCATATTTTCCAAATTTCATCAAAATTGGACAGAATTTGGTGCACTAAATACCTGAAATCGGGCGAACATATATATGGGAGATATATTCAAATCTGAACCTATTTCATTTTAATTTTGCGCACTTATTTCTATTCCAAATTCTGTGATATTTTCAAATATAACAAATATCATCAAAATTGGACAGAATTTGGGTGTTTGGTGCACCAAATACCTCAAATCAGGCGAGCATATTTCTGGGAGCTATATTCAAAACTGAACCTATTTCATTAAAATTTTACACACTTATTTCCATTCTAAATTCGGTGATATTTTCAAAATTTCAACAATATTTAAAAGAATTTGCGTGTTTGGTGCACCAAATACCTCAAATCGGGCGAATATATACAGTCTGTCGCAAAAGTTAGTATACACTGTTGAAACCAAAATGTATTAGGGATAAATATCACTATAACTTATTGAAAACAACAACAATTAGTTTTATTTGATAGACATGAAGGTTGTCTTCCGTAATAACAATTAAAATTGCGCAATATTTGCATACATTAGCAAATATACGGTTCGAATCCCAAAAATACCAAAATTTATGTCGCAAAAGTTAGTATACAACGGAGAATCCTCGTGGAACTGTGTAAAAAATTCTTGATATTTTTGAACAAAATGAAACTAAATCTGTACTTAAGATCATCAAGAGGATATTAATTGGTTTTAGTGGCAGCTATAGTACTTATAGTGACAAGTCCAACCTACACTGGATCGTAAAACCCACAAAAATTGGTCATCTACAAATACAGCAACTGTAGCGATAAGATTCCGGGTGTTATGTCCTGTTTATGAATTTTAAAGCCATAAAATGATCAGAAAGGCTCTAAAGTTTCAATATGGGATGATCTTGATCGAGTTTCAACTTGACCTGTTTGAAAAACGGGAATTTCTTGAAGGAAACCCATACTTTTGAGGCCGTTGTCCTTTTGAAACATGTAATAATCCTTAATCCTTACACATAAGCACTTTCCTTTTCAGTTAAATTTCTCACAAATTATATCCCTTTTCACATTCCCACCAAAAATAAATAGTAGGAGAACCTCAAGTTCGGGTGTAAGCCCTACAGTGATACTCCACCACCACAGAAGGATATGATAGCTCATTTAACATTTTAATACTGAGCTTTCTCTGCTGTTATAACGCATGGATTGTGCAAAAACGTTCTGAAAAGCTGTATTCGCTTCATTTAGGACCAAAATAAAACTAAATGGATCAGTTAGAAGTAATTCATTAGACATTAGTAGTACATTTGACACTGGGGACACGAGAAGCATGTTCGATACTGCTAAAAGGCCGGTAGGACAGTTTAACTGTAGGGCTTACAACGGACCTTGAGGTTCTCCTACTATTTACTTTTGGTGGGAATATGAAAAGGGGCAACATTTGTGAGAAAATTAACTCAAAAGGAAAGTCCTTATGTGTAAGGATTAAGGATTATTACATGTTTCAAAAGAACAATGGCCTCAAAAGTATGGGTTTCCTTCAAGAAATTCCCGTTTTTTCAAACAGGACAAGCTGAAACTCGATCAACATCACCCCATATTGAAACTTTAGAGCTTTTCTGAGCATTTCATGGCTTTAGAATCCATAAACAGGACATAACACCCGGAATTTTGTCGCTACAGTTGTTGTATTTGTAGATTCCATTTTTTGTGGATTTTACGATCCAGTGTACGTTGGAATTGTCACTATAAGTACTATAACTGCCATTAAAACCAATTAATATACTCTTTATGATCTTAAGTACAGATTTAGTTTCATTTTCTTCAAAAATATCAAGAATTTTTTACACAGTTCCACGAGGATTCTCCATTGTATACTAACTTTTGCGACACAAATTTTGGTATTTTTGGGATTCGAACCGTACATTTGCTAATGTATGCAAATATTGCGCAATTTTAATTGCTATTACGGAAGACAACCTTCTTGTCTATCAAATAAAACTAATTGTTTGTTGTTTTCAATAAGTTAAAGTGATATTTATCCCTAATACATTTTGGTTTCAACAGTGTATACTAACTTTTGCGACAGACTGTATATGGAAGCTATATCCAAATCTTAACCGATTTTCACATAAAGCAATAGCGTCCTTCCTATAGCTAAAAAAATTATCTTTCCCAATTTTTAGCTGAATCGGACAATAAATGCGACCTGTACTTTGATCACCAAAATACATGGACAGACGGACGGACGGACATGCATTAATCGACACAGAAAGTGATTCTATGTATATCCTCAAAAGGAATTGTGTGCCTATCTCGCTTCCTTTTGTATGTTACGTACAAATGCACAAAGACATAATACCCCTTAGCACAATGTGGTGTAGGGTATAAAAATCAAAGCGATTCAAAAGCAAGTCTTAAACTGAACTTTCCCGAAATTTCATATTTGAACCTGATCAATGTCTGGTAGAAATATTTTGATGTGCAACGTATGGAAACATTTGGAACTTTTGTGGGGAGGTAACGGAAGGAATTGGCCCATAATATCCATCTTCGAACTTCAACTAAGATTGGACATAACATTACTCATGTCAAATTTTGGACCGAATTTGTTCATCCGTTCGAGAGTTATCGTGCGCTCCAGCCAGCCAGCCAGGTATGCAGGCGGAGAACATGTTAAATCGACCTCAAATTGTCTGAAATTTCGATGAAGCACTATTTGACCCTATGAAAGTGTAATATTGTCATTAGCCTAAAGGCTGAGGGTAAGAATAATATATCAAAGTAAAACATTTAAAATGGATAGGTAAAAAAGGTATCGACGAATATAAATTCCAATTCTCAGAACTCAATTCTCCCGGTAAACGATTTTTGGCGGGCAATAACAAACTGTTTAAACCAGTTGTCTACTCTATTCTGAAGTAATCAGGTCTTGAAAAAACACTATTATTTAAAACAAGATATCAAAATAAAACCCTCAATAAATATTAAACACCCTTCGCGGCTCCCCTTACTACAACGAAATCACGACAATTCTGATCGTCATAATTTTTATAGCGATAAATGAGCCGAGATATTGAGTTGACAACAACAGAATAATAACACTACTTTTTGCTGTTGCTTTTCCCAGAGACCTAAAACACACAGGAACAAAAAAGGCAGAACTCAAAACTTCGCATGGAGCACAGAGGTTACAACATCGTCAACGATGTACATAATTAAATGTCGACAATTAATCAAATCGTTTGGACCAAAATAAAGGGTTGGAGAAAAGCATGAGGAAAGGCAACAATTTAAAATCACACAACCAACATTTTGATAATGAAGCACAGCGGCAAGCAGTAGGAGGATAAATACAAACAAGAATGAGAAAACAAACTCCTGAAAATTAATATGAAATGGTCAACAAACAGAAAAAGAACTCATCTCAAATATACGAAATACCGACGAGCAACACAAAACAACCAGACTCATTAAAATATCCCTTGTATGTTTTGATGGCACTAGCCGGATACTCCGACGCCTTGTTCCTTTGCTGCTGTGTCTGAATGAATGTTTCGAAAATCAGCAACACGACATACAGACAGACAAACATTTAAAATATATTCGAAATGATACTGCATGTATTTTTGGCATATCTGCAGATACAAATTCATTACAGTGGAAGGATTTTGTGCGACAGGCAAGCATACATACATACATTCATGTATATGTTGTTGGTTCAATATGTGTGCATCTGTTTTTAAAATCCCTGTGAAAAAAGTCGTGGGAGCTATTATAATTATATTCCCTTTTTTACGTTTGCTGCTCTTGTCATCCTGCTGCAGCTCGCATATCCATAAAAAACACAAAGATTTACTTAACACTATATTATCGTTCACATAAGAAGCGTCCGATACCGCAAACATTAACATTTTTAAGACTATTAAAATATTAGGGTAGGAATGAGAAACTGCGACTTTCAAGCTATAAGCCGAATAATGATTTACAAATTATTCGGAGTTGGAATGAGATGGGTAACATTAACATAAAAGAGGTTAAACTCCACGGCAGTGGGATCTTTGCATCGGATTAAAACCAAAAGCGATTCGGCCAGCGGCAGCCAACCCAGCATCAAACCGTGGCGCTCATAAAAGTCATCGGTTAAGGCATTGTATTAGTATAAGAGATATAACCTTAGCTTCCGACTGTTAAAATTAATTTTTTTTTTTCGCAAAAATGGTGCCCATTCCTGTCACGATCTCTCGAAAAAAGTAATCAATTTGGTCCTTAATTTGTATACCTTCAGCATTTATGCTAACGAGGGTATATACACTTTCATAAGGGCAAAATGTGCCTCATCGAAA
Organism: Musca autumnalis; assembly: GCF_047663935.1. Classification (NCBI taxonomy): domain Eukaryota; kingdom Metazoa; phylum Arthropoda; class Insecta; order Diptera; family Muscidae; genus Musca; species Musca autumnalis. The sequence continues at coordinate 123,955,750 of NW_027411977.1, forward strand.
AAATGGTTTTAGAACCCAAGTATGTTCGGACGAAATCCGTTTCAGACAATTTGGAGTCCATTTAGCAATGTCCTTCCGTCTGCCTGTCTGTCTGGCTGGCTTCCTAAACTTAGTTTTAGTTCTAAGATGGGAAATATCGGTCCACCCCTTCGTTTACTTCCCCCACAAAAGTTCGAAAATTTGTGCGCACGATAACTCACGAAGGTAGTAAAATCGTGAAGTTTCTACCAGACTTAGATGAGGTTTCAATATGGACTTCATCGGTCCACTCCTTCGGGTACCTCCCACACAAAATTTCGGAATAGTTCAGTTTAGGACCCGCTTTGATTTTTGTTGTAACAACTCACATTCACTACCCTCATACGACGGCACAAGTTTATCAGGCTCAAGTCCATCCTTCCTGAGAAAATAGCCTGAAAGGTGAAAAAACCCCTATAACGCAGTGTGTAGTGCTTGGAGCGCAAGAAAACTCTTGAACGGATCTGCCGATTCAGTCCAAAATTTGGCCTTCGTAATATTTCGTCCAAACTTAGTTTAAGTTCGAAGATAGACCGTATCAGTCCACTCCTTCAGATACCTCGCCACAAAAGTTCGAAAATGTTCGGAAAAATTGTGCGCATGAAAATTCTTGAAGGGAGTAACCGATTTGGTCCATACTTTCCGTATCGTAATATCTCTACGGGACATAGATTAGGTTCGAATATGGACTATATATGTCCAATCCTTCGAGTACTTCCCACACAAAATTTGTGAAGAGTGCATTTTAAGGTCTGCTCTCAAATCTTCTTCTTCTTTTTGTAACAACTTGTATTCGCTGCCTCCATTACGACAGTACATGTTTTTTTCAGGGGAAAGTCCGTGCTTCCTAAGAAAATAGTCCGAACGTTTTAAAATACTCCTATGGCACCATGTGTACCGACTGGAATACACGATAACTCTCGAACGGATCAGCCGAATCGGTCCAACATTTGGACTTCGAACCCCTTTGGTTTTCGCTGTAACAGCTTGTATTCGCTTTCCCCATTACGACGGTATATGTTTTTCAGGGGCATGTACTTACTTCTTGATATAATGACCCAAAAGCTCCAAAAAGTCTGCCGGCACCAACTAAACTGAGTAGTACGTAAGATAACCATCGAAGGGGAAAACCGATTTGGTCCAAACATTGTAAGTACATCGTATTATATAGACGTCAGAAGTATTGTGAGTTAATCTCTTTTCTTTAGGTTCGAGCCTGAGGGTATATCTCTGTCGGCCGAGCGGACTGATACTTGTTTACTGTTATATCGTAATATTTCTACTAGAGGTAGATCAGTTTCGAGTTTGGACTATTTCTGTCCAACTCCCACAGAAAAAATCGGAATATAGCAGTTTAAGGCCTGGTATCGAATCGTAAACCACATTTCTGCGTATTTGGATAGATTCAGACTCGGTGATAATTCCTCTGACAGTATCGATACTTTTCTCGACCTGATTGGCATCTTATGAAGCATATGAAGCAATAGGCCGGTCTGTGGTAAGCTATGCTGCGGCAGTATGGTATGCAAATGGTAGTGCTACGCAGTGGAAGAATTTTAAGCTTTCCTGGGGCATCAGCACAAGAGGATGTTGTCGATATAGCATCCATGCCACGATCTAGTGGACAGTCTATCAGCACCTGGGCACGTCAGGAGAGATATAAGATCTGGACGGTGCAACCGCCTCAATTTATATTAGGCCCGAATCGATGCCACCATACCCATAACATGCATTTATTTAACTGTCCAGACCGCCAGTCCAGGGTGCAGAATTTTTGAGTACGGATACTGAGGAACCGGAATCAGATGACTGAAGTAATTCCCCAACGAACATATTTGCGTTGCTACAACAAGAACATCTGTATCACTAACGGTTTTGCAGATCCGCATTAAAAATATTTCTTTTTCTGTACAACGTTCCAATTATTTTTTAAACATTTTATTAATTTTGAAAATTGAATATTATTGGTATGTTTTAGTACTGCACAATCTACTAATTTTTATACCCTCCACCATAGTATGGAGGGTATATTAAGTTTGTCATTCTGTTTGTAACACATCGAACTAATCATTTGCGACCCTATAAAGTATATATATTCTTGATCAGAACATTGGTGGCGTTTATTTAATTGGGTTGCTGTTACAATTTTGATTTTTCAAAATAGTCTGGCTTAATCCCTTTTGTTGTTTTAATATTTAAAACAACAAGTTTATTAGTGGAGAAGGTTTGGCATTGTTCGCCAAGGGGTAAGGCAAGGAAGACTAGTTTCGATCCACGCCACTGGATCTCATCAGTTCCCTTTGTTTCTTGTTTGTGGATATTCTCCACCGAAGTTATTTTTCAATAACTTCTTCAACAAGGAACTTTTTATACCCAAACATCAATCGTCAGCTCGAAGTATAAACGTAAACAAAGAAAACCCTTCAATGAGAAGTTTTTCTTTGGTAACCCAACACAACTATTAAAACAACAAAAGGGATTAAGCCAGACTATTTTGAAAAATCAATATTCTTGATCAGGATAAAATTCTAAGACGATCTAGCCATGTCCGTCTGTCCGTCTGTTGTAATCACTCTAGCGTCCGCAATAATTGAGATAGAGTACTGAAATTTTGCACGCGAAGGTCTTTTTTCCATAGGCAGGTCAAGTTCGAAGATGGGCTATATCGATCCACTCTTTGGTATAGCCCCCATATAACGGTACCTCCGGATTTCAGGTATTTTGACGTTCTTTGCCACAATTGCAGACCGAATTAGCTATAATTTGGCACTTAGGGTTCCTAGTGGTAAACAAACTTATATCCCAAAGGATATGGGCATAGGTCCGTGTTTTGGTATAGTCCCCATATAACGGTACCTCCCGATTTTCGGTATTTTGAGAATTTTAGCCACAATTTTTAACCGAACTATCTGCAATTTGACATTTGAGGTTCTCCGTGGTCATGAAACATCTCCACCAAGCATCGTCAACATAGGTCCATGTTTTGGTATAGCCTGCATATACCGGTACCTCCCGATTTTCGGTATTTTGACAATTGTAGCCACAATTTGTAACCGAACTAGCTGTAATTTGCCATTTGAGGTTCTCAGTGGTCATGAAATATCTCCACCAAGCATCGTCAAAATATATCCATGTTTTGGTATAGCCCCCATATAACGGTACCTCCCGATTTTCGGTATTTTGAGAATTTTAGCCACAATTTGTAACCGAACTATCTGCAATTTGACATTTGAGGTTCTCAGTGGTCATGAAACATCTCCACGAAACATCGTCAACATAGGTCCATGTTTTGGTATAGCCCCCATATAACGGTACCTCCCTATTTTCGGTATTTTGAGCATTTTAGCTACAGTTTTTAACCGAAATAGCTGTAATTTGACATTTGAACTTTATGAAATGGTCATAAAACATCTCCAACGAAACATCGTCAACATAGGTCCATGTTTTGGTATAGCCCCCATATAACGGTATCTCCCGATTTTCGGTAATTTGAGAATTTTAGCTGCAGTTTTTAACCGAACTAGCTGTAATGATTGGTATTTTGAGAATTTTAGCTACAATTTTGTCTATTCAAAAATAATCGTCAATATAGGTCCATGTTTTGGTATATCCCCCCATATAACCGTACCTCCCGATTTTCGGGAATTTTCAGTGGTCACCAAATTTGTTCACTAAAATTCGTCAACATGGGTCCATTGTTGAGGGTCTACATTGTTTTGATGAAACTACCCTCAATTTGACTCTTGAAGTTCCCTGCAGCTATAAAACTTTTCCGTCAAAAAATTTAAAGATAGGTTGACTCTTTGATATAGCCCCGTAGATGGTACCTTTCACCTAGCTGAACACATTTGTTTAGATTAGATAACACTGTGCAACAAAATGGAGGTGAAAGTCTGGGGCACGGAAAATTCCTCTTGGGGAAGAAAGGCCTTGGTGAGTATATTATGAACCCCGAAGGACAGATCCGCCGTGAGTCGAACTTCCGCGTTATGGCGTGATCAGGAATTAGCTTTATATCTTTGTTCACTGTTGCTTAAGTGCTCTACAAAAACAACAAACAAAGATATAATGCTAATTCATGATGGCTTACAGGGTCTCTTGCAAAAACTTCATCACGCCATAACGCGGAAGTTCGACTCACGGCGCATATGTCCTTCGGGGTTTTTAATATACACACCAAGGGCTTTCATCTCCAAAAGGAATTATCTCTGCCCCAACATTTGTGTTCACAGTGTAATTTAAGCAATAGTGGGAGGCTGTAGGAGGCTATCCATTGTCGAAAAGTTGTTCCACCTAAAATTGTAAAAGGACACTAATTATTCCATTTTAATTAAGACTATTTTATGGTGGAGGGTATAAAAAGTTCGGCCCGGCAGAACTTAACGACTTTTTACTTGTTAGTATTTTTTCCGACCATATGAAACAATCATAAACAAAAACAAAACTTCAAGTTTGTCACCATTGGCAAATTTGAAAGAAAGCGGGCATAGGTGTAGGGTTGATTATACCCTCAGCCTTTAGGCTAGAAATGTGCCTCATCGAAATAATGGTTTTAGACCCCAAGTATGTTTGGACGAAATGTGTTTCAAACAATTTGGAGTCGATTTAGCAATGTCCGTCCGTCTGTCCGTCTGTCTGTCTGGCTGGCTGGTGCGCACGATAACTCTCGAACGGATGAACCGATTCGGTTCAAATTTTGGCTTTCGTAATATTTTGTCCAAACTTAGTATAAGTTCGAAGATGAGCTATATCGGCCCACTCCTTCCGGTACCTCCCCCACAAAAGTTCCAAAATGTTCCGAAAATTTGTGGGCATGATAACTCTTGAAGGGAGTAACCTATTTGGTCCATACTTTGCACATCGTGAAATTTCTACCAGACTTAGATGAGGTTCCAATATGGACTCAATCGGTCCACACCTTCGGGTACCTCCCACACAAAATTTCGGATTAGTTCAGTTTAAGACCTGCTCTCGAATCGCTTTGATTTTTGTTGTAGCAACTTGTATTCACTGTCCCCCATATAACGGTATAAGTTTCATCAGGGGCAAGCCCATACTTCCTTAGAAAATGGCCGGAAAGGTGCACCACCTTGTGTAGTGGTTGGAGCGCAAGATAACTCTCGAACGGATCTGTCGATTCGGTCCAAAACTTGGCCTTCGTAATATTTTATCAAAATATAATTTAAGTTTGAAGATAAGCCGTATCGGTCCACTCCTTCAGGTAGCTCCCCCACAAAAGTTCAAAAATGTTCGGAAAAATCGTTCATACGGTAACTCTTGAAGGGAGTGGGCGAATTGGTCTATACTTTACACATCCTAAAATATCTACCAGATATATATCAGCTTTGAATATGGACTATATTTGTCCACTCCTTCGGGTACCTCTCGCACAAAATTTTAGATAAATTCACTTTAAGACCTGCTCTCGAATCACTTAATTTTTGTTGAAGCAACTTGCATTCGCTGCCTTAATTACGGCAGTAAAAGTTTTTTGAGGGGCAAGTCCATACTTCTTGAGAAAACAGTCGTAAAGTTGTAAAAAACCCCCATGGCACCATATGTAGCGGCTGGAGGGATCGAATTGAATACTGCGATCGTCCACACTTTGGATATTGTAATATTTCTTCGAATATTAGATGAAATTCGAAGGTGGTGCTTATAGGTCCACTCCTTCCGGTACCTCCCCCACAAATGTTCGAAAATATTCGCTAAAATGGTACGCGCGATTTCTCATAGACGTAGCAACCGATTTGGTCCAAACTTTGGATCTCTAAATATTATCGAAACGTAGTTATGTTCAAATTTCGGCCGTATCTGGCCAATCCTTGTGGTACCACCCTTTTGTGTGGTTCGAGGATGCTTTGGACATTTTTACCGAAGGTTTTTCTAGTGGATATTATGTTTTTCGCAGGCTAGTGTGATAAAAAAGCCTTGTCTATCGATTTCCCCGCAAATTTACTCCCAAAATTTTGAAAATTTTTTTCACAAGTCGTGGATTTTTTAAATAATTTTTCCACAAGTCGTGGATTTTTTAAAATAATTTTTCCACAAGACGTTTTTATTAATTTTCCAAGTCGTGGATTTTTTAAAATAATTTTTCCACAAGACGTTTTTATTAATTTTCCAAGTCGTGGATTTTTTAAATAATTTTTTCACAAGTTGTGGATTTTTTAAATAATTTGTTCACAAGTCGTGGATTTTTTAAATAATTTTTCCACAAGTCGTGGATTTTTTAAATAGTTTTTCCACAAGTCGTGTATTTTTTAAATAATTTTTCCGCAAGTCGTGGATTTTTTAAATAGTTTTTCCACAAGTCGTGTATTTTTTAAATAATTTTTCCACAAGTCGTGGATTTTTTAAATAGTTTTTCCACAAGTCGTGTATTTTTTAAATAATTTTTCCACAAGTCGTGGATTTTCGATTGAGCAATGTCCGTCCGTCCGTCTGTCTGTCTGGCTGTCTGGAGCGCACGATAACTCTCGAACGGATGAACCGATTCGGTTCAAATTTTGGCTTTCGTAATATTTTGCCCAAACTTAGTTTAAGTTCGAAGATGGGCTATATCGGTTCACTCCTTCCGGTACCTTCCCCACAAAAGTTCGAAAATGTTCGGAAAATTTGTGCGCACGATAACTCTTGAAGGGAGTAACCGATTTGGTCCATACTTTGCCCATCGTAAAGTGTGCACCAGACATATATAATGTTTCAATATGGACTCAATCGACCCACTCTTTCGGGTACCTCCCACACAAAATTTGGGAAAAGTTCAGTTTAGGGCCATCTCTCGAATCGCTCTGACTTTTGTTTTAGCAACTTGTATTCACTGCCCTCTATACGACGGTACAAGTTTCATTAGGGGCATGTCCATACTTCCTGAGAAAATAGCCTGAAAGGTGCAAAAACCCGTATGACACCGTGTGAGGTGGTTGGAGCGCAAGATAACTCTAGAACGGATCTGCCGATTCGGTCCAAAATTTGGCGTTAGTAACATTTTGTCCAAACATAGTTTACGTTTGAAGATAAGCCATATTGGTCCACTCCCTCAGGTACCTTCCCCACAAAAGTTCAAAAATATTTGGAAAATTTGTTCATACGGTAGCTCTTGAAGGGAGTGGCCGAATTCGTCCATACTTTACACATCCTAATATATCTACTAGTTATAGATCAAGTTCAAATATGAACTATATTTGTCCACTCCATCCGGTACCTCCCACACAAAATTTCGGATAAGTTCACTTTAAGACCTGCTATCGAATCACTTTGATTTTTGTTGAAGCGACTTGCATTCGCTGCCTCTATTACGATGGTAATTTTTCAGTTTGGTTTTTTCAGGGCAAGTCCATACTTCTTGAGCAAACATCCCGAAGGGTGTAAAAGCCCCCTATGGCACCATATGTAGTGGCTGGAAATCCACTTCCATAATGGTCAATGTAGATCCATTCCTGTTAGTATCTCCTCCGCAAAACTTTTGATCTCTAATCCAAATTCCCAATATTTTTAAAACCCCCTAAATACATACGTTTTTGGGGAAAAATTATTTCAATATATACAGGCTGAGGGTATATCTCTGTCGGCAAAGCCTACTGATACTTTTTTACTTGTTTTCTATGGTTTTTTCGAACATCAAAGAGTAAATACCAAATTTCAGCCATTTCGGCCGGATATTGAGGCCACAACCTTCAAAATACCGAACATCGGGAGATACTGTTCTATGCACCAGACCTAACCAACATAGCGCTCCTCAATAAAATCCATAATCCGTCATATTTCACGCGAACACCTCTTGATAATAAAACATGTAAAAAAGTATCAGTCGGCTAGGCCGACAGAGATATACCTTCAGCCTCGGACTTAAAGAAAAGAAGTAACACACAATACTTCTGACGTCTATGTAATACGATGTACAACGTTTGGGTCGATTCGGTTTCTCCCTTCGAGTGTTATCTTACGTACTACCGAATTTAGTTGGTGCAGTTGGCAGGCTTTTTGGAGCTTTTGGGTCATTATCTCAGAAAGTAAGGACTGTACCATCGTAAAGGGGAAAGCAGAAGTTGTTACAACATAAATCAAAGGGATTCGGAGGCCAAAGTTTGGACCGGCACGGCTGATCCGTTCGAGAGTTATCGTGCGCTCCAGCCTCTACACATGATGCCATAGGGGTTTTTTTATAGCTTTTGGACCATTTTTTTCAGGAAGTATGGTCTTGCCCCTGAAAAAACGTGTACGGTCGTAATGGGTGCGGCGAATAAACGCAATTACAAAAAGAAGCCAAACGATTCGATTGCAGGCCTCAAACTGCACTTTTCCCAAATTTTGTGCGGGAGATATCCGAAGAACTATCGAGTGGACCTATAGAGTCCATATTCGAACCTGATCTATATCCCGTAGAGAAAATAATGGACAGCCTTTGAGAGTTATCGTGCGCACCATTTTACCGAAAAGTTTAGAACTTTTGTGGGGGAGGTACCTGAACTAAAACTAAACTATGTTTGGCCAAAATATTACGAAGGCTAAATTTTGGACGGAATCGGCAGATCCGTTCGAGAGTTATCTTATGCTCCATCCTCTACACACGGTGTCTTAGGGTTTTTTTTGTAATTTTCAGGCCGAGGCGATTTGTATGGAAGGAAAAAAAAAACCTTAATGGGCCCTTCGCGTTTCTGATTTCTGGGATTGAACTGAGCAAAAAAGTCCACTAGAGCATTGGTCTACGGTGAAAATCGAGCCACCCGATTTTGACTTTAAGATTTTTATCCAAGTTTTTTAGACATTATGGCATATGACAGCCAAACCAAAGGATCCAAAACAAGGTCAAAAATTGTAGCCAAGACAGTAATTAAGAACTATGTAATACATCGCAAAACATTGGAACACTCCTTCAGGCAGTTTTGGCCTTGAGAAGGTGCAAACTTTTCGAAAAATGTCGATAAATGGCACTGTGCTACAAAAGTTGACCAGAAAATTTTTCAAGCGTTCTGATGCTAAATTATATCGTGTTGGGATCCATGGACAACGACAATGCCTGTAGCTCGTTTGGGTCATTTTGGGTCTGGGTTAGAAACAATTAGTTTCCTTTCGTTTATAAGGAAGACTAAATACCAAATTTCCGATATTTCGGTAAAATAATTAAAATCCTCAAAATACCGAAAATCAAGAGATATGTTTCTATGGGGGATATAGGAAGACGTGGACCTATACTGATAATTCTCTTCTGGAATATCTTATAACCCCATGGAAGACTAAATAACAAATTTCAGTCTTTCGGTGGGATATTGACGTCACAACCTTCAGAATTACGAACATCCGCAGGTACAGTTCTATGGAGGCTATATCGAAACGTGGACATATACTGACGAATTTTAGTTGAAAAGTTGTTTACCTCCAACGTAGACTAAATACCAAACTTCAGCCATTTCGGTGGGTTGTTGTGGCCACAACCTTCAAAATACCGAAACTCGGTAGGTAATATAGGGGGATATACCGACAAATTTCTGGACGAAAATTTTATACCACCAACGAAGACTAAATACCAAATTTCAGCCATTTCGGTGGAATACATTTACTAGATATTTATCACATGGCAAATCCTGGAAAAGACACAAGAGATGCAGATCTACGCTAACCATCTCTTTGTCGATTTTAGAGCAGCGTTCGACAGCCCCTTACGCTCGAAGTCATTCCATGTCTAAATTTGGTATCCGAGCTAAGGTCATTTGGCTTTATATAATATACTCACCAAGGCCTTTCTTCCCCAAGAGGAATTTTCCGTGCCCCAGACTTTCACCTCCATTTTGTTGCACAGTGTTATCTAATCTAAACAAATGTGTTCAGCTAGGTGAAAGGTACCATCTACGGGGCTATATCAAAGAGTCAACCTATCTTTAAATTTTTTGGCGGAAAAGTTTTATAGCTGCAGGAACTTCAAGAGTCAAATTGAGGGTAGTTTCATCAAAACAATGTAGACCCTCAACAATGGACCCATGTTGACAAATTTTAGTGAACAAATTTTGTGACCACTGAAAATTCCCGAAAATCGGGAGGTACGGTTATATGGGGGGATATACCAAAACATGGACCTATATTGACGATTATTTTTGAATAGACAAAATTGTAGCTAAAATTCTCAAAATACCAATCATTACAGCTAGTTCGGTTAAAAACTGCAGCTAAAATTCTCAAATTACCGAAAATCGGGAGATACCGTTATATGGGGGCTATACCAAAACATGGACCTATGCCCATATCCTTTGGGATATAAGTTTGTTGACCACTAGGAACCCTAAGTGCCAAATTATAGCTAATTCGGTCTGCAATTGTGGCAAAGAACGTCAAAATACCTGAAATCCGGAGGTACCGTTATATGGGGGCTATACCAAAGAGTGGACCGATATAGCCCATCTTCGAACTTGACCTGCTATGGAAAAAAGACCCTCGCGTGCAAAATTTCAGTACTCTATCTCAATTATTGCGGACGCTAGAGTGACTACAACAGACGGACAGACGGACAGACGAATATGGCTAGATCGTCTTAGAATTTTATCCTAATCAAGAATATATATACTTTATAGGGTCGCAAATGATTAGTTCGATGTGTTACAAACAGAATGACAAACTTAATATACCCTCCATACTATGGTGGAGGGTATAAAAAGGTCGAAGTATAATCTGCTAGAGTGGGTCTGGCAGTAAACGGCGACAAGACCAAGTTGATGGTATCGACGTGCAACGCGACCATAGAACTTGGACCAACTGAAGAAGTTGGCACATATACATATTTCTGAGGTATATAGACTTTGTCTATCAAAAATAAAGCTAAAATAAAGCTTTACAAAACACTGATCCTACCCGTGCTAATGTATGGTTCCGAAACCTAGGTACTTGGGTGTTTGAGAGAAAAATCTTCGAAAGATCTATTTGCCAAGATGCTTTGTATCGCCTATACAACAACATCAGTATAGTTTAACGTACAACGAGACACAACCATTGCGTTACCTAGGCCATGCCATAAGAATGAGCGATGATGAACCCGCTTAAAAGGACGTATAAATACGGGCCGCCTGGCGGTACAGGAAGAACTGAAAAAACAAAGCTTCCATGGAGTAAACAAGTGGAAGATCGAAAAACACGGCATTCCCAATTGGAGAAGTAAGCAATAAATAGATAGGTATGGGAATTTGTTCGTAGTTCGGCATACAGGGCAAATGTTCTGTAGAGGGCCAACTAAGTAAATAAATAATCAGTATTACATGAACTACCTTCGATGAAAATTATGAATTAATCCTTGAACAGCCCACGTTTTGGTGTAGCCCCCATATAACGGAACCGCTCGATTTACGGTACGCATATAGCATTTATGAACACAAGGCAATGACAAATGTTGAACCTGTGTTGCTTCTAAGTCTGCCTTAGTTTCTGCGCACAACATAACTACAAATCCGGTACCAATTCCTATACAGTTCTTCGAACTTCCCTATTGTATGGATGAAAGTGGATGTTGGGGCAATTTCAACACTGCCAATAGCAATGTCGACTTTCTCATCTTAAGTGTGTGTAAATGAGCAGTATGTCATTTGAAGCTTTGCAGTTGTATGTAAATTGTAAGAATGTGAATTATATCTTTTGCTCCCTTCCTCCTTTTGCCACAGAAGACCAAACAACTGTGATTTTTATCTTTTCGTATGGTAATATAATAACAATAATTCTTAAAGTGGGAGAAGGTCAACATTGCGAAGACTTTACGAACTTTTTAAATAACAACAACAACAACTGGAAATAATACACGGCCACTTGTTAAGACAAACTCACATCCAGGTTGAGACAACTTAAATTCATCGACGTGCATTAATTGTCAGTGCCACAAATGTTAATGTTACAAATAAAGGCAAAAACAAAGAAATATTTTAATAGCTGGGAAAAGAGTCATAAAGTCACAGTGGTTTAATTGTTAATTATACAATAAAGGGTTAAACTTATCAACAGATCTGGACCCTCAGTATTTACGTGGTATAAAGTCTTCGTTAGGAGTATAACTGTTGAAAATTGTAGGTATAGATCCAAGTGTTCATATAGCCTCCATAGAGCGGCACCTCTCGATTTTGGGAATTTTGAAATAGCAGAAATATGGTATTCATCTGCGTTAGGGTATAAAAGGGAATGGTCGTATTCATATATCAATATTGATATACACAATATTGATGTCTAAAATATGGTATATGTATATCATTATCTCACCGACATGACTAGAATCTAGTACTGAGTGTTCTTTGGGGCTCAATTTTTTATACAGGGGCTCAATTCTGTTTCTATGAAAATGTAAAATGAAATCTTTGTCTTATGCCAGTCTATGAAAATGTTCATTGAAAACTCTTTGTAATATATATATCAAAATTTTCATTGCTTTACATTGGTTTGAGCGTTACGAATTTAAACCCAAAGAATAATTTCAGATTACAGAACCTTGTGTAAAGAGTTTCACGAACTTCACCCTTCTTATCTATAAACTCATTTTCATGTTAATGAAGTGTTCATAGTCTAACATAAGACTTTTATAAAGAAAAAAACTGTCAAATGAAAAAAATTATAAAGGAAATATTTTTCATTTCAAATTTTCATAGAACAAGAATCGAGCCCCAGGTTCACATTTTATATTACCCAAAATAACGCTACCATCCTATTTTGGAAATGTTGAATGTTTTAGCCACATTATTTAAACGGATTGGCATAAGTTGGTATTTAGTCTCCGATGAGGGCAGATAAACATTCTTGCAAAGTATATTCGGTATAGGTTCACGTTTCGATATAGCCTCACTGAACAGTACATTCCGATTTTCGGTATTTTAAAGGTTTTAGCCACATTATCGCGCTGATATGGCTAAAATTTAGTTTCCATTGGAGCTACAAAACTTTCCCCCTGAAATTTTTCCATAGGCCCCGATTTAATGTAGCCCGCACAGAACAGAAACCGCTCGATGTTTGGTATCATCAACATTCCCGCACAGAATTGTCGGTATTGATACAGCTCCCAATGAGCTGCGAATGTTCGGTACAGGATCAGGTTTTGAAACTACTTAACTACTTACAAAACCCCCTACTAACCCACTCATTTCCCATGGACATTGAACATCATTATGTGTACAGGGGCTACGATAAATATTCACCAATAGGCAACAAAAATTCACAGTACATGTCATCTAGATTATAGTGGAGGAGTAAAATTAAGTAGAAAATTTGGTAAACAGGAGAGCTGCTCTCAATCTTAAATGGTCGCAACCCGTGATATTAGCTTAATATGAATTCGTTTTTATACCCTCCACCATAGGATGGGGGTATATTAAGTTTGTCACTACGTTTGTAACTACTCGAAATAATCATTGTAGACCCCACAAAGTATATATATTCTTGATCAGCGTGCAATTCTACATCGATATAGCAATGTCCGTCCGTCTGTCCGTCTGTCTGTCTGTCCGTCTGTCCGTCTGTGGAAATCACTCTAGCGTCCGAACGGATTGACGTAGGTTGATGAAATTTTGGGAAAATATGTTATATTTACGTAGGACTTTTGGTATTGAAAGCGGGCTATGTAGGTCCACGCTTTCGTATAGCCCCCATACAAAATGACGCGTGACGCGTCGTCGTTTTAAGGAATTTTTAAGATATTTGGCCCATTTTACCACCGAAATGGTTGTAATTTGGTACTTTGTGTCTCCAGAGGCCAAAACATATTCCTACCAAAGTTGGGTTATATAGGTCCACGTTTTGGTATAGCCCCCATATAAGGCCCCATATAAAGTACGCGTCATTTTAATATATTTTGAATGTATTAGACCCATTTGACCAAAGAATTGGTTGTAATTTGGTGTCTTCAGAGGCCAGAAAACATTCCTACCAAAGTTGGATTATATAGGTCCACGTTTTGGTATAGCCCCCACATAAGGCCCCTTATAAAGTACGCGTCATTTTAATATATTTTGAATGTATTAGACCCATTTGACCAAAGAATCGGTTGTAACTTTGTATTTTGTGTTTCCAGAGGCTAAGAAACATTTCTACCATAAAATGTTTATATAGGTCCACGTGTTGATATAGCCCCCATAATACAATATCTCCCGATTTTCGATATTTTGAACGTTTTAGCGTCATTATCACACCGATATGGCTGAAATTTGGTATTTAGTCTTTTTAGGCGTATAAAACTTTCCCCCAGAAATTTGTAGGTATAGGTCCACGCCATCATATAGCCCCCATAGAACGGTACCTTCCGAATTTCGGTATTTTGAAGGTAGTGGCCACATTAATCCACCGAAATGGCTGAAATTTGTGGTGGAGGGTATAAAAAGTTCGGCCCGACCGAACTTAACGCTTTTCTTACTTGTTTTAGATGTCATTTTACATGTAACTTACAAAATTATATGTTTTTGTAACTACTAGGTAATCCGGACATCGCCGAAATATGTGGTGTCCGGATTATCGCGTCGCCCGATTTTAGGTATTTAGTGCACCAATCACGCTATATATGCCCAATTTTGATGAAATTTTAAATGTGTGACCGGATTAGGTAAAGAAAAAATTTTTGCCAAATAA